>NC_135523.1:12605176-12897676 GCF_051989575.1 Stigmatopora nigra
ATGGTTGGGGTTATGGTTGGGGTTATGGTTGGGGTTATGGTTATGGTTATGGTTATGGTTGGGGTTATGGTTGGGGTTATGGTTGGGGTTATGGTTGGGGTTATGGTTGGGGTTATGGTTGGGGTTATGGTTGGGGTTATGGTTGGGGTTATGGTTGGGGTTATGGTTGGGGTTATGGTTGGGGTTATGGTTGGGGTTATGGTTGGGGTTATGGCTATGGTTGGGAATATGGTTTTGGTTGGGGTTATGGTTATGGTTGGGAATCTGGTTATGGTTGGGGTTAAGGTTTGGGTTAGGGTTATGGTTTGGGTTAGGGTTATGGTTTGGGTTAGGGTTATGGTTTGGGTTATGGTTTGGGTTCGGGTTATGGTTTGGGTTCGGGTTATGGTTTGGGTTAGGGTTATTGTTAGGGGTTTGGGGTTATGGTTGGGGTTATGGCTGTGGATGGGATTATGGTTTGGGTTAGGGTTCTTGTTAGGGGTTTGGGTTAGGGTTATTGTTAGACGTTAGGGGTTATGGTTTAGGTTAGGGTTATTGTTGGGGTTATGGTTTGGGTTAGGGTTATTGTTAGGGGTTGGAGTTATGGTATGGTTTAGGGTTAATGTTGGGAGTTAGGGGTTATGTTTTGGGTTATGGTTATGGTTGGGGTTATGGTTTAGGTTAGGGTTATTGTTAGGGGTTGGGGTTATGGTTTGGGTTAGGGTTATTGTTAGGGGTTATGGTTTGGGTTATGGTTATGGTTGGGGTTATGGTTATGGTTTGGGTTATGTTTATGGTTTGGGTTATGTTTATGGTTGGGAATCTGGTTATGGTTGGGGTTATGGTTTAGGTTAGGGTTATTGTTAGGGGTTGGGGTTATGGTTTGGGTTAGGAATATTGTAAGGGATAAGGGGTTATGGTTTGGGTTTTGGTTATGGTTGGGGTTATGGTTCGGGTTAGGGTTATTGTTAGGGGTTGGGGTTATGGTTTGGGTAAGGGTTATTGTTAGGGGTTGGGTTTATGGTTTGGGTTAGGGTTATTGCTAGGGGTTATGTTTTGGGTTATGGTTATGGTTATGGTTATGGGTTGGGTTAGGGTTTGGGTAATGGGTTGGGTTATGGGTTGGGTTATGGGTTGGGTTATGGTTTGGGTTCGGGTTGTGGTTTGGGTTAGGGTTATTGTTAGGGGTTGGGGGTTATGGTTTGGGTTATGGTTATGGTTGGGGTTATGGCTATGGATGGGATTATGGTTTGGGTTAGGGTTCTTGTTAGGGGTTTGGGTTAGGGTTATTGTTAGAAGTTAGGCGTTATGGTTTAGGTTATGGTTTAGGTTAGGGTTATTGTTAGGGGTTGGGGTTATGGTTTGGGTTAGGGTTATCTTAAGGGATTAGGGGTTATGGTTTGGGTTAGGGTTCTTGTTAGGGGTTTGGGTTAGGGTTATTGTTAGAAGTTAGGGGTTATGGTTTGGGTTATGGTTGGGGTTATGGTTTAGGTTAGGGTTATTGTTAGGGGTTGGGGTTATGGTTTGGGTTAGGGTTATTTTAAGGGATTAGGGGTTATGGTTTGGGTTTTGGTTATGGTTGGGGTTATGGTTTGGGTTAGGGTTATTGTTAGGGGTTGGAGTTATGGTTTGGTTTAGGGTTAATGTTGGGAGTTAGGGGTTATGTTTTGGGTTATGGTTATGGTTTGGGTTATGGTTATGGTTGGGGTTATGGTTTAGGTTAGGGTTATTGTTAGGGGTTGGGGTTATGGTTTGGGTTAGGGTTATTGTTAGGGGTTATGGTTTGGGTTATGGTTATGGTTGGGTTTATGGTTATGGTTTGGGTTAAGTTTTGGGTTAGGTTTTGGGTTAGGTTTTGGGTTAGGTTTTGGGTGAGGTTTTGGGTGAAGTTTTGGGTGAGGTTTTGGGTGAGGTTTTGGGTTAGGTTTTGGGTTAGGTTTTGGGTTAGGTTTTGGGTGAGGTTTTGGGTGAGGTTTTGGGTGAGGTTTTGGGTGAGGTTTTGGGTGAGGTTTTGGGTTAGGTTTTGGGTTAGGTTTTGGGTTAGGTTTATTGTTAGGGGTTGGGGTTATGGTTTGGGTTATGGTTTAGGTTAGGGTTATTGTTAGGGGTTGGGGTTATGGTTTGGGTTAGGGTTATTATTAGGGGTTATGGTTTGGGTTAGGGATATTGTTAGGGGTTAGGGGTTATGGTTTGGGTTAGGGTTATTGTTAGGGGTTGGGGTTATGGTTTGGGTTATGGTTGGGGTTATGGTTGGGGTTATGGTTGGGGTTATGGTTGGAGTTATGGTTGGGGTTATGGTTAGGGTTATGGTTAGGGTTGGGGTTATGGTTGGGGTTATGGCTAAGGTTGGGAATATGGTTTTGGTTGGGGTTATGTTTATGGTTGGGAATCTGGTTATGGTTGGGGTTATGGTTTACGTTAGGGTTATTGTTAGGGGTTGGGGTTATGGTTTGGGTTAGGAATATTGTAAGGGATAAGGGGTTATGGTTTGGGTTTTGGTTATGGGGGGTTATGGTTCGGGTTAGGGTTATTGTTAGGGGTTGGGGTTATGGTTTGGGTTAGGGTTATTGTTAGGGGTTGGGGTTATGGTTTGGGTTAGGGTTATTGCTAGGGGTTATGTTTTGGGTTATGGTTATGGGTTGGTGTTACGGCTGGCAGCCTGGACACACACTATGTAGGAGGTGTGTGCTTTCCTTTCTTTACCGGTATCTGCCACTGTGGCTCCACCCCTGTGACAGAGCCCTGCCCAGGCCAACACGGCTGTAATTAATTCCCCAATCATCCCTCCTGCCCTTATTTAAAGCCTTTTCAGTTGTCAGTTCACCCTTTGCCCTTGCCCTGGCCTTTGCCCTTGTCCTTGATGCCTTGCTGAGTTGCAGGCTTGTGAGTATGTTACTCCCTGTTATATTTTGTATGTGTTGTTAATGATTTTGGGTTGCATAGGGGGACTTCTTGAGATAATTTTAGACACCCATGGGTATACATATAGTTTGTGCATTTAGACACAGTTATTCCCCTGTCTAGATTACATTACATCAGTTTAACAGTGGCATCCTTCGGTCTTATTTCCTGTATTTTGTGGGTGTTCATTTGAACACCTGTCTGGGAGGGTTTTTTTTACCGTGTTTATTTGAGGGTGCCACTTTAATATCTCGTGCTTCCCCTATGTTATCCCGTAGTCTGTTTTATTGACTTTATTGTAAATAAAAATAACTGAAGGCTACTTGCAATGTGTGTCCGAACTCATCTTTGACCGAACCTGTCTGCTGTGATAGTTGCGACTCCCTGGTATATCATACCCCAGGGGGAGTCGTAACAGTTGGGTTAGGGTTATTGTTTGTGGTTGGGGTTATGGTTTGGGTTATTGTTAGGGTTATGGTTATGGTTTGGGTTAGAGTTAATGTTAGGGGTTGGGGTAATAGTTTGTGTTAGGGTTATTGTTAGGGTTTAGGGGTTATGGTTTGGTTTACGGTTATGGTTAAGGTTATGGTTGGGGTTATGGTTTGGGTTAGCGTTATTTTTAGGGGTTAGGGGTTATGGTTTGGGTTATGGTTATTGTTGGGGTTACTGTTATGGATGGGATTATGGTTTGGGTTAGGGTTATTGTTAGGGGTTGGGGTAATAGTTTGTGTTAGGGTTATTGTTAGGGTTTAGGCGTTATGGTTTGGTTTACGGTTATGGTTAAGGTTATGGTTGGGGTTATGGTTTGGGTTAGCGTTATTTTTAGGATTCAGGGGTTATGGTTTGGCTTATGGTTATTGTTGGGGTTATGGTTATGGATGGGATTATGGTTTGGGTTAGGGTTATTGTTGGGGGTTGGGTGTTATGGTTTGGGTTATGGTTATGGTTTGGGTTATGGTTATGGTTGGGGTTATGGTTTGGGTTATGGTTATTGTAAGGGGTTATGGTTTGGGTTAGGGATATTGTTAGGGGTTAGGGGTTATGGTTTGGGTTAGGGTTGGGGTTATGGTTGGGGTTATGGTTGGGGTTATGGTTGGGGTTATGGTTATGGTTATGGTTGGGGTTATGGTTGGGGTTATGGTTGGGGTTATGGTTGGGGTTATGGTTGGGGTTATGGTTGGGGTTATGGTTGGGGTTATGGTTGGGGTTATGGTTGGGGTTATGGTTGGGGTTATGGTTGGGGTTATGGTTGGGGTTATGGTTGGGGTTATGGTTGGGGTTATGGTTGGGGTTATGGTTGGGGTTATGGCTATGGTTGGGAATATGGTTTTGGTTGGGGTTATGGTTATGGTTGGGAATCTGCTTATGGTTGGGGTTAAGGTTTGGGTTAGGGTTATGGTTTGGGTTAGGGTTATGGTTTGGGTTAGGGTTATGGTTTGGGTTAGGGTTATGGTTTGGGTTATGGTTTGGGTTATGGTTTGGGTTCGGGTTATGGTTTGGGTTCGGGTTATGGTTTGGGTTAGGGTTATTGTTAGGGGTTTGGGGTTATGGTTGGGGTTATGGCTGTGGATGGGATTATGGTTTGGGTTAGGGTTCTTGTTAGGGGTTTGGGTTAGGGTTATTGTTAGAAGTTAGGGGTTATGGTTTAGGTTAGGGTTATTGTTGGGGTTATGGTTTAGGTTAGGGTTATTGTTGGGGTTATGGTTTGGGTTAGGGTTATTGTTAGGGGTTGGAGTTATGGTATGGTTTAGGGTTAATGTTGGGAGTTAGGGGTTATGTTTTGGGTTATGGTTATGGTTGGGGTTATGGTTTAGGTTAGGGTTATTGTTAGGGGTTGGGGTTATGGTTTGGGTTAGGGTTATTGTTAGGGGTTATGGTTTGGGTTATGGTTATGGTTGGGGTTATGTTTATGGTTTGGGTTATGTTTATGGTTTGGGTTATGTTTATGGTTGGGAATCTGGTTATGGTTGGGGTTATGGTTTAGGTTAGGGTTATTGTTAGGGGTTGGGGTTATGGTTTGGGTTAGGAATATTGTAAGGGATAAGGGGTTATGGTTTGGGTTTTGGTTATGGTTGGGGTTATGGTTCGGGTTAGGGTTATTGTCAGGGGTTGGGGTTATGGTTTGGGTAAGGGTTATTGTTAGGGGTTGGGTTTATGGTTTGGGTTAGGGTTATTGCTAGGGGTTATGTTTTGGGTTATGGTTATGGTTATGGGTTGGGTTAGGGTTTGGGTTATGGGTTGGGTTATGGGTTGGGTTATGGTTTGGGTTCGGGTTATGGTTTGGGTTAGGGTTATTGTTAGGGGTTGGGGGTTATGGTTTGGGTTATGGTTATGGTTGGGGTTATGGCTATGGATGGGATTATGGTTTGGGTTAGGGTTCTTGTTAGGGGTTTGGGTTAGGGTTATTGTTAGAAGTTAGGCGTTATGGTTTAGGTTATGGTTGGGGTTATGGTTTAGGTTAGGGTTATTGTTAGGGGTTGGGGTTATGGTTTGGGTTAGGGTTATCTTAAGGGATTAGGGGTTATGGTTTGGGTTAGGGTTCTTGTTAGGGGTTTGGGTTAGGGTTATTGTTAGAAGTTAGGGGTTATGGTTTGGGTTATGGTTGGGGTTATGGTTTAGGTTAGGGTTATTGTTAGGGGTTGGGGTTATGGTTTGGGTTAGGGTTATTTTAAGGGATTAGGGGTTATGGTTTGGGTTTTGGTTAAGGTTGGGGTTATGGTTTGGGTTAGGGTTATTGTTAGGGGTTGGAGTTATGGTTTGGTTTAGGGTTAATGTTGGGAGTTAGGGGTTATGTTTTGGGTTATGGTTATGGTTTGGGTTATGGTTATGGTTGGGGTTATGGTTTAGGTTAGGGTTATTGTTAGGGGTTGGGGTTATGGTTTGGGTTAGGGTTATTGTTAGGGGTTATGGTTTGGGTTATGGTTATGGTTGGGGTTATGGTTATGGTTTGGGTTAAGTTTTGGGTTAGGTTTTGGGTTAGGTTTTGGGTTAGGTTTTGGGTGAGGTTTTGGGTGAGGTTTTGGGTGAGGTTTTGGGTGAGGTTTTGGGTGAGGTTTTGGGTGAGGTTTTGGGTTAGGTTTTGGGTTAGGTTTTGGGTTAGGTTTATTGTTAGGGGTTGGGGTTATGGTTTGGGTTAGGGTTATTGTTAGGGGTTAGGGGTTATGGTTTGGGTTATGGTAATGGTTGGGGTTATGGTTTAGGTTAGGGTTATTGTTAGGGGTTGGGGTTATGGTTTGGGTTAGGGTTATTATTAGGGGTTATGGTTTGGGTTAGGGATATTGTTAGGGGTTAGGGGTTATGGTTTGGGTTAGGGTTATTGTTAGGGGTTGGGGTTATGGTTTGGGTTATGGTTGGGGTTATGGTTGGGGTTATGGTTGGAGTTATGGTTGGGGTTATGGTTAGGGTTATGGTTAGGGTTGGGGTTATGGTTGGGGTTATGGCTAAGGTTGGGAATATGGTTTTGGTTGGGGTTATGTTTATGGTTGGGAATCTGGTTATGGTTGGGGTTATGGTTTACGTTAGGGTTATTGTTAGGGGTTGGGGTTATGGTTTGGGTTAGGAATATTGTAAGGGATAAGGGGTTATGGTTTGGGTTTTGGTTATGGTTGGGGTTATGGTTCGGGTTAGGGTTATTGTTAGGGGTTGGGGTTATGGTTTGGGTTAGGGTTATTGTTAGGGGTTGGGGTTATGGTTTGGGTTAGGGTTATTGCTAGGGGTTATGTTTTGGGTTATGGTTATGGGTTGGTGTTATGGCTGGCAGCCTGGACACACACTATGTAGGAGGTGTGTGCTTTCCTTTCTTTACCGGTATCTGCCACTGTGGCTCCACCCCTGTGACAGAGCCCTGCCCAGGCCAACACGGCTGTAATTAATTCCCCAATCATCCCTCCTGCCCTTATTTAAAGCCTTTTCAGTTGTCAGTTCACCCTTTGCCCTTGCCCTGGCCTTTGCCCTTGTCCTTGATGCCTTGCTGAGTTGCAGGCTTGTGAGTATGTTACTCCCTGTTATATTTTGTATGTGTTGTTAATGATTTTGGGTTGCATAGGGGGACTTCTTGAGATAATTTTAGACACCCATGGGTATACATATAGTTTGTGCATTTAGACACAGTTATTCCCCTGTCTAGATTATATTACATCAGTTTAACAGTGGCATCCTTCGGTCTTATTTCCTGTATTTTGTGGGTGTTCATTTGAACACCTGTCTGGGAGGGGTTTTTTACCGTGTTTATTTGAGGGTGCCACTTTAATATCTCGTGCTTCCCCTATGTTATCCCGTAGTCTGTTTTATTGACTTTATTGTAAATAAAAATAACTGAAGGCTACTTGCAATGTGTGTCCGAACTCATCTTTGACCGAACCTGTCTGCTGTGATAGTTGCGACTCCCTGGTATATCATACCCCAGGGGGAGTCGTAACAGTTGGGTTAGGGTTATTGTTTGTGGTTGGGGTTATGGTTTGGGTTAGGGTTATTGTTAGGGTTATGGTTATGGTTTGGGTTAGAGTTATTGTTAGGGGTTGGGGTAATAGTTTGTGTTAGGGTTATTGTTAGGGTTTAGGGGTTATGGTTTGGTTTACGGTTATGGTTAAGGTTATGGTTGGGGTTATGGTTTGGGTTAGCGTTATTTTTAGGGGTTAGGGGTTATGGTTTGGGTTATGGTTATTGTTGGGGTTACTGTTATGGATGGGATTATGGTTTGGGTTAGGGTTATTGTTAGGGGTTGGGGTAATAGTTTGTGTTAGGGTTATTGTTAGGGTTTAGGCGTTATGGTTTGGTTTACGGTTATGGTTAAGGTTATGGTTGGGGTTATGGTTTGGGTTAGCGTTATTTTTAGGATTCAGGGGTTATGGTTTGGCTTATGGTTATTGTTGGGGTTATGGTTATGGATGGGATTATGGTTTGGGTTAGGGTTATTGTTGGGGGTTGGGTGTTATGGTTTGGGTTATGGTTATGGTTTGGGTTATGGTTATGGTTGGGGTTAGGATTATTGTAAGGGGTTATGGTTTGGGTTAGGGATATTGTTAGGGGTTAGGGGTTATGGTTTGGGTTAGGGTTGGGGTTATGGTTGGGGTTATGGTTGGGGTTATGGTTGGGGTTATGGTTATGGTTATGGTTATGGTTATGGTTATGGTTGGGGTTATGGTTGGGGTTATGGTTGGGGTTATGGTTGGGGTTATGGTTGGGGTTATGGTTGGGGTTATGGTTGGGGTTATGGTTGGGGTTATGGTTGGGGTTATGGTTGGGGTTATGGTTGGGGTTATGGTTGGGGTTATGGTTGGGGTTATGGTTGGGGTTATGGCTATGGTTGGGAATATGGTTTTGGTTGGGGTTATGGTTATGGTTGGGAATCTGCTTATGGTTGGGGTTAAGGTTTGGGTTAGGGTTATGGTTTGGGTTAGGGTTATGGTTTGGGTTAGGGTTATGGTTTGGGTTATGGTTTGGGTTATGGTTTGGGTTCGGGTTATGGTTTGGGTTCGGGTTATGGTTTGGGTTAGGGTTATTGTTAGGGGTTTGGGGTTATGGTTGGGGTTATGGCTGTGGATGGGATTATGGTTTGGGTTAGGGTTCTTGTTAGGGGTTTGGGTTAGGGTTATTGTTAGAAGTTAGGGGTTATGGTTTAGGTTAGGGTTATTGTTGGGGTTATGGTTTGGGTTAGGGTTATTGTTAGGGGTTGGAGTTATGGTATGGTTTAGGGTTAATGTTGGGAGTTAGGGGTTATGTTTTGGGTTATGGTTATGGTTGGGGTTATGGTTTAGGTTAGGGTTATTGTTAGGGGTTGGGGTTATGGTTTGGGTTAGGGTTATTGTTAGGGGTTATGGTTTGGGTTATGGTTATGGTTGGGGTTATGTTTATGGTTTGGGTTATGTTTATGGTTTGGGTTATGTTTATGGTTGGGAATCTGGTTATGGTTGGGGTTATGGTTTAGGTTAGGGTTATTGTTAGGGGTTGGGGTTATGGTTTGGGTTAGGAATATTGTAAGGGATAAGGGGTTATGGTTTGGGTTTTGGTTATGGTTGGGGTTATGGTTCGGGTTAGGGTTATTGTCAGGGGTTGGGGTTATGGTTTGGGTAAGGGTTATTGTTAGGGGTTGGGTTTATGGTTTGGGTTAGGGTTATTGCTAGGGGTTATGTTTTGGGTTATGGTTATGGTTATGGGTTGGGTTAGGGTTTGGGTTATGGGTTGGGTTATGGGTTGGGTTATGGTTTGGGTTCGGGTTATGGTTTGGGTTAGGGTTATTGTTAGGGGTTGGGGGTTATGGTTTGGGTTATGGTTATGGTTGGGGTTATGGCTATGGATGGGATTATGGTTTGGGTTAGGGTTCTTGTTAGGGGTTTGGGTTAGGGTTATTGTTAGAAGTTAGGCGTTATGGTTTAGGTTATGGTTGGGGTTATGGTTTAGGTTAGGGTTATTGTTAGGTGTTGGGGTTATGGTTTGGGTTAGGGTTATCTTAAGGGATTAGGGGTTATGGTTTGGGTTAGGGTTCTTGTTAGGGGTTTGGGTTAGGGTTATTGTTAGAAGTTAGGGGTTATGGTTTGGGTTATGGTTGGGGTTATGGTTTAGGTTAGGGTTATTGTTAGGGGTTGGGGTTATGGTTTGGGTTAGGGTTATTTTAAGGGATTAGGGGTTATGGTTTGGGTTTTGGTTATGGTTGGGGTTATGGTTTGGGTTAGGGTTATTGTTAGGGGTTGGAGTTATGGTTTGGTTTAGGGTTAATGTTGGGAGTTAGGGGTTATGTTTTGGGTTATGGTTATGGTTTGGGTTATGGTTATGGTTGGGGTTATGGTTTAGGTTAGGGTTATTGTTAGGGGTTGGGGTTATGGTTTGGGTTAGGGTTATTGTTAGGGGTTATGGTTTGGGTTATGGTTATGGTTGGGGTTATGGTTATGGTTTGGGTTAAGTTTTGGGTTAGGTTTTGGGTTAGGTTTTGGGTTAGGTTTTGGGTGAGGTTTTGGGTGAGGTTTTGGGTGAGGTTTTGGGTGAGGTTTTGGGTGAGGTTTTGGGTGAGGTTTTGGGTTAGGTTTTGGGTTAGGTTTTGGGTTAGGTTTATTGTTAGGGGTTGGGGTTATGGTTTGGGTTAGGGTTATTGTTAGGGGTTAGGGGTTATGGTTTGGGTTATGGTAATGGTTGGGGTTATGGTTTAGGTTAGGGTTATTGTTAGGGGTTGGGGTTATGGTTTGGGTTAGGGTTATTATTAGGGGTTATGGTTTGGGTTAGGGATATTGTTAGGGGTTAGGGGTTATGGTTTGGGTTAGGGTTATTGTTAGGGGTTGGGGTTATGGTTTGGGTTATGGTTGGGGTTATGGTTGGGGTTATGGTTGGAGTTATGGTTGGGGTTATGGTTAGGGTTATGGTTAGGGTTGGGGTTATGGTTGGGGTTATGGCTAAGGTTGGGAATATGGTTTTGGTTGGGGTTATGTTTATGGTTGGGAATCTGGTTATGGTTGGGGTTATGGTTTACGTTAGGGTTATTGTTAGGGGTTGGGGTTATGGTTTGGGTTAGGAATATTGTAAGGGATAAGGGGTTATGGTTTGGGTTTTGGTTATGGTTGGGGTTATGGTTCGGGTTAGGGTTATTGTTAGGGGTTGGGGTTATGGTTTGGGTTAGGGTTATTGTTAGGGGTTGGGGTTATGGTTTGGGTTAGGGTTATTGCTAGGGGTTATGTTTTGGGTTATGGTTATGGGTTGGTGTTATGGCTGGCAGCCTGGACACACACTATGTAGGAGGTGTGTGCTTTCCTTTCTTTACCGGTATCTGCCACTGTGGCTCCACCCCTGTGACAGAGCCCTGCCCAGGCCAACACGGCTGTAATTAATTCCCCAATCATCCCTCCTGCCCTTATTTAAAGCCTTTTCAGTTGTCAGTTCACCCTTTGCCCTTGCCCTGGCCTTTGCCCTTGTCCTTGATGCCTTGCTGAGTTGCAGGCTTGTGAGTATGTTACTCCCTGTTATATTTTGTATGTGTTGTTAATGATTTTGGGTTGCATAGGGGGACTTCTTGAGATAATTTTAGACACCCATGGGTATACATATAGTTTGTGCATTTAGACACAGTTATTCCCCTGTCTAGATTATATTACATCAGTTTAACAGTGGCATCCTTCGGTCTTATTTCCTGTATTTTGTGGGTGTTCATTTGAACACCTGTCTGGGAGGGGTTTTTTACCGTGTTTATTTGAGGGTGCCACTTTAATATCTCGTGCTTCCCCTATGTTATCCCGTAGTCTGTTTTATTGACTTTATTGTAAATAAAAATAACTGAAGGCTACTTGCAATGTGTGTCCGAACTCATCTTTGACCGAACCTGTCTGCTGTGATAGTTGCGACTCCCTGGTATATCATACCCCAGGGGGAGTCGTAACAGTTGGGTTAGGGTTATTGTTTGTGGTTGGGGTTATGGTTTGGGTTAGGGTTATTGTTAGGGTTATGGTTATGGTTTGGGTTAGAGTTATTGTTAGGGGTTGGGGTAATAGTTTGTGTTAGGGTTATTGTTAGGGTTTAGGGGTTATGGTTTGGTTTACGGTTATGGTTAAGGTTATGGTTGGGGTTATGGTTTGGGTTAGCGTTATTTTTAGGGGTTAGGGGTTATGGTTTGGGTTATGGTTATTGTTGGGGTTACTGTTATGGATGGGATTATGGTTTGGGTTAGGGTTATTGTTAGGGGTTGGGGTAATAGTTTGTGTTAGGGTTATTGTTAGGGTTTAGGCGTTATGGTTTGGTTTACGGTTATGGTTAAGGTTATGGTTGGGGTTATGGTTTGGGTTAGCGTTATTTTTAGGATTCAGGGGTTATGGTTTGGCTTATGGTTATTGTTGGGGTTATGGTTATGGATGGGATTATGGTTTGGGTTAGGGTTATTGTTGGGGGTTGGGTGTTATGGTTTGGGTTATGGTTATGGTTTGGGTTATGGTTATGGTTGGGGTTAGGATTATTGTAAGGGGTTATGGTTTGGGTTAGGGATATTGTTAGGGGTTAGGGGTTATGGTTTGGGTTAGGGTTGGGGTTATGGTTGGGGTTATGGTTGGGGTTATGGTTATGGTTATGGTTATGGTTATGGTTATGGTTGGGGTTATGGTTGGGGTTATGGTTGGGGTTATGGTTGGGGTTATGGTTGGGGTTATGGTTGGGGTTATGGTTGGGGTTATGGTTGGGGTTATGGTTGGGGTTATGGTTGGGGTTATGGTTGGGGTTATGGTTGGGGTTATGGCTATGGTTGGGAATATGGTTTTGGTTGGGGTTATGGTTATGGTTGGGGTTAAGGTTTGGGTTAGGGTTATGGTTTGGGTTAGGGTTATGGTTTGGGTTAGGGTTATGGTTTGGGTTATGGTTTGGGTTCGGGTTATGGTTTGGGTTCGGGTTATGGTTTGGGTTAGGGTTATTGTTAGGGGTTTGGGGTTATGGTTGGGGTTATGGCTGTGGATGGGATTATGGTTTGGGTTAGGGTTCTTGTTAGGGGTTTGGGTTAGGGTTATTGTTAGAAGTTAGGGGTTATGGTTTAGGTTAGGGTTATTGTTGGGGTTATGGTATGGGTTAGGGTTATTGTTAGGGGTTGGAGTAATGGTATGGTTTAGGGTTAATGTTGGGAGTTAGGGGTTATGTTTTGGGTTATGGTTATGGTTGGGGTTATGGTTTAGGTTAGGGTTATTGTTAGGGGTTGGGGTTATGGTTTGGGTTAGGGTTATTGTTAGGGGTTATGGTTTGGGTTATGGTTATGGTTGGGGTTATGGTTATGGTTTGGGTTATGTTTATGGTTTGGGTTATGTTTATGGTTGGGAATCTGGTTATGGTTGGGGTTATGGTTTAGGTTAGGGTTATTGTTAGGGGTTTGGGTTATGGTTTGGGTTAGGAATATTGTAAGGGATAAGGGGTTATGGTTTGGGTTTTGGTTATGGTTGGGGTTATGGTTCGGGTTAGGGTTATTGTTAGGGGTTGGGGTTATGGTTTGGGTAAGGGTTATTGTTAGGGGTTGGGTTTATGGTTTGGGTTAGGGTTATTGCTAGGGGTTATGTTTTGGGTTATGGTTATGGTTATGGGTTGGGTTAGGGTTTGGGTTATGGGTTGGGTTATGGTTTGGGTTCGGGTTATGGTTTGGGTTAGGGTTATTGTTAGGGGTTGGGGGTTATGGTTTGGGTTATGGTTATGGTTGGGGTTATGGCTATGGATGGGATTATGGTTTGGGTTAGGGTTCTTGTTAGGGGTTTGGGTTAGGGTTATTGTTAGAAGTTAGGCGTTATGGTTTAGGTTATGGTTGGGGTTATGGTTTAGGTTAGGGTTATTGTTAGGGGTTGGGGTTATGGTTTGGGTTAGGGTTATCTTAAGGGATTAGGGGTTATGGTTTGGGTTAGGGTTCTTGTTAGGGGTTTGGGTTAGGGTTATTGTTAGAAGTTAGGGGTTATGGTTTGGGTTATGGTTGGGGTTATGGTTTAGGTTAGGGTTATTGTTAGGGGTTGGGGTTATGGTTTGGGTTAGGGTTATTTTAAGGGATTAGGGGTTATGGTTTGGGTTTTGGTTATGGTTGGGGTTATGGTTTGGGTTAGGGTTATTGTTAGGGGTTGGAGTTATGGTTTGGTTTAGGGTTAATGTTGGGAGTTAGGGGTTATGTTTTGGGTTATGGTTATGGTTTGGGTTATGGTTATGGTTGGGGTTATGGTTTAGGTTAGGGTTATTGTTAGGGGTTGGGGTTATGGTTTGGGTTAGGGTTATTGTTAGGGGTTATGGTTTGGGTTATGGTTATGGTTGGGGTTATGGTTATGGTTTGGGTTAAGTTTTGGGTTAGGTTTTGGGTTAGGTTTTGGGTTAGGTTTTGGGTGAGGTTTTGGGTGAGGTTTTGGGTGAGGTTTTGGGTGAGGTTTTGGGTGAGGTTTTGGGTGAGGTTTTGGGTGAGGTTTTGGGTGAGGTTTTGGGTTAGGTTTTGGGTTAGGTTTTGGGTTAGGTTTATTGTTAGGGGTTGGGGTTATGGTTTGGGTTAGGGTTATTGTTAGGGGTTAGGGGTTATGGTTTGGGTTATGGTAATGGTTGGGGTTATGGTTTAGGTTAGGGTTATTGTTAGGGGTTGGGGTTATGGTTTGGGTTAGGGTTATTATTAGGGGTTATGGTTTGGGTTAGGGATATTGTTAGGGGTTAGGGGTTATGGTTTGGGTTAGGGTTATTGTTAGGGGTTGGGGTTATGGTTTGGGTTATGGTTGGGGTTATGGTTGGGGTTATGGTTGGAGTTATGGTTGGGGTTATGGTTAGGGTTATGGTTAGGGTTGGGGTTATGGTTGGGGTTATGGCTAAGGTTGGGAATATGGTTTTGGTTGGGGTTATGTTTATGGTTGGGAATCTGGTTATGGTTGGGGTTATGGTTTACGTTAGGGTTATTGTTAGGGGTTGGGGTTATGGTTTGGGTTAGGAATATTGTAAGGGATAAGGGGTTATGGTTTGGGTTTTGGTTATGGTTGGGGTTATGGTTCGGGTTAGGGTTATTGTTAGGGGTTGGGGTTATGGTTTGGGTTAGGGTTATTGTTAGGGGTTGGGGTTATGGTTTGGGTTAGGGTTATTGCTAGGGGTTATGTTTTGGGTTATGGTTATGGGTTGGTGTTATGGCTGGCAGCCTGGACACACACTATGTAGGAGGTGTGTGCTTTCCTTTCTTTACCGGTATCTGCCACTGTGGCTCCACCCCTGTGACAGAGCCCTGCCCAGGCCAACACGGCTGTAATTAATTCCCCAATCATCCCTCCTGCCCTTATTTAAAGCCTTTTCAGTTGTCAGTTCACCCTTTGCCCTTGCCCTGGCCTTTGCCCTTGTCCTTGATGCCTTGCTGAGTTGCAGGCTTGTGAGTATGTTACTCCCTGTTATATTTTGTATGTGTTGTTAATGATTTTGGGTTGCATAGGGGGACTTCTTGAGATAATTTTAGACACCCATGGGTATACATATAGTTTGTGCATTTAGACACAGTTATTCCCCTGTCTAGATTATATTACATCAGTTTAACAGTGGCATCCTTCGGTCTTATTTCCTGTATTTTGTGGGTGTTCATTTGAACACCTGTCTGGGAGGGGTTTTTTACCGTGTTTATTTGAGGGTGCCACTTTAATATCTCGTGCTTCCCCTATGTTATCCCGTAGTCTGTTTTATTGACTTTATTGTAAATAAAAATAACTGAAGGCTACTTGCAATGTGTGTCCGAACTCATCTTTGACCGAACCTGTCTGCTGTGATAGTTGCGACTCCCTGGTATATCATACCCCAGGGGGAGTCGTAACAGTTGGGTTAGGGTTATTGTTTGTGGTTGGGGTTATGGTTTGGGTTAGGGTTATTGTTAGGGTTATGGTTATGGTTTGGGTTAGAGTTATTGTTAGGGGTTGGGGTAATAGTTTGTGTTAGGGTTATTGTTAGGGTTTAGGGGTTATGGTTTGGTTTACGGTTATGGTTAAGGTTATGGTTGGGGTTATGGTTTGGGTTAGCGTTATTTTTAGGGGTTAGGGGTTATGGTTTGGGTTATGGTTATTGTTGGGGTTACTGTTATGGATGGGATTATGGTTTGGGTTAGGGTTATTGTTAGGGGTTGGGGTAATAGTTTGTGTTAGGGTTATTGTTAGGGTTTAGGCGTTATGGTTTGGTTTACGGTTATGGTTAAGGTTATGGTTGGGGTTATGGTTTGGGTTAGCGTTATTTTTAGGATTCAGGGGTTATGGTTTGGCTTATGGTTATTGTTGGGGTTATGGTTATGGATGGGATTATGGTTTGGGTTAGGGTTATTGTTGGGGGTTGGGTGTTATGGTTTGGGTTATGGTTATGGTTTGGGTTATGGTTATGGTTGGGGTTAGGATTATTGTAAGGGGTTATGGTTTGGGTTAGGGATATTGTTAGGGGTTAGGGGTTATGGTTTGGGTTAGGGTTGGGGTTATGGTTGGGGTTATGGTTGGGGTTATGGTTGGGGTTATGGTTATGGTTATGGTTATGGTTATGGTTATGGTTGGGGTTATGGTTGGGGTTATGGTTGGGGTTATGGTTGGGGTTATGGTTGGGGTTATGGTTGGGGTTATGGTTGGGGTTATGGTTGGGGTTATGGTTGGGGTTATGGTTGGGGTTATGGTTGGGGTTATGGTTGGGGTTATGGTTGGGGTTATGGTTGGGGTTATGGCTATGGTTGGGAATATGGTTTTGGTTGGGGTTATGGTTATGGTTGGGAATCTGCTTATGGTTGGGGTTAAGGTTTGGGTTAGGGTTATGGTTTGGGTTAGGGTTATGGTTTGGGTTAGGGTTATGGTTTGGGTTATGGTTTGGGTTATGGTTTGGGTTCGGGTTATGGTTTGGGTTCGGGTTATGGTTTGGGTTAGGGTTATTGTTAGGGGTTTGGGGTTATGGTTGGGGTTATGGCTGTGGATGGGATTATGGTTTGGGTTAGGGTTCTTGTTAGGGGTTTGGGTTAGGGTTATTGTTAGAAGTTAGGGGTTATGGTTTAGGTTAGGGTTATTGTTGGGGTTATGGTTTGGGTTAGGGTTATTGTTAGGGGTTGGAGTTATGGTATGGTTTAGGGTTAATGTTGGGAGTTAGGGGTTATGTTTTGGGTTATGGTTATGGTTGGGGTTATGGTTTAGGTTAGGGTTATTGTTAGGGGTTGGGGTTATGGTTTGGGTTAGGGTTATTGTTAGGGGTTATGGTTTGGGTTATGGTTATGGTTGGGGTTATGTTTATGGTTTGGGTTATGTTTATGGTTTGGGTTATGTTTATGGTTGGGAATCTGGTTATGGTTGGGGTTATGGTTTAGGTTAGGGTTATTGTTAGGGGTTGGGGTTATGGTTTGGGTTAGGAATATTGTAAGGGATAAGGGGTTATGGTTTGGGTTTTGGTTATGGTTGGGGTTATGGTTCGGGTTAGGGTTATTGTCAGGGGTTGGGGTTATGGTTTGGGTAAGGGTTATTGTTAGGGGTTGGGTTTATGGTTTGGGTTAGGGTTATTGCTAGGGGTTATGTTTTGGGTTATGGTTATGGTTATGGGTTGGGTTAGGGTTTGGGTTATGGGTTGGGTTATGGGTTGGGTTATGGTTTGGGTTCGGGTTATGGTTTGGGTTAGGGTTATTGTTAGGGGTTGGGGGTTATGGTTTGGGTTATGGTTATGGTTGGGGTTATGGCTATGGATGGGATTATGGTTTGGGTTAGGGTTCTTGTTAGGGGTTTGGGTTAGGGTTATTGTTAGAAGTTAGGCGTTATGGTTTAGGTTATGGTTGGGGTTATGGTTTAGGTTAGGGTTATTGTTAGGTGTTGGGGTTATGGTTTGGGTTAGGGTTATCTTAAGGGATTAGGGGTTATGGTTTGGGTTAGGGTTCTTGTTAGGGGTTTGGGTTAGGGTTATTGTTAGAAGTTAGGGGTTATGGTTTGGGTTATGGTTGGGGTTATGGTTTAGGTTAGGGTTATTGTTAGGGGTTGGGGTTATGGTTTGGGTTAGGGTTATTTTAAGGGATTAGGGGTTATGGTTTGGGTTTTGGTTATGGTTGGGGTTATGGTTTGGGTTAGGGTTATTGTTAGGGGTTGGAGTTATGGTTTGGTTTAGGGTTAATGTTGGGAGTTAGGGGTTATGTTTTGGGTTATGGTTATGGTTTGGGTTATGGTTATGGTTGGGGTTATGGTTTAGGTTAGGGTTATTGTTAGGGGTTGGGGTTATGGTTTGGGTTAGGGTTATTGTTAGGGGTTATGGTTTGGGTTATGGTTATGGTTGGGGTTATGGTTATGGTTTGGGTTAAGTTTTGGGTTAGGTTTTGGGTTAGGTTTTGGGTTAGGTTTTGGGTGAGGTTTTGGGTGAGGTTTTGGGTGAGGTTTTGGGTGAGGTTTTGGGTGAGGTTTTGGGTGAGGTTTTGGGTTAGGTTTTGGGTTAGGTTTTGGGTTAGGTTTATTGTTAGGGGTTGGGGTTATGGTTTGGGTTAGGGTTATTGTTAGGGGTTAGGGGTTATGGTTTGGGTTATGGTAATGGTTGGGGTTATGGTTTAGGTTAGGGTTATTGTTAGGGGTTGGGGTTATGGTTTGGGTTAGGGTTATTATTAGGGGTTATGGTTTGGGTTAGGGATATTGTTAGGGGTTAGGGGTTATGGTTTGGGTTAGGGTTATTGTTAGGGGTTGGGGTTATGGTTTGGGTTATGGTTGGGGTTATGGTTGGGGTTATGGTTGGAGTTATGGTTGGGGTTATGGTTAGGGTTATGGTTAGGGTTGGGGTTATGGTTGGGGTTATGGCTAAGGTTGGGAATATGGTTTTGGTTGGGGTTATGTTTATGGTTGGGAATCTGGTTATGGTTGGGGTTATGGTTTACGTTAGGGTTATTGTTAGGGGTTGGGGTTATGGTTTGGGTTAGGAATATTGTAAGGGATAAGGGGTTATGGTTTGGGTTTTGGTTATGGTTGGGGTTATGGTTCGGGTTAGGGTTATTGTTAGGGGTTGGGGTTATGGTTTGGGTTAGGGTTATTGTTAGGGGTTGGGGTTATGGTTTGGGTTAGGGTTATTGCTAGGGGTTATGTTTTGGGTTATGGTTATGGGTTGGTGTTATGGCTGGCAGCCTGGACACACACTATGTAGGAGGTGTGTGCTTTCCTTTCTTTACCGGTATCTGCCACTGTGGCTCCACCCCTGTGACAGAGCCCTGCCCAGGCCAACACGGCTGTAATTAATTCCCCAATCATCCCTCCTGCCCTTATTTAAAGCCTTTTCAGTTGTCAGTTCACCCTTTGCCCTTGCCCTGGCCTTTGCCCTTGTCCTTGATGCCTTGCTGAGTTGCAGGCTTGTGAGTATGTTACTCCCTGTTATATTTTGTATGTGTTGTTAATGATTTTGGGTTGCATAGGGGGACTTCTTGAGATAATTTTAGACACCCATGGGTATACATATAGTTTGTGCATTTAGACACAGTTATTCCCCTGTCTAGATTATATTACATCAGTTTAACAGTGGCATCCTTCGGTCTTATTTCCTGTATTTTGTGGGTGTTCATTTGAACACCTGTCTGGGAGGGGTTTTTTACCGTGTTTATTTGAGGGTGCCACTTTAATATCTCGTGCTTCCCCTATGTTATCCCGTAGTCTGTTTTATTGACTTTATTGTAAATAAAAATAACTGAAGGCTACTTGCAATGTGTGTCCGAACTCATCTTTGACCGAACCTGTCTGCTGTGATAGTTGCGACTCCCTGGTATATCATACCCCAGGGGGAGTCGTAACAGTTGGGTTAGGGTTATTGTTTGTGGTTGGGGTTATGGTTTGGGTTAGGGTTATTGTTAGGGTTATGGTTATGGTTTGGGTTAGAGTTATTGTTAGGGGTTGGGGTAATAGTTTGTGTTAGGGTTATTGTTAGGGTTTAGGGGTTATGGTTTGGTTTACGGTTATGGTTAAGGTTATGGTTGGGGTTATGGTTTGGGTTAGCGTTATTTTTAGGGGTTAGGGGTTATGGTTTGGGTTATGGTTATTGTTGGGGTTACTGTTATGGATGGGATTATGGTTTGGGTTAGGGTTATTGTTAGGGGTTGGGGTAATAGTTTGTGTTAGGGTTATTGTTAGGGTTTAGGCGTTATGGTTTGGTTTACGGTTATGGTTAAGGTTATGGTTGGGGTTATGGTTTGGGTTAGCGTTATTTTTAGGATTCAGGGGTTATGGTTTGGCTTATGGTTATTGTTGGGGTTATGGTTATGGATGGGATTATGGTTTGGGTTAGGGTTATTGTTGGGGGTTGGGTGTTATGGTTTGGGTTATGGTTATGGTTTGGGTTATGGTTATGGTTGGGGTTAGGATTATTGTAAGGGGTTATGGTTTGGGTTAGGGATATTGTTAGGGGTTAGGGGTTATGGTTTGGGTTAGGGTTGGGGTTATGGTTGGGGTTATGGTTGGGGTTATGGTTATGGTTATGGTTATGGTTATGGTTATGGTTGGGGTTATGGTTGGGGTTATGGTTGGGGTTATGGTTGGGGTTATGGTTGGGGTTATGGTTGGGGTTATGGTTGGGGTTATGGTTGGGGTTATGGTTGGGGTTATGGTTGGGGTTATGGTTGGGGTTATGGTTGGGGTTATGGCTATGGTTGGGAATATGGTTTTGGTTGGGGTTATGGTTATGGTTGGGGTTAAGGTTTGGGTTAGGGTTATGGTTTGGGTTAGGGTTATGGTTTGGGTTAGGGTTATGGTTTGGGTTATGGTTTGGGTTCGGGTTATGGTTTGGGTTCGGGTTATGGTTTGGGTTAGGGTTATTGTTAGGGGTTTGGGGTTATGGTTGGGGTTATGGCTGTGGATGGGATTATGGTTTGGGTTAGGGTTCTTGTTAGGGGTTTGGGTTAGGGTTATTGTTAGAAGTTAGGGGTTATGGTTTAGGTTAGGGTTATTGTTGGGGTTATGGTATGGGTTAGGGTTATTGTTAGGGGTTGGAGTAATGGTATGGTTTAGGGTTAATGTTGGGAGTTAGGGGTTATGTTTTGGGTTATGGTTATGGTTGGGGTTATGGTTTAGGTTAGGGTTATTGTTAGGGGTTGGGGTTATGGTTTGGGTTAGGGTTATTGTTAGGGGTTATGGTTTGGGTTATGGTTATGGTTGGGGTTATGGTTATGGTTTGGGTTATGTTTATGGTTTGGGTTATGTTTATGGTTGGGAATCTGGTTATGGTTGGGGTTATGGTTTAGGTTAGGGTTATTGTTAGGGGTTTGGGTTATGGTTTGGGTTAGGAATATTGTAAGGGATAAGGGGTTATGGTTTGGGTTTTGGTTATGGTTGGGGTTATGGTTCGGGTTAGGGTTATTGTTAGGGGTTGGGGTTATGGTTTGGGTAAGGGTTATTGTTAGGGGTTGGGTTTATGGTTTGGGTTAGGGTTATTGCTAGGGGTTATGTTTTGGGTTATGGTTATGGTTATGGGTTGGGTTAGGGTTTGGGTTATGGGTTGGGTTATGGTTTGGGTTCGGGTTATGGTTTGGGTTAGGGTTATTGTTAGGGGTTGGGGGTTATGGTTTGGGTTATGGTTATGGTTGGGGTTATGGCTATGGATGGGATTATGGTTTGGGTTAGGGTTCTTGTTAGGGGTTTGGGTTAGGGTTATTGTTAGAAGTTAGGCGTTATGGTTTAGGTTATGGTTGGGGTTATGGTTTAGGTTAGGGTTATTGTTAGGGGTTGGGGTTATGGTTTGGGTTAGGGTTATCTTAAGGGATTAGGGGTTATGGTTTGGGTTAGGGTTCTTGTTAGGGGTTTGGGTTAGGGTTATTGTTAGAAGTTAGGGGTTATGGTTTGGGTTATGGTTGGGGTTATGGTTTAGGTTAGGGTTATTGTTAGGGGTTGGGGTTATGGTTTGGGTTAGGGTTATTTTAAGGGATTAGGGGTTATGGTTTGGGTTTTGGTTATGGTTGGGGTTATGGTTTGGGTTAGGGTTATTGTTAGGGGTTGGAGTTATGGTTTGGTTTAGGGTTAATGTTGGGAGTTAGGGGTTATGTTTTGGGTTATGGTTATGGTTTGGGTTATGGTTATGGTTGGGGTTATGGTTTAGGTTAGGGTTATTGTTAGGGGTTGGGGTTATGGTTTGGGTTAGGGTTATTGTTAGGGGTTATGGTTTGGGTTATGGTTATGGTTGGGGTTATGGTTATGGTTTGGGTTAAGTTTTGGGTTAGGTTTTGGGTTAGGTTTTGGGTTAGGTTTTGGGTGAGGTTTTGGGTGAGGTTTTGGGTGAGGTTTTGGGTGAGGTTTTGGGTGAGGTTTTGGGTGAGGTTTTGGGTGAGGTTTTGGGTGAGGTTTTGGGTTAGGTTTTGGGTTAGGTTTTGGGTTAGGTTTATTGTTAGGGGTTGGGGTTATGGTTTGGGTTAGGGTTATTGTTAGGGGTTAGGGGTTATGGTTTGGGTTATGGTAATGGTTGGGGTTATGGTTTAGGTTAGGGTTATTGTTAGGGGTTGGGGTTATGGTTTGGGTTAGGGTTATTATTAGGGGTTATGGTTTGGGTTAGGGATATTGTTAGGGGTTAGGGGTTATGGTTTGGGTTAGGGTTATTGTTAGGGGTTGGGGTTATGGTTTGGGTTATGGTTGGGGTTATGGTTGGGGTTATGGTTGGAGTTATGGTTGGGGTTATGGTTAGGGTTATGGTTAGGGTTGGGGTTATGGCTAAGGTTGGGAATATGGTTTTGGTTGGGGTTATGTTTATGGTTGGGAATCTGGTTATGGTTGGGGTTATGGTTTACGTTAGGGTTATTGTTAGGGGTTGGGGTTATGGTTTGGGTTAGGAATATTGTAAGGGATAAGGGGTTATGGTTTGGGTTTTGGTTATGGTTGGGGTTATGGTTCGGGTTAGGGTTATTGTTAGGGGTTGGGGTTATGGTTTGGGTTAGGGTTATTGTTAGGGGTTGGGGTTATGGTTTGGGTTAGGGTTATTGCTAGGGGTTATGTTTTGGGTTATGGTTATGGGTTGGTGTTATGGCTGGCAGCCTGGACACACACTATGTAGGAGGTGTGTGCTTTCCTTTCTTTACCGGTATCTGCCACTGTGGCTCCACCCCTGTGACAGAGCCCTGCCCAGGCCAACACGGCTGTAATTAATTCCCCAATCATCCCTCCTGCCCTTATTTAAAGCCTTTTCAGTTGTCAGTTCACCCTTTGCCCTTGCCCTGGCCTTTGCCCTTGTCCTTGATGCCTTGCTGAGTTGCAGGCTTGTGAGTATGTTACTCCCTGTTATATTTTGTATGTGTTGTTAATGATTTTGGGTTGCATAGGGGGACTTCTTGAGATAATTTTAGACACCCATGGGTATACATATAGTTTGTGCATTTAGACACAGTTATTCCCCTGTCTAGATTATATTACATCAGTTTAACAGTGGCATCCTTCGGTCTTATTTCCTGTATTTTGTGGGTGTTCATTTGAACACCTGTCTGGGAGGGGTTTTTTACCGTGTTTATTTGAGGGTGCCACTTTAATATCTCGTGCTTCCCCTATGTTATCCCGTAGTCTGTTTTATTGACTTTATTGTAAATAAAAATAACTGAAGGCTACTTGCAATGTGTGTCCGAACTCATCTTTGACCGAACCTGTCTGCTGTGATAGTTGCGACTCCCTGGTATATCATACCCCAGGGGGAGTCGTAACAGTTGGGTTAGGGTTATTGTTTGTGGTTGGGGTTATGGTTTGGGTTAGGGTTATTGTTAGGGTTATGGTTATGGTTTGGGTTAGAGTTATTGTTAGGGGTTGGGGTAATAGTTTGTGTTAGGGTTATTGTTAGGGTTTAGGGGTTATGGTTTGGTTTACGGTTATGGTTAAGGTTATGGTTGGGGTTATGGTTTGGGTTAGCGTTATTTTTAGGGGTTAGGGGTTATGGTTTGGGTTATGGTTATTGTTGGGGTTACTGTTATGGATGGGATTATGGTTTGGGTTAGGGTTATTGTTAGGGGTTGGGGTAATAGTTTGTGTTAGGGTTATTGTTAGGGTTTAGGCGTTATGGTTTGGTTTACGGTTATGGTTAAGGTTATGGTTGGGGTTATGGTTTGGGTTAGCGTTATTTTTAGGATTCAGGGGTTATGGTTTGGCTTATGGTTATTGTTGGGGTTATGGTTATGGATGGGATTATGGTTTGGGTTAGGGTTATTGTTGGGGGTTGGGTGTTATGGTTTGGGTTATGGTTATGGTTTGGGTTATGGTTATGGTTGGGGTTAGGATTATTGTAAGGGGTTATGGTTTGGGTTAGGGATATTGTTAGGGGTTAGGGGTTATGGTTTGGGTTAGGGTTGGGGTTATGGTTGGGGTTATGGTTGGGGTTATGGTTGGGGTTATGGTTGGGGTTATGGTTATGGTTATGGTTATGGTTGGGGTTATGGTTGGGGTTATGGTTGGGGTTATGGTTGGGGTTATGGTTGGGGTTATGGTTGGGGTTATGGTTGGGGTTATGGTTGGGGTTATGGTTGGGGTTATGGTTGGGGTTATGGTTGGGGTTATGGCTATGGTTGGGAATATGGTTTTGGTTGGGGTTATGGTTATGGTTGGGAATCTGGTTATGGTTGGGGTTAAGGTTTGGGTTAGGGTTATGGTTTGGGTTAGGGTTATGGTTTGGGTTAGGGTTATGGTTTGGGTTATGGTTTGGGTTCGGGTTATGGTTTGGGTTCGGGTTATGGTTTGGGTTAGGGTTATTGTTAGGGGTTTGGGGTTATGGTTGGGGTTATGGCTGTGGATGGGATTATGGTTTGGGTTAGGGTTCTTGTTAGGGGTTTGGGTTAGGGTTATTGTTAGACGTTAGGGGTTATGGTTTAGGTTAGGGTTATTGTTGGGGTTATGGTTTGGGTTAGGGTTATTGTTAGGGGTTGGAGTTATGGTATGGTTTAGGGTTAATGTTGGGAGTTAGGGGTTATGTTTTGGGTTATGGTTATGGTTGGGGTTATGGTTTAGGTTAGGGTTATTGTTAGGGGTTGGGGTTATGGTTTGGGTTAGGGTTATTGTTAGGGGTTATGGTTTGGGTTATGGTTATGGTTGGGGTTATGGTTATGGTTTGGGTTATGTTTATGGTTTGGGTTATGTTTATGGTTGGGAATCTGGTTATGGTTGGGGTTATGGTTTAGGTTAGGGTTATTGTTAGGGGTTGGGGTTATGGTTTGGGTTAGGAATATTGTAAGGGATAAGGGGTTATGGTTTGGGTTTTGGTTATGGTTGGGGTTATGGTTCGGGTTAGGGTTATTGTTAGGGGTTGGGGTTATGGTTTGGGTAAGGGTTATTGTCAGGGGTTGGGTTTATGGTTTGGGTTAGGGTTATTGCTAGGGGTTATGTTTTGGGTTATGGTTATGGTTATGGGTTGGGTTAGGGTTTGGGTAATGGGTTGGGTTATGGGTTGGGTTATGGGTTGGGTTATGGGTTGGGTTATGGTTTGGGTTCGGGTTATGGTTTGGGTTAGGGTTATTGTTAGGGGTTGGGGGTTATGGTTTGGGTTATGGTTATGGTTGGGGTTATGGCTATGGATGGGATTATGGTTTGGGTTAGGGTTCTTGTTAGGGGTTTGGGTTAGGGTTATTGTTAGAAGTTAGGCGTTATGGTTTAGGTTATGGTTGGGGTTATGGTTTAGGTTAGGGTTATTATTAGGGGTTGGGGTTATGGTTTGGGTTAGGGTTATCTTAAGGGATTAGGGGTTATGGTTTGGGTTAGGGTTCTTGTTAGGGGTTTGGGTTAGGGTTATTGTTAGAAGTTAGGGGTTATGGTTTGGGTTATGGTTGGGGTTATGGTTTAGGTTAGGGTTATTGTTAGGGGTTGGGGTTATGGTTTGGGTTAGGGTTATTTTAAGGGATTAGGGGTTATGGTTTGGGTTTTGGTTATGGTTGGGGTTATGGTTTGGGTTAGGGTTATTGTTAGGGGTTGGAGTTATGGTTTGGTTTAGGGTTAATGTTGGGAGTTAGGGGTTATGTTTTGGGTTATGGTTATGGTTTGGGTTATGGTTATGGTTTGGGTTATGGTTATGGTTTGGGTTATGGTTATGGTTGGGGTTATGGTTTAGGTTAGGGTTATTGTTAGGGGTTGGGGTTATGGTTTGGGTTAGGGTTATTGTTAGGGGTTATGGTTTGGGTTATGGTTATGGTTGGGTTTATGGTTATGGTTTGGGTTAAGTTTTGGGTTAGGTTTTGGGTTAGGTTTTGGGTTAGGTTTTGGGTGAGGTTTTGGGTGAGGTTTTGGGTGAGGTTTTGGGTGAGGTTTTGGGTGAGGTTTTGGGTTAGGTTTTGGGTTAGGTTTTGGGTGAGGTTTTGGGTGAGGTTTTGGGTGAGGTTTTGGGTGAGGTTTTGGGTGAGGTTTTGGGTTAGGTTTTGGGTTAGGTTTTGGGTTAGGTTTATTGTTAGGGGTTGGGGTTATGGTTTGGGTTATGGTTTAGGTTAGGGTTATTGTTAGGGGTTGGGGTTATGGTTTGGGTTAGGGTTATTATTAGGGGTTATGGTTTGGGTTAGGGATATTGTTAGGGGTTAGGGGTTATGGTTTGGGTTAGGGTTATTGTTAGGGGTTGGGGTTATGGTTTGGGTTATGGTTGGGGTTATGGTTGGGGTTATGGTTGGGGTTATGGTTGGAGTTATGGTTGGGGTTATGGTTAGGGTTATGGTTAGGGTTGGGGTTATGGTTGGGGTTATGGCTAAGGTTGGGAATATGGTTTTGGTTGGGGTTATGTTTATGGTTGGGAATTTGGTTATGGTTGGGGTTATGGTTTACGTTAGGGTCATTGTTAGGGGTTGGGGTTATGGTTTGGGTTAGGAATATTGTAAGGGATAAGGGGTTATGGTTTGGGTTTTGGTTATGGGGGGTTATGGTTCGGGTTAGGGTTATTGTTAGGGGTTGGGGTTATGGTTTGGGTTAGGGTTATTGTTAGGGGTTGGGGTTATGGTTTGGGTTAGGGTTATTGCTAGGGGTTATGTTTTGGGTTATGGTTATGGGTTGGTGTTACGGCTAGCAGCCTGGACACACACTATGTAGGAGGTGTGTGCTTTCCTTTCTTTACCGGTATCTGCCACTGTGGCTCCACCCCTGTGACAGAGCCCTGCCCAGGCCAACACGGCTGTAATTAATTCCCCAATCATCCCTCCTGCCCTTATTTAAAGCCTTTTCAGTTGTCAGTTCACCCTTTGCCCTTGCCCTGGCCTTTGCCCTTGTCCTTGATGCCTTGCTGAGTTGCAGGCTTGTGAGTATGTTACTCCCTGTTATATTTTGTATGTGTTGTTAATGATTTTGGGTTGCATAGGGGGACTTCTTGAGATAATTTTAGACACCCATGGGTATACATATAGTTTGTGCATTTAGACACAGTTATTCCCCTGTCTAGATTACATTACATCAGTTTAACAGTGGCATCCTTCGGTCTTATTTCCTGTATTTTGTGGGTGTTCATTTGAACACCTGTCTGGGAGGGGTTTTTTACCGTGTTTATTTGAGGGTGCCACTTTAATATCTCGTGCTTCCCCTATGTTATCCCGTAGTCTGTTTTATTGACTTTATTGTAAATAAAAATAACTGAAGGCTACTTGCAATGTGTGTCCGAACTCATCTTTGACCGAACCTGTCTGCTGTGATAGTTGCGACTCCCTGGTATATCATACCCCAGGGGGAGTCGTAACAGTTGGGTTAGGGTTATTGTTTGTGGTTGGGGTTATGGTTTGGGTTATTGTTAGGGTTATGGTTATGGTTTGGGTTAGAGTTAATGTTAGGGGTTGGGGTAATAGTTTGTGTTAGGGTTATTGTTAGGGTTTAGGGGTTATGGTTTGGTTTACGGTTATGGTTAAGGTTATGGTTGGGGTTATGGTTTGGGTTAGCGTTATTTTTAGGGGTTAGGGGTTATGGTTTGGGTTATGGTTATTGTTGGGGTTACTGTTATGGATGGGATTATGGTTTGGGTTAGGGTTATTGTTAGGGGTTGGGGTAATAGTTTGTGTTAGGGTTATTGTTAGGGTTTAGGCGTTATGGTTTGGTTTACGGTTATGGTTAAGGTTATGGTTGGGGTTATGGTTTGGGTTAGCGTTATTTTTAGGATTCAGGGGTTATGGTTTGGCTTATGGTTATTGTTGGGGTTATGGTTATGGATGGGATTATGGTTTGGGTTAGGGTTATTGTTGGGGGTTGGGTGTTATGGTTTGGGTTATGGTTATGGTTTGGGTTATGGTTATGGTTGGGGTTATGGTTTGGGTTATGGTTATTGTAAGGGGTTATGGTTTGGGTTAGGGATATTGTTAGGGGTTAGGGGTTATGGTTTGGGTTAGGGTTGGGGTTATGGTTGGGGTTATGGTTGGGGTTATGGTTGGGGTTATGGTTCTGGTTATGGTTATGGTTATGGTTGGGGTTATGGTTGGGGTTATGGTTGGGGTTATGGTTGGGGTTATGGTTGGGGTTATGGTTGGGGTTATGGTTGGGGTTATGGTTGGGGTTATGGTTGGGGTTATGGTTGGGGTTATGGTTGGGGTTATGGTTGGGGTTATGGTTGGGGTTATGGTTGGGGTTATGGTTGGGGTTATGGTTGGGGTTATGGTTGGGGTTATGGTTGGGGTTATGGCTATGGTTGGGAATATGGTTTTGGTTGGGGTTATGGTTATGGTTGGGAATCTGCTTATGGTTGGGGTTAAGGTTTGGGTTAGGGTTATGGTTTGGGTTAGGGTTATGGTTTGGGTTCGGGTTATGGTTTGGGTTCGGGTTATAGTTTGGGTTAGGGTTATTGTTAGGGGTTTGGGGTTATGGTTGGGGTTATGGCTGTGGATGGGATTATGGTTTGGGTTAGGGTTCTTGTTAGGGGTTTGGGTTAGGGTTATTGTTAGAAGTTAGGGGTTATGGTTTAGGTTAGGGTTATTGTTGGGGTTATGGTTTGGGTTAGGGTTATTGTTAGGGGTTGGAGTTATGGTATGGTTTAGGGTTAATGTTGGGAGTTAGGGGTTATGTTTTGGGTTATGGTTATGGTTGGGGTTATGGTTTAGGTTAGGGTTATTGTTAGGGGTTGGGGTTATGGTTTGGGTTAGGGTTATTGTTAGGGGTTATGGTTTGGGTTATGGTTATGGTTGGGGTTATGGTTATGGTTTGGGTTATGTTTATGGTTTGGGTTATGTTTATGGTTGGGAATCTGGTTATGGTTGGGGTTATGGTTTAGGTTAGGGTTATTGTTAGGGGTTGGGGTTATGGTTTGGGTTAGGAATATTGTAAGGGATAAGGGGTTATGGTTTGGGTTTTGGTTATGGTTGGGGTTATGGTTCGGGTTAGGGTTATTGTCAGGGGTTGGGGTTATGGTTTGGGTAAGGGTTATTGTTAGGGGTTGGGTTTATGGTTTGGGTTAGGGTTATTGCTAGGGGTTATGTTTTGGGTTATGGTTATGGTTATGGGTTGGGTTAGGGTTTGGGTTATGGGTTGGGTTATGGGTTGGGTTATGGTTTGGGTTCGGGTTATGGTTTGGGTTAGGGTTATTGTTAGGGGTTGGGGGTTATGGTTTGGGTTATGGTTATGGTTGGGGTTATGGCTATGGATGGGATTATGGTTTGGGTTAGGGTTCTTGTTAGGGGTTTGGGTTAGGGTTATTGTTAGAAGTTAGGCGTTATGGTTTAGGTTATGGTTGGGGTTATGGTTTAGGTTAGGGTTATTGTTAGGGGTTGGGGTTATGGTTTGGGTTAGGGTTATCTTAAGGGATTAGGGGTTATGGTTTGGGTTAGGGTTCTTGTTAGGGGTTTGGGTTAGGGTTATTGTTAGAAGTTAGGGGTTATGGTTTGGGTTATGGTTGGGGTTATGGTTTAGGTTAGGGTTATTGTTAGGGGTTGGGGTTATGGTTTGGGTTAGGGTTATTTTAAGGGATTAGGGGTTATGGTTTAGGTTAGGGTTATTGTTGGGGTTATGGTTTGGGTTAGGGTTATTGTTAGGGGTTGGAGTTATGGTATGGTTTAGAGTTAATGTTGGGAGTTAGGGGTTATGTTTTGGGTTATGGTTATGGTTGGGGTTATGGTTTAGGTTAGGGTTATTGTTAGGGGTTGGGGTTATGGTTTGGGTTAGGGTTATTGTTAGGGGTTATGGTTTGGGTTATGGTTATGGTTGGGGTTATGGTTATGGTTTGGGTTATGTTTATGGTTTGGGTTATGTTTATGGTTGGGAATCTGGTTATGGTTGGGGTTATGGTTTAGGTTAGGGTTATTGTTAGGGGTTGGGTTTATGGTTTGGGTTAGGAATATTGTAAGGGATAAGGGGTTATGGTTTGGGTTTTGGTTATGGTTGGGGTTATGGTTCGGGTTAGGGTTATTGTCAGGGGTTGGGGTTATGGTTTGGGTAAGGGTTATTGTTAGGGGTTGGGTTTATGGTTTGGGTTAGGGTTATTGCTAGGGGTTATGTTTTGGGTTATGGTTATGGTTATGGGTTGGGTTAGGGTTTGGGTTATGGGTTGGGTTATGGGTTGGGTTATGGTTTGGGTTCGGGTTATGGTTTGGGTTAGGGTTATTGTTAGGGGTTGGGGGTTATGGTTTGGGTTATGGTTATGGTTGGGGTTATGGCTATGGATGGGATTATGGTTTGGGTTAGGGTTCTTGTTAGGGGTTTGGGTTAGGGTTATTGTTAGAAGTTAGGCGTTATGGTTTAGGTTATGGTTGGGGTTATGGTTTAGGTTAGGGTTATTGTTAGGGGTTGGGGTTATGGTTTGGGTTAGGGTTATCTTAAGGGATTAGGGGTTATGGTTTGGGTTAGGGTTCTTGTTAGGGGTTTGGGTTAGGGTTATTGTTAGAAGTTAGGGGTTATGGTTTGGGTTATGGTTGGGGTTATGGTTTAGGTTAGGGTTATTGTTAGGGGTTGGGGTTATGGTTTGGGTTAGGGTTATTTTAAGGGATTAGGGGTTATGGTTTGGGTTTTGGTTATGGTTGGGGTTATGGTTTGGGTTAGGGTTATTGTTAGGGGTTGGAGTTATGGTTTGGTTTAGGGTTAATGTTGGGAGTTAGGGGTTATGTTTTGGGTTATGGTTATGGTTTGGGTTATGGTTATGGTTGGGGTTATGGTTTAGGTTAGGGTTATTGTTAGGGGTTGGGGTTATGGTTTGGGTTAGGGTTATTGTTAGGGGTTATGGTTTGGGTTATGGTTATGGTTGGGGTTATGGTTATGGTTTGGGTTAAGTTTTGGGTTAGGTTTTGGGTTAGGTTTTGGGTTAGGTTTTGGGTGAGGTTTTGGGTGAGGTTTTGGGTGAGGTTTTGGGTGAGGTTTTGGGTGAGGTTTTGGGTGAGGTTTTGGGTTAGGTTTTGGGTTAGGTTTTGGGTTAGGTTTATTGTTAGGGGTTGGGGTTATGGTTTGGGTTAGGGTTATTGTTAGGGGTTAGGGGTTATGGTTTGGGTTATGGTAATGGTTGGGGTTATGGTTTAGGTTAGGGTTATTGTTAGGGGTTGGGGTTATGGTTTGGGTTAGGGTTATTATTAGGGGTTATGGTTTGGGTTAGGGATATTGTTAGGGGTTAGGGGTTATGGTTTGGGTTAGGGTTATTGTTAGGGGTTGGGGTTATGGTTTGGGTTATGGTTGGGGTTATGGTTGGGGTTATGGTTGGAGTTATGGTTGGGGTTATGGTTAGGGTTATGGTTAGGGTTGGGGTTATGGTTGGGGTTATGGCTAAGGTTGGGAATATGGTTTTGGTTGGGGTTATGTTTATGGTTGGGAATCTGGTTATGGTTGGGGTTATGGTTTACGTTAGGGTTATTGTTAGGGGTTGGGGTTATGGTTTGGGTTAGGAATATTGTAAGGGATAAGGGGTTATGGTTTGGGTTTTGGTTATGGTTGGGGTTATGGTTCGGGTTAGGGTTATTGTTAGGGGTTGGGGTTATGGTTTGGGTTAGGGTTATTGTTAGGGGTTGGGGTTATGGTTTGGGTTAGGGTTATTGCTAGGGGTTATGTTTTGGGTTATGGTTATGGGTTGGTGTTATGGCTGGCAGCCTGGACACACACTATGTAGGAGGTGTGTGCTTTCCTTTCTTTACCGGTATCTGCCACTGTGGCTCCACCCCTGTGACAGAGCCCTGCCCAGGCCAACACGGCTGTAATTAATTCCCCAATCATCCCTCCTGCCCTTATTTAAAGCCTTTTCAGTTGTCAGTTCACCCTTTGCCCTTGCCCTGGCCTTTGCCCTTGTCCTTGATGCCTTGCTGAGTTGCAGGCTTGTGAGTATGTTACTCCCTGTTATATTTTGTATGTGTTGTTAATGATTTTGGGTTGCATAGGGGGACTTCTTGAGATAATTTTAGACACCCATGGGTATACATATAGTTTGTGCATTTAGACACAGTTATTCCCCTGTCTAGATTATATTACATCAGTTTAACAGTGGCATCCTTCGGTCTTATTTCCTGTATTTTGTGGGTGTTCATTTGAACACCTGTCTGGGAGGGGTTTTTTACCGTGTTTATTTGAGGGTGCCACTTTAATATCTCGTGCTTCCCCTATGTTATCCCGTAGTCTGTTTTATTGACTTTATTGTAAATAAAAATAACTGAAGGCTACTTGCAATGTGTGTCCGAACTCATCTTTGACCGAACCTGTCTGCTGTGATAGTTGCGACTCCCTGGTATATCATACCCCAGGGGGAGTCGTAACAGTTGGGTTAGGGTTATTGTTTGTGGTTGGGGTTATGGTTTGGGTTAGGGTTATTGTTAGGGTTATGGTTATGGTTTGGGTTAGAGTTATTGTTAGGGGTTGGGGTAATAGTTTGTGTTAGGGTTATTGTTAGGGTTTAGGGGTTATGGTTTGGTTTACGGTTATGGTTAAGGTTATGGTTGGGGTTATGGTTTGGGTTAGCGTTATTTTTAGGGGTTAGGGGTTATGGTTTGGGTTATGGTTATTGTTGGGGTTACTGTTATGGATGGGATTATGGTTTGGGTTAGGGTTATTGTTAGGGGTTGGGGTAATAGTTTGTGTTAGGGTTATTGTTAGGGTTTAGGCGTTATGGTTTGGTTTACGGTTATGGTTAAGGTTATGGTTGGGGTTATGGTTTGGGTTAGCGTTATTTTTAGGATTCAGGGGTTATGGTTTGGCTTATGGTTATTGTTGGGGTTATGGTTATGGATGGGATTATGGTTTGGGTTAGGGTTATTGTTGGGGGTTGGGTGTTATGGTTTGGGTTATGGTTATGGTTTGGGTTATGGTTATGGTTGGGGTTAGGATTATTGTAAGGGGTTATGGTTTGGGTTAGGGATATTGTTAGGGGTTAGGGGTTATGGTTTGGGTTAGGGTTGGGGTTATGGTTGGGGTTATGGTTGGGGTTATGGTTGGGGTTATGGTTATGGTTATGGTTATGGTTATGGTTATGGTTGGGGTTATGGTTGGGGTTATGGTTGGGGTTATGGTTGGGGTTATGGTTGGGGTTATGGTTGGGGTTATGGTTGGGGTTATGGTTGGGGTTATGGTTGGGGTTATGGTTGGGGTTATGGTTGGGGTTATGGTTGGGGTTATGGTTGGGGTTATGGTTGGGGTTATGGCTATGGTTGGGAATATGGTTTTGGTTGGGGTTATGGTTATGGTTGGGAATCTGCTTATGGTTGGGGTTAAGGTTTGGGTTAGGGTTATGGTTTGGGTTAGGGTTATGGTTTGGGTTAGAGTTATGGTTTGGGTTATGGTTTGGATTCGGGTTATGGTTTGGGTTCGGGTTATGGTTTGGGTTAGGGTTATTGTTAGGGGTTTGGGGTTATGGTTGGGGTTATGGCTGTGGATGGGATTATGGTTTGGGTTAGGGTTCTTGTTAGGGGTTTGGGTTAGGGTTATTGTTAGAAGTTAGGGGTTATGGTTTAGGTTAGGGTTATTGTTGGGGTTATGGTTTGGGTTAGGGTTATTGTTAGGGGTTGGAGTTATGGTATGGTTTAGGGTTAATGTTGGGAGTTAGGGGTTATGTTTTGGGTTATGGTTATGGTTGGGGTTATGGTTTAGGTTAGGGTTATTGTTAGGGGTTGGGGTTATGGTTTGGGTTAGGGTTATTGTTAGGGGTTATGGTTTGGGTTATGGTTATGGTTGGGGTTATGTTTATGGTTTGGGTTATGTTTATGGTTTGGGTTATGTTTATGGTTGGGAATCTGGTTATGGTTGGGGTTATGGTTTAGGTTAGGGTTATTGTTAGGGGTTGGGGTTATGGTTTGGGTTAGGAATATTGTAAGGGATAAGGGGTTATGGTTTGGGTTTTGGTTATGGTTGGGGTTATGGTTCGGGTTAGGGTTATTGTCAGGGGTTGGGGTTATGGTTTGGGTAAGGGTTATTGTTAGGGGTTGGGTTTATGGTTTGGGTTAGGGTTATTGCTAGGGGTTATGTTTTGGGTTATGGTTATGGTTATGGGTTGGGTTAGGGTTTGGGTTATGGGTTGGGTTATGGGTTGGGTTATGGTTTGGGTTCGGGTTATGGTTTGGGTTAGGGTTATTGTTAGGGGTTGGGGGTTATGGTTTGGGTTATGGTTATGGTTGGGGTTATGGCTATGGATGGGATTATGGTTTGGGTTAGGGTTCTTGTTAGGGGTTTGGGTTAGGGTTATTGTTAGAAGTTAGGCGTTATGGTTTAGGTTATGGTTGGGGTTATGGTTTAGGTTAGGGTTATTGTTAGGTGTTGGGGTTATGGTTTGGGTTAGGGTTATCTTAAGGGATTAGGGGTTATGGTTTGGGTTAGGGTTCTTGTTAGGGGTTTGGGTTAGGGTTATTGTTAGAAGTTAGGGGTTATGGTTTGGGTTATGGTTGGGGTTATGGTTTAGGTTAGGGTTATTGTTAGGGGTTGGGGTTATGGTTTGGGTTAGGGTTATTTTAAGGGATTAGGGGTTATGGTTTGGGTTTTGGTTATGGTTGGGGTTATGGTTTGGGTTAGGGTTATTGTTAGGGGTTGGAGTTATGGTTTGGTTTAGGGTTAATGTTGGGAGTTAGGGGTTATGTTTTGGGTTATGGTTATGGTTTGGGTTATGGTTATGGTTGGGGTTATGGTTTAGGTTAGGGTTATTGTTAGGGGTTGGGGTTATGGTTTGGGTTAGGGTTATTGTTAGGGGTTATGGTTTGGGTTATGGTTATGGTTGGGGTTATGGTTATGGTTTGGGTTAAGTTTTGGGTTAGGTTTTGGGTTAGGTTTTGGGTTAGGTTTTGGGTGAGGTTTTGGGTGAGGTTTTGGGTGAGGTTTTGGGTGAGGTTTTGGGTGAGGTTTTGGGTGAGGTTTTGGGTTAGGTTTTGGGTTAGGTTTTGGGTTAGGTTTATTGTTAGGGGTTGGGGTTATGGTTTGGGTTAGGGTTATTGTTAGGGGTTAGGGGTTATGGTTTGGGTTATGGTAATGGTTGGGGTTATGGTTTAGGTTAGGGTTATTGTTAGGGGTTGGGGTTATGGTTTGGGTTAGGGTTATTATTAGGGGTTATGGTTTGGGTTAGGGATATTGTTAGGGGTTAGGGGTTATGGTTTGGGTTAGGGTTATTGTTAGGGGTTGGGGTTATGGTTTGGGTTATGGTTGGGGTTATGGTTGGGGTTATGGTTGGAGTTATGGTTGGGGTTATGGTTAGGGTTATGGTTAGGGTTGGGGTTATGGTTGGGGTTATGGCTAAGGTTGGGAATATGGTTTTGGTTGGGGTTATGTTTATGGTTGGGAATCTGGTTATGGTTGGGGTTATGGTTTACGTTAGGGTTATTGTTAGGGGTTGGGGTTATGGTTTGGGTTAGGAATATTGTAAGGGATAAGGGGTTATGGTTTGGGTTTTGGTTATGGTTGGGGTTATGGTTCGGGTTAGGGTTATTGTTAGGGGTTGGGGTTATGGTTTGGGTTAGGGTTATTGTTAGGGGTTGGGGTTATGGTTTGGGTTAGGGTTATTGCTAGGGGTTATGTTTTGGGTTATGGTTATGGGTTGGTGTTATGGCTGGCAGCCTGGACACACACTATGTAGGAGGTGTGTGCTTTCCTTTCTTTACCGGTATCTGCCACTGTGGCTCCACCCCTGTGACAGAGCCCTGCCCAGGCCAACACGGCTGTAATTAATTCCCCAATCATCCCTCCTGCCCTTATTTAAAGCCTTTTCAGTTGTCAGTTCACCCTTTGCCCTTGCCCTGGCCTTTGCCCTTGTCCTTGATGCCTTGCTGAGTTGCAGGCTTGTGAGTATGTTACTCCCTGTTATATTTTGTATGTGTTGTTAATGATTTTGGGTTGCATAGGGGGACTTCTTGAGATAATTTTAGACACCCATGGGTATACATATAGTTTGTGCATTTAGACACAGTTATTCCCCTGTCTAGATTATATTACATCAGTTTAACAGTGGCATCCTTCGGTCTTATTTCCTGTATTTTGTGGGTGTTCATTTGAACACCTGTCTGGGAGGGGTTTTTTACCGTGTTTATTTGAGGGTGCCACTTTAATATCTCGTGCTTCCCCTATGTTATCCCGTAGTCTGTTTTATTGACTTTATTGTAAATAAAAATAACTGAAGGCTACTTGCAATGTGTGTCCGAACTCATCTTTGACCGAACCTGTCTGCTGTGATAGTTGCGACTCCCTGGTATATCATACCCCAGGGGGAGTCGTAACAGTTGGGTTAGGGTTATTGTTTGTGGTTGGGGTTATGGTTTGGGTTAGGGTTATTGTTAGGGTTATGGTTATGGTTTGGGTTAGAGTTATTGTTAGGGGTTGGGGTAATAGTTTGTGTTAGGGTTATTGTTAGGGTTTAGGGGTTATGGTTTGGTTTACGGTTATGGTTAAGGTTATGGTTGGGGTTATGGTTTGGGTTAGCGTTATTTTTAGGGGTTAGGGGTTATGGTTTGGGTTATGGTTATTGTTGGGGTTACTGTTATGGATGGGATTATGGTTTGGGTTAGGGTTATTGTTAGGGGTTGGGGTAATAGTTTGTGTTAGGGTTATTGTTAGGGTTTAGGCGTTATGGTTTGGTTTACGGTTATGGTTAAGGTTATGGTTGGGGTTATGGTTTGGGTTAGCGTTATTTTTAGGATTCAGGGGTTATGGTTTGGCTTATGGTTATTGTTGGGGTTATGGTTATGGATGGGATTATGGTTTGGGTTAGGGTTATTGTTGGGGGTTGGGTGTTATGGTTTGGGTTATGGTTATGGTTTGGGTTATGGTTATGGTTGGGGTTAGGATTATTGTAAGGGGTTATGGTTTGGGTTAGGGATATTGTTAGGGGTTAGGGGTTATGGTTTGGGTTAGGGTTGGGGTTATGGTTGGGGTTATGGTTGGGGTTATGGTTGGGGTTATGGTTATGGTTATGGTTATGGTTATGGTTATGGTTATGGTTGGGGTTATGGTTGGGGTTATGGTTGGGGTTATGGTTGGGGTTATGGTTGGGGTTATGGTTGGGGTTATGGTTGGGGTTATGGTTGGGGTTATGGTTGGGGTTATGGTTGGGGTTATGGTTGGGGTTATGGTTGGGGTTATGGTTGGGGTTATGGCTATGGTTGGGAATATGGTTTTGGTTGGGGTTATGGTTATGGTTGGGAATCTGCTTATGGTTGGGGTTAAGGTTTGGGTTAGGGTTATGGTTTGGGTTAGGGTTATGGTTTGGGTTAGAGTTATGGTTTGGGTTATGGTTTGGGTTATGGTTTGGATTCGGGTTATGGTTTGGGTTCGGGTTATGGTTTGGGTTAGGGTTATTGTTAGGGGTTTGGGGTTATGGTTGGGGTTATGGCTGTGGATGGGATTATGGTTTGGGTTAGGGTTCTTGTTAGGGGTTTGGGTTAGGGTTATTGTTAGAAGTTAGGGGTTATGGTTTAGGTTAGGGTTATTGTTGGGGTTATGGTTTGGGTTAGGGTTATTGTTAGGGGTTGGAGTTATGGTATGGTTTAGGGTTAATGTTGGGAGTTAGGGGTTATGTTTTGGGTTATGGTTATGGTTGGGGTTATGGTTTAGGTTAGGGTTATTGTTAGGGGTTGGGGTTATGGTTTGGGTTAGGGTTATTGTTAGGGGTTATGGTTTGGGTTATGGTTATGGTTGGGGTTATGTTTATGGTTTGGGTTATGTTTATGGTTTGGGTTATGTTTATGGTTGGGAATCTGGTTATGGTTGGGGTTATGGTTTAGGTTAGGGTTATTGTTAGGGGTTGGGGTTATGGTTTGGGTTAGGAATATTGTAAGGGATAAGGGGTTATGGTTTGGGTTTTGGTTATGGTTGGGGTTATGGTTCGGGTTAGGGTTATTGTCAGGGGTTGGGGTTATGGTTTGGGTAAGGGTTATTGTTAGGGGTTGGGTTTATGGTTTGGGTTAGGGTTATTGCTAGGGGTTATGTTTTGGGTTATGGTTATGGTTATGGGTTGGGTTAGGGTTTGGGTTATGGGTTGGGTTATGGGTTGGGTTATGGTTTGGGTTCGGGTTATGGTTTGGGTTAGGGTTATTGTTAGGGGTTGGGGGTTATGGTTTGGGTTATGGTTATGGTTGGGGTTATGGCTATGGATGGGATTATGGTTTGGGTTAGGGTTCTTGTTAGGGGTTTGGGTTAGGGTTATTGTTAGAAGTTAGGCGTTATGGTTTAGGTTATGGTTGGGGTTATGGTTTAGGTTAGGGTTATTGTTAGGTGTTGGGGTTATGGTTTGGGTTAGGGTTATCTTAAGGGATTAGGGGTTATGGTTTGGGTTAGGGTTCTTGTTAGGGGTTTGGGTTAGGGTTATTGTTAGAAGTTAGGGGTTATGGTTTGGGTTATGGTTGGGGTTATGGTTTAGGTTAGGGTTATTGTTAGGGGTTGGGGTTATGGTTTGGGTTAGGGTTATTTTAAGGGATTAGGGGTTATGGTTTGGGTTTTGGTTATGGTTGGGGTTATGGTTTGGGTTAGGGTTATTGTTAGGGGTTGGAGTTATGGTTTGGTTTAGGGTTAATGTTGGGAGTTAGGGGTTATGTTTTGGGTTATGGTTATGGTTTGGGTTATGGTTATGGTTGGGGTTATGGTTTAGGTTAGGGTTATTGTTAGGGGTTGGGGTTATGGTTTGGGTTAGGGTTATTGTTAGGGGTTATGGTTTGGGTTATGGTTATGGTTGGGGTTATGGTTATGGTTTGGGTTAAGTTTTGGGTTAGGTTTTGGGTTAGGTTTTGGGTTAGGTTTTGGGTGAGGTTTTGGGTGAGGTTTTGGGTGAGGTTTTGGGTGAGGTTTTGGGTGAGGTTTTGGGTGAGGTTTTGGGTTAGGTTTTGGGTTAGGTTTTGGGTTAGGTTTATTGTTAGGGGTTGGGGTTATGGTTTGGGTTAGGGTTATTGTTAGGGGTTAGGGGTTATGGTTTGGGTTATGGTAATGGTTGGGGTTATGGTTTAGGTTAGGGTTATTGTTAGGGGTTGGGGTTATGGTTTGGGTTAGGGTTATTATTAGGGGTTATGGTTTGGGTTAGGGATATTGTTAGGGGTTAGGGGTTATGGTTTGGGTTAGGGTTATTGTTAGGGGTTGGGGTTATGGTTTGGGTTATGGTTGGGGTTATGGTTGGGGTTATGGTTGGAGTTATGGTTGGGGTTATGGTTAGGGTTATGGTTAGGGTTGGGGTTATGGTTGGGGTTATGGCTAAGGTTGGGAATATGGTTTTGGTTGGGGTTATGTTTATGGTTGGGAATCTGGTTATGGTTGGGGTTATGGTTTACGTTAGGGTTATTGTTAGGGGTTGGGGTTATGGTTTGGGTTAGGAATATTGTAAGGGATAAGGGGTTATGGTTTGGGTTTTGGTTATGGTTGGGGTTATGGTTCGGGTTAGGGTTATTGTTAGGGGTTGGGGTTATGGTTTGGGTTAGGGTTATTGTTAGGGGTTGGGGTTATGGTTTGGGTTAGGGTTATTGCTAGGGGTTATGTTTTGGGTTATGGTTATGGGTTGGTGTTATGGCTGGCAGCCTGGACACACACTATGTAGGAGGTGTGTGCTTTCCTTTCTTTACCGGTATCTGCCACTGTGGCTCCACCCCTGTGACAGAGCCCTGCCCAGGCCAACACGGCTGTAATTAATTCCCCAATCATCCCTCCTGCCCTTATTTAAAGCCTTTTCAGTTGTCAGTTCACCCTTTGCCCTTGCCCTGGCCTTTGCCCTTGTCCTTGATGCCTTGCTGAGTTGCAGGCTTGTGAGTATGTTACTCCCTGTTATATTTTGTATGTGTTGTTAATGATTTTGGGTTGCATAGGGGGACTTCTTGAGATAATTTTAGACACCCATGGGTATACATATAGTTTGTGCATTTAGACACAGTTATTCCCCTGTCTAGATTATATTACATCAGTTTAACAGTGGCATCCTTCGGTCTTATTTCCTGTATTTTGTGGGTGTTCATTTGAACACCTGTCTGGGAGGGGTTTTTTACCGTGTTTATTTGAGGGTGCCACTTTAATATCTCGTGCTTCCCCTATGTTATCCCGTAGTCTGTTTTATTGACTTTATTGTAAATAAAAATAACTGAAGGCTACTTGCAATGTGTGTCCGAACTCATCTTTGACCGAACCTGTCTGCTGTGATAGTTGCGACTCCCTGGTATATCATACCCCAGGGGGAGTCGTAACAGTTGGGTTAGGGTTATTGTTTGTGGTTGGGGTTATGGTTTGGGTTAGGGTTATTGTTAGGGTTATGGTTATGGTTTGGGTTAGAGTTATTGTTAGGGGTTGGGGTAATAGTTTGTGTTAGGGTTATTGTTAGGGTTTAGGGGTTATGGTTTGGTTTACGGTTATGGTTAAGGTTATGGTTGGGGTTATGGTTTGGGTTAGCGTTATTTTTAGGGGTTAGGGGTTATGGTTTGGGTTATGGTTATTGTTGGGGTTACTGTTATGGATGGGATTATGGTTTGGGTTAGGGTTATTGTTAGGGGTTGGGGTAATAGTTTGTGTTAGGGTTATTGTTAGGGTTTAGGCGTTATGGTTTGGTTTACGGTTATGGTTAAGGTTATGGTTGGGGTTATGGTTTGGGTTAGCGTTATTTTTAGGATTCAGGGGTTATGGTTTGGCTTATGGTTATTGTTGGGGTTATGGTTATGGATGGGATTATGGTTTGGGTTAGGGTTATTGTTGGGGGTTGGGTGTTATGGTTTGGGTTATGGTTATGGTTTGGGTTATGGTTATGGTTGGGGTTAGGATTATTGTAAGGGGTTATGGTTTGGGTTAGGGATATTGTTAGGGGTTAGGGGTTATGGTTTGGGTTAGGGTTGGGGTTATGGTTGGGGTTATGGTTGGGGTTATGGTTGGGGTTATGGTTATGGTTATGGTTATGGTTATGGTTATGGTTGGGGTTATGGTTGGGGTTATGGTTGGGGTTATGGTTGGGGTTATGGTTGGGGTTATGGTTGGGGTTATGGTTGGGGTTATGGTTGGGGTTATGGTTGGGGTTATGGTTGGGGTTATGGTTGGGGTTATGGTTGGGGTTATGGTTGGGGTTATGGTTGGGGTTATGGCTATGGTTGGGAATATGGTTTTGGTTGGGGTTATGGTTATGGTTGGGAATCTGCTTATGGTTGGGGTTAAGGTTTGGGTTAGGGTTATGGTTTGGGTTAGGGTTATGGTTTGGGTTAGGGTTATGGTTTGGGTTATGGTTTGGGTTATGGTTTGGGTTCGGGTTATGGTTTGGGTTCGGGTTATGGTTTGGGTTAGGGTTATTGTTAGGGGTTTGGGGTTATGGTTGGGGTTATGGCTGTGGATGGGATTATGGTTTGGGTTAGGGTTCTTGTTAGGGGTTTGGGTTAGGGTTATTGTTAGAAGTTAGGGGTTATGGTTTAGGTTAGGGTTATTGTTGGGGTTATGGTTTGGGTTAGGGTTATTGTTAGGGGTTGGAGTTATGGTATGGTTTAGGGTTAATGTTGGGAGTTAGGGGTTATGTTTTGGGTTATGGTTATGGTTGGGGTTATGGTTTAGGTTAGGGTTATTGTTAGGGGTTGGGGTTATGGTTTGGGTTAGGGTTATTGTTAGGGGTTATGGTTTGGGTTATGGTTATGGTTGGGGTTATGTTTATGGTTTGGGTTATGTTTATGGTTTGGGTTATGTTTATGGTTGGGAATCTGGTTATGGTTGGGGTTATGGTTTAGGTTAGGGTTATTGTTAGGGGTTGGGGTTATGGTTTGGGTTAGGAATATTGTAAGGGATAAGGGGTTATGGTTTGGGTTTTGGTTATGGTTGGGGTTATGGTTCGGGTTAGGGTTATTGTCAGGGGTTGGGGTTATGGTTTGGGTAAGGGTTATTGTTAGGGGTTGGGTTTATGGTTTGGGTTAGGGTTATTGCTAGGGGTTATGTTTTGGGTTATGGTTATGGTTATGGGTTGGGTTAGGGTTTGGGTTATGGGTTGGGTTATGGGTTGGGTTATGGTTTGGGTTCGGGTTATGGTTTGGGTTAGGGTTATTGTTAGGGGTTGGGGGTTATGGTTTGGGTTATGGTTATGGTTGGGGTTATGGCTATGGATGGGATTATGGTTTGGGTTAGGGTTCTTGTTAGGGGTTTGGGTTAGGGTTATTGTTAGAAGTTAGGCGTTATGGTTTAGGTTATGGTTGGGGTTATGGTTTAGGTTAGGGTTATTGTTAGGTGTTGGGGTTATGGTTTGGGTTAGGGTTATCTTAAGGGATTAGGGGTTATGGTTTGGGTTAGGGTTCTTGTTAGGGGTTTGGGTTAGGGTTATTGTTAGAAGTTAGGGGTTATGGTTTGGGTTATGGTTGGGGTTATGGTTTAGGTTAGGGTTATTGTTAGGGGTTGGGGTTATGGTTTGGGTTAGGGTTATTTTAAGGGATTAGGGGTTATGGTTTGGGTTTTGGTTATGGTTGGGGTTATGGTTTGGGTTAGGGTTATTGTTAGGGGTTGGAGTTATGGTTTGGTTTAGGGTTAATGTTGGGAGTTAGGGGTTATGTTTTGGGTTATGGTTATGGTTTGGGTTATGGTTATGGTTGGGGTTATGGTTTAGGTTAGGGTTATTGTTAGGGGTTGGGGTTATGGTTTGGGTTAGGGTTATTGTTAGGGGTTATGGTTTGGGTTATGGTTATGGTTGGGGTTATGGTTATGGTTTGGGTTAAGTTTTGGGTTAGGTTTTGGGTTAGGTTTTGGGTTAGGTTTTGGGTGAGGTTTTGGGTGAGGTTTTGGGTGAGGTTTTGGGTGAGGTTTTGGGTGAGGTTTTGGGTGAGGTTTTGGGTTAGGTTTTGGGTTAGGTTTTGGGTTAGGTTTATTGTTAGGGGTTGGGGTTATGGTTTGGGTTAGGGTTATTGTTAGGGGTTAGGGGTTATGGTTTGGGTTATGGTAATGGTTGGGGTTATGGTTTAGGTTAGGGTTATTGTTAGGGGTTGGGGTTATGGTTTGGGTTAGGGTTATTATTAGGGGTTATGGTTTGGGTTAGGGATATTGTTAGGGGTTAGGGGTTATGGTTTGGGTTAGGGTTATTGTTAGGGGTTGGGGTTATGGTTTGGGTTATGGTTGGGGTTATGGTTGGGGTTATGGTTGGAGTTATGGTTGGGGTTATGGTTAGGGTTATGGTTAGGGTTGGGGTTATGGTTGGGGTTATGGCTAAGGTTGGGAATATGGTTTTGGTTGGGGTTATGTTTATGGTTGGGAATCTGGTTATGGTTGGGGTTATGGTTTACGTTAGGGTTATTGTTAGGGGTTGGGGTTATGGTTTGGGTTAGGAATATTGTAAGGGATAAGGGGTTATGGTTTGGGTTTTGGTTATGGTTGGGGTTATGGTTCGGGTTAGGGTTATTGTTAGGGGTTGGGGTTATGGTTTGGGTTAGGGTTATTGTTAGGGGTTGGGGTTATGGTTTGGGTTAGGGTTATTGCTAGGGGTTATGTTTTGGGTTATGGTTATGGGTTGGTGTTATGGCTGGCAGCCTGGACACACACTATGTAGGAGGTGTGTGCTTTCCTTTCTTTACCGGTATCTGCCACTGTGGCTCCACCCCTGTGACAGAGCCCTGCCCAGGCCAACACGGCTGTAATTAATTCCCCAATCATCCCTCCTGCCCTTATTTAAAGCCTTTTCAGTTGTCAGTTCACCCTTTGCCCTTGCCCTGGCCTTTGCCCTTGTCCTTGATGCCTTGCTGAGTTGCAGGCTTGTGAGTATGTTACTCCCTGTTATATTTTGTATGTGTTGTTAATGATTTTGGGTTGCATAGGGGGACTTCTTGAGATAATTTTAGACACCCATGGGTATACATATAGTTTGTGCATTTAGACACAGTTATTCCCCTGTCTAGATTATATTACATCAGTTTAACAGTGGCATCCTTCGGTCTTATTTCCTGTATTTTGTGGGTGTTCATTTGAACACCTGTCTGGGAGGGGTTTTTTACCGTGTTTATTTGAGGGTGCCACTTTAATATCTCGTGCTTCCCCTATGTTATCCCGTAGTCTGTTTTATTGACTTTATTGTAAATAAAAATAACTGAAGGCTACTTGCAATGTGTGTCCGAACTCATCTTTGACCGAACCTGTCTGCTGTGATAGTTGCGACTCCCTGGTATATCATACCCCAGGGGGAGTCGTAACAGTTGGGTTAGGGTTATTGTTTGTGGTTGGGGTTATGGTTTGGGTTAGGGTTATTGTTAGGGTTATGGTTATGGTTTGGGTTAGAGTTATTGTTAGGGGTTGGGGTAATAGTTTGTGTTAGGGTTATTGTTAGGGTTTAGGGGTTATGGTTTGGTTTACGGTTATGGTTAAGGTTATGGTTGGGGTTATGGTTTGGGTTAGCGTTATTTTTAGGGGTTAGGGGTTATGGTTTGGGTTATGGTTATTGTTGGGGTTACTGTTATGGATGGGATTATGGTTTGGGTTAGGGTTATTGTTAGGGGTTGGGGTAATAGTTTGTGTTAGGGTTATTGTTAGGGTTTAGGCGTTATGGTTTGGTTTACGGTTATGGTTAAGGTTATGGTTGGGGTTATGGTTTGGGTTAGCGTTATTTTTAGGATTCAGGGGTTATGGTTTGGCTTATGGTTATTGTTGGGGTTATGGTTATGGATGGGATTATGGTTTGGGTTAGGGTTATTGTTGGGGGTTGGGTGTTATGGTTTGGGTTATGGTTATGGTTTGGGTTATGGTTATGGTTGGGGTTAGGATTATTGTAAGGGGTTATGGTTTGGGTTAGGGATATTGTTAGGGGTTAGGGGTTATGGTTTGGGTTAGGGTTGGGGTTATGGTTGGGGTTATGGTTGGGGTTATGGTTGGGGTTATGGTTATGGTTATGGTTATGGTTATGGTTATGGTTGGGGTTATGGTTGGGGTTATGGTTGGGGTTATGGTTGGGGTTATGGTTGGGGTTATGGTTGGGGTTATGGTTGGGGTTATGGTTGGGGTTATGGTTGGGGTTATGGTTGGGGTTATGGTTGGGGTTATGGTTGGGGTTATGGTTGGGGTTATGGCTATGGTTGGGAATATGGTTTTGGTTGGGGTTATGGTTATGGTTGGGAATCTGCTTATGGTTGGGGTTAAGGTTTGGGTTAGGGTTATGGTTTGGGTTAGGGTTATGGTTTGGGTTAGAGTTATGGTTTGGGTTATGGTTTGGGTTATGGTTTGGATTCGGGTTATGGTTTGGGTTCGGGTTATGGTTTGGGTTAGGGTTATTGTTAGGGGTTTGGGGTTATGGTTGGGGTTATGGCTGTGGATGGGATTATGGTTTGGGTTAGGGTTCTTGTTAGGGGTTTGGGTTAGGGTTATTGTTAGAAGTTAGGGGTTATGGTTTAGGTTAGGGTTATTGTTGGGGTTATGGTTTGGGTTAGGGTTATTGTTAGGGGTTGGAGTTATGGTATGGTTTAGGGTTAATGTTGGGAGTTAGGGGTTATGTTTTGGGTTATGGTTATGGTTGGGGTTATGGTTTAGGTTAGGGTTATTGTTAGGGGTTGGGGTTATGGTTTGGGTTAGGGTTATTGTTAGGGGTTATGGTTTGGGTTATGGTTATGGTTGGGGTTATGTTTATGGTTTGGGTTATGTTTATGGTTTGGGTTATGTTTATGGTTGGGAATCTGGTTATGGTTGGGGTTATGGTTTAGGTTAGGGTTATTGTTAGGGGTTGGGGTTATGGTTTGGGTTAGGAATATTGTAAGGGATAAGGGGTTATGGTTTGGGTTTTGGTTATGGTTGGGGTTATGGTTCGGGTTAGGGTTATTGTCAGGGGTTGGGGTTATGGTTTGGGTAAGGGTTATTGTTAGGGGTTGGGTTTATGGTTTGGGTTAGGGTTATTGCTAGGGGTTATGTTTTGGGTTATGGTTATGGTTATGGGTTGGGTTAGGGTTTGGGTTATGGGTTGGGTTATGGGTTGGGTTATGGTTTGGGTTCGGGTTATGGTTTGGGTTAGGGTTATTGTTAGGGGTTGGGGGTTATGGTTTGGGTTATGGTTATGGTTGGGGTTATGGCTATGGATGGGATTATGGTTTGGGTTAGGGTTCTTGTTAGGGGTTTGGGTTAGGGTTATTGTTAGAAGTTAGGCGTTATGGTTTAGGTTATGGTTGGGGTTATGGTTTAGGTTAGGGTTATTGTTAGGTGTTGGGGTTATGGTTTGGGTTAGGGTTATCTTAAGGGATTAGGGGTTATGGTTTGGGTTAGGGTTCTTGTTAGGGGTTTGGGTTAGGGTTATTGTTAGAAGTTAGGGGTTATGGTTTGGGTTATGGTTGGGGTTATGGTTTAGGTTAGGGTTATTGTTAGGGGTTGGGGTTATGGTTTGGGTTAGGGTTATTTTAAGGGATTAGGGGTTATGGTTTGGGTTTTGGTTATGGTTGGGGTTATGGTTTGGGTTAGGGTTATTGTTAGGGGTTGGAGTTATGGTTTGGTTTAGGGTTAATGTTGGGAGTTAGGGGTTATGTTTTGGGTTATGGTTATGGTTTGGGTTATGGTTATGGTTGGGGTTATGGTTTAGGTTAGGGTTATTGTTAGGGGTTGGGGTTATGGTTTGGGTTAGGGTTATTGTTAGGGGTTATGGTTTGGGTTATGGTTATGGTTGGGGTTATGGTTATGGTTTGGGTTAAGTTTTGGGTTAGGTTTTGGGTTAGGTTTTGGGTTAGGTTTTGGGTGAGGTTTTGGGTGAGGTTTTGGGTGAGGTTTTGGGTGAGGTTTTGGGTGAGGTTTTGGGTGAGGTTTTGGGTGAGGTTTTGGGTTAGGTTTTGGGTTAGGTTTTGGGTTAGGTTTATTGTTAGGGGTTGGGGTTATGGTTTGGGTTAGGGTTATTGTTAGGGGTTAGGGGTTATGGTTTGGGTTATGGTAATGGTTGGGGTTATGGTTTAGGTTAGGGTTATTGTTAGGGGTTGGGGTTATGGTTTGGGTTAGGGTTATTATTAGGGGTTATGGTTTGGGTTAGGGATATTGTTAGGGGTTAGGGGTTATGGTTTGGGTTAGGGTTATTGTTAGGGGTTGGGGTTATGGTTTGGGTTATGGTTGGGGTTATGGTTGGGGTTATGGTTGGAGTTATGGTTGGGGTTATGGTTAGGGTTATGGTTAGGGTTGGGGTTATGGTTGGGGTTATGGCTAAGGTTGGGAATATGGTTTTGGTTGGGGTTATGTTTATGGTTGGGAATCTGGTTATGGTTGGGGTTATGGTTTACGTTAGGGTTATTGTTAGGGGTTGGGGTTATGGTTTGGGTTAGGAATATTGTAAGGGATAAGGGGTTATGGTTTGGGTTTTGGTTATGGTTGGGGTTATGGTTCGGGTTAGGGTTATTGTTAGGGGTTGGGGTTATGGTTTGGGTTAGGGTTATTGTTAGGGGTTGGGGTTATGGTTTGGGTTAGGGTTATTGCTAGGGGTTATGTTTTGGGTTATGGTTATGGGTTGGTGTTATGGCTGGCAGCCTGGACACACACTATGTAGGAGGTGTGTGCTTTCCTTTCTTTACCGGTATCTGCCACTGTGGCTCCACCCCTGTGACAGAGCCCTGCCCAGGCCAACACGGCTGTAATTAATTCCCCAATCATCCCTCCTGCCCTTATTTAAAGCCTTTTCAGTTGTCAGTTCACCCTTTGCCCTTGCCCTGGCCTTTGCCCTTGTCCTTGATGCCTTGCTGAGTTGCAGGCTTGTGAGTATGTTACTCCCTGTTATATTTTGTATGTGTTGTTAATGATTTTGGGTTGCATAGGGGGACTTCTTGAGATAATTTTAGACACCCATGGGTATACATATAGTTTGTGCATTTAGACACAGTTATTCCCCTGTCTAGATTATATTACATCAGTTTAACAGTGGCATCCTTCGGTCTTATTTCCTGTATTTTGTGGGTGTTCATTTGAACACCTGTCTGGGAGGGGTTTTTTACCGTGTTTATTTGAGGGTGCCACTTTAATATCTCGTGCTTCCTCTATGTTATCCCGTAGTCTGTTTTATTGACTTTATTGTAAATAAAAATAACTGAAGGCTACTTGCAATGTGTGTCCGAACTCATCTTTGACCGAACCTGTCTGCTGTGATAGTTGCGACTCCCTGGTATATCATACCCCAGGGGGAGTCGTAACAGTTGGGTTAGGGTTATTGTTTGTGGTTGGGGTTATGGTTTGGGTTAGGGTTATTGTTAGGGTTATGGTTATGGTTTGGGTTAGAGTTATTGTTAGGGGTTGGGGTAATAGTTTGTGTTAGGGTTATTGTTAGGGTTTAGGGGTTATGGTTTGGTTTACGGTTATGGTTAAGGTTATGGTTGGGGTTATGGTTTGGGTTAGCGTTATTTTTAGGGGTTAGGGGTTATGGTTTGGGTTATGGTTATTGTTGGGGTTACTGTTATGGATGGGATTATGGTTTGGGTTAGGGTTATTGTTAGGGGTTGGGGTAATAGTTTGTGTTAGGGTTATTGTTAGGGTTTAGGCGTTATGGTTTGGTTTACGGTTATGGTTAAGGTTATGGTTGGGGTTATGGTTTGGGTTAGCGTTATTTTTAGGATTCAGGGGTTATGGTTTGGCTTATGGTTATTGTTGGGGTTATGGTTATGGATGGGATTATGGTTTGGGTTAGGGTTATTGTTGGGGGTTGGGTGTTATGGTTTGGGTTATGGTTATGGTTTGGGTTATGGTTATGGTTGGGGTTAGGATTATTGTAAGGGGTTATGGTTTGGGTTAGGGATATTGTTAGGGGTTAGGGGTTATGGTTTGGGTTAGGGTTGGGGTTATGGTTGGGGTTATGGTTGGGGTTATGGTTGGGGTTATGGTTATGGTTATGGTTATGGTTATGGTTATGGTTGGGGTTATGGTTGGGGTTATGGTTGGGGTTATGGTTGGGGTTATGGTTGGGGTTATGGTTGGGGTTATGGTTGGGGTTATGGTTGGGGTTATGGTTGGGGTTATGGTTGGGGTTATGGTTGGGGTTATGGTTGGGGTTATGGTTGGGGTTATGGTTGGGGTTATGGCTATGGTTGGGAATATGGTTTTGGTTGGGGTTATGGTTATGGTTGGGAATCTGCTTATGGTTGGGGTTAAGGTTTGGGTTAGGGTTATGGTTTGGGTTAGGGTTATGGTTTGGGTTAGGGTTATGGTTTGGGTTATGGTTTGGGTTATGGTTTGGGTTCGGGTTATGGTTTGGGTTCGGGTTATGGTTTGGGTTAGGGTTATTGTTAGGGGTTTGGGGTTATGGTTGGGGTTATGGCTGTGGATGGGATTATGGTTTGGGTTAGGGTTCTTGTTAGGGGTTTGGGTTAGGGTTATTGTTAGAAGTTAGGGGTTATGGTTTAGGTTAGGGTTATTGTTGGGGTTATGGTTTGGGTTAGGGTTATTGTTAGGGGTTGGAGTTATGGTATGGTTTAGGGTTAATGTTGGGAGTTAGGGGTTATGTTTTGGGTTATGGTTATGGTTGGGGTTATGGTTTAGGTTAGGGTTATTGTTAGGGGTTGGGGTTATGGTTTGGGTTAGGGTTATTGTTAGGGGTTATGGTTTGGGTTATGGTTATGGTTGGGGTTATGTTTATGGTTTGGGTTATGTTTATGGTTTGGGTTATGTTTATGGTTGGGAATCTGGTTATGGTTGGGGTTATGGTTTAGGTTAGGGTTATTGTTAGGGGTTGGGGTTATGGTTTGGGTTAGGAATATTGTAAGGGATAAGGGGTTATGGTTTGGGTTTTGGTTATGGTTGGGGTTATGGTTCGGGTTAGGGTTATTGTCAGGGGTTGGGGTTATGGTTTGGGTAAGGGTTATTGTTAGGGGTTGGGTTTATGGTTTGGGTTAGGGTTATTGCTAGGGGTTATGTTTTGGGTTATGGTTATGGTTATGGGTTGGGTTAGGGTTTGGGTTATGGGTTGGGTTATGGGTTGGGTTATGGTTTGGGTTCGGGTTATGGTTTGGGTTAGGGTTATTGTTAGGGGTTGGGGGTTATGGTTTGGGTTATGGTTATGGTTGGGGTTATGGCTATGGATGGGATTATGGTTTGGGTTAGGGTTCTTGTTAGGGGTTTGGGTTAGGGTTATTGTTAGAAGTTAGGCGTTATGGTTTAGGTTATGGTTGGGGTTATGGTTAAGGTTAGGGTTATTGTTAGGTGTTGGGGTTATGGTTTGGGTTAGGGTTATCTTAAGGGATTAGGGGTTATGGTTTGGGTTAGGGTTCTTGTTAGGGGTTTGGGTTAGGGTTATTGTTAGAAGTTAGGGGTTATGGTTTGGGTTATGGTTGGGGTTATGGTTTAGGTTAGGGTTATTGTTAGGGGTTGGGGTTATGGTTTGGGTTAGGGTTATTTTAAGGGATTAGGGGTTATGGTTTGGGTTTTGGTTATGGTTGGGGTTATGGTTTGGGTTAGGGTTATTGTTAGGGGTTGGAGTTATGGTTTGGTTTAGGGTTAATGTTGGGAGTTAGGGGTTATGTTTTGGGTTATGGTTATGGTTTGGGTTATGGTTATGGTTGGGGTTATGGTTTAGGTTAGGGTTATTGTTAGGGGTTGGGGTTATGGTTTGGGTTAGGGTTATTGTTAGGGGTTATGGTTTGGGTTATGGTTATGGTTGGGGTTATGGTTATGGTTTGGGTTAAGTTTTGGGTTAGGTTTTGGGTTAGGTTTTGGGTTAGGTTTTGGGTGAGGTTTTGGGTGAGGTTTTGGGTGAGGTTTTGGGTGAGGTTTTGGGTGAGGTTTTGGGTTAGGTTTTGGGTTAGGTTTTGGGTTAGGTTTATTGTTAGGGGTTGGGGTTATGGTTTGGGTTAGGGTTATTGTTAGGGGTTAGGGGTTATGGTTTGGGTTATGGTAATGGTTGGGGTTATGGTTTAGGTTAGGGTTATTGTTAGGGGTTGGGGTTATGGTTTGGGTTAGGGTTATTATTAGGGGTTATGGTTTGGGTTAGGGATATTGTTAGGGGTTAGGGGTTATGGTTTGGGTTAGGGTTATTGTTAGGGGTTGGGGTTATGGTTTGGGTTATGGTTGGGGTTATGGTTGGGGTTATGGTTGGAGTTATGGTTGGGGTTATGGTTAGGGTTATGGTTAGGGTTGGGGTTATGGTTGGGGTTATGGCTAAGGTTGGGAATATGGTTTTGGTTGGGGTTATGTTTATGGTTGGGAATCTGGTTATGGTTGGGGTTATGGTTTACGTTAGGGTTATTGTTAGGGGTTGGGGTTATGGTTTGGGTTAGGAATATTGTAAGGGATAAGGGGTTATGGTTTGGGTTTTGGTTATGGTTGGGGTTATGGTTCGGGTTAGGGTTATTGTTAGGGGTTGGGGTTATGGTTTGGGTTAGGGTTATTGTTAGGGGTTGGGGTTATGGTTTGGGTTAGGGTTATTGCTAGGGGTTATGTTTTGGGTTATGGTTATGGGTTGGTGTTATGGCTGGCAGCCTGGACACACACTATGTAGGAGGTGTGTGCTTTCCTTTCTTTACCGGTATCTGCCACTGTGGCTCCACCCCTGTGACAGAGCCCTGCCCAGGCCAACACGGCTGTAATTAATTCCCCAATCATCCCTCCTGCCCTTATTTAAAGCCTTTTCAGTTGTCAGTTCACCCTTTGCCCTTGCCCTGGCCTTTGCCCTTGTCCTTGATGCCTTGCTGAGTTGCAGGCTTGTGAGTATGTTACTCCCTGTTATATTTTGTATGTGTTGTTAATGATTTTGGGTTGCATAGGGGGACTTCTTGAGATAATTTTAGACACCCATGGGTATACATATAGTTTGTGCATTTAGACACAGTTATTCCCCTGTCTAGATTATATTACATCAGTTTAACAGTGGCATCCTTCGGTCTTATTTCCTGTATTTTGTGGGTGTTCATTTGAACACCTGTCTGGGAGGGGTTTTTTACCGTGTTTATTTGAGGGTGCCACTTTAATATCTCGTGCTTCCCCTATGTTATCCCGTAGTCTGTTTTATTGACTTTATTGTAAATAAAAATAACTGAAGGCTACTTGCAATGTGTGTCCGAACTCATCTTTGACCGAACCTGTCTGCGGTGATAGTTGCGACTCCCTGGTATATCATACCCCAGGGGGAGTCGTAACAGTTGGGTTAGGGTTATTGTTTGTGGTTGGGGTTATGGTTTGGGTTAGGGTTATTGTTAGGGTTATGGTTATGGTTTGGGTTAGAGTTATTGTTAGGGGTTGGGGTAATAGTTTGTGTTAGGGTTATTGTTAGGGTTTAGGGGTTATGGTTTGGTTTACGGTTATGGTTAAGGTTATGGTTGGGGTTATGGTTTGGGTTAGCGTTATTTTTAGGGGTTAGGGGTTATGGTTTGGGTTATGGTTATTGTTGGGGTTACTGTTATGGATGGGATTATGGTTTGGGTTAGGGTTATTGTTAGGGGTTGGGGTAATAGTTTGTGTTAGGGTTATTGTTAGGGTTTAGGCGTTATGGTTTGGTTTACGGTTATGGTTAAGGTTATGGTTGGGGTTATGGTTTGGGTTAGCGTTATTTTTAGGATTCAGGGGTTATGGTTTGGCTTATGGTTATTGTTGGGGTTATGGTTATGGATGGGATTATGGTTTGGGTTAGGGTTATTGTTGGGGGTTGGGTGTTATGGTTTGGGTTATGGTTATGGTTTGGGTTATGGTTATGGTTGGGGTTAGGATTATTGTAAGGGGTTATGGTTTGGGTTAGGGATATTGTTAGGGGTTAGGGGTTATGGTTTGGGTTAGGGTTGGGGTTATGGTTGGGGTTATGGTTGGGGTTATGGTTATGGTTATGGTTATGGTTATGGTTATGGTTGGGGTTATGGTTGGGGTTATGGTTGGGGTTATGGTTGGGGTTATGGTTGGGGTTATGGTTGGGGTTATGGTTGGGGTTATGGTTGGGGTTATGGTTGGGGTTATGGTTGGGGTTATGGTTGGGGTTATGGTTGGGGTTATGGCTATGGTTGGGAATATGGTTTTGGTTGGGGTTATGGTTATGGTTGGGGTTAAGGTTTGGGTTAGGGTTATGGTTTGGGTTAGGGTTATGGTTTGGGTTAGGGTTATGGTTTGGGTTATGGTTTGGGTTCGGGTTATGGTTTGGGTTCGGGTTATGGTTTGGGTTAGGGTTATTGTTAGGGGTTTGGGGTTATGGTTGGGGTTATGGCTGTGGATGGGATTATGGTTTGGGTTAGGGTTCTTGTTAGGGGTTTGGGTTAGGGTTATTGTTAGAAGTTAGGGGTTATGGTTTAGGTTAGGGTTATTGTTGGGGTTATGGTATGGGTTAGGGTTATTGTTAGGGGTTGGAGTAATGGTATGGTTTAGGGTTAATGTTGGGAGTTAGGGGTTATGTTTTGGGTTATGGTTATGGTTGGGGTTATGGTTTAGGTTAGGGTTATTGTTAGGGGTTGGGGTTATGGTTTGGGTTAGGGTTATTGTTAGGGGTTATGGTTTGGGTTATGGTTATGGTTGGGGTTATGGTTATGGTTTGGGTTATGTTTATGGTTTGGGTTATGTTTATGGTTGGGAATCTGGTTATGGTTGGGGTTATGGTTTAGGTTAGGGTTATTGTTAGGGGTTTGGGTTATGGTTTGGGTTAGGAATATTGTAAGGGATAAGGGGTTATGGTTTGGGTTTTGGTTATGGTTGGGGTTATGGTTCGGGTTAGGGTTATTGTTAGGGGTTGGGGTTATGGTTTGGGTAAGGGTTATTGTTAGGGGTTGGGTTTATGGTTTGGGTTAGGGTTATTGCTAGGGGTTATGTTTTGGGTTATGGTTATGGTTATGGGTTGGGTTAGGGTTTGGGTTATGGGTTGGGTTATGGGTTGGGTTATGGTTTGGGTTCGGGTTATGGTTTGGGTTAGGGTTATTGTTAGGGGTTGGGGGTTATGGTTTGGGTTATGGTTATGGTTGGGGTTATGGCTATGGATGGGATTATGGTTTGGGTTAGGGTTCTTGTTAGGGGTTTGGGTTAGGGTTATTGTTAGAAGTTAGGCGTTATGGTTTAGGTTATGGTTGGGGTTATGGTTTAGGTTAGGGTTATTGTTAGGGGTTGGGGTTATGGTTTGGGTTAGGGTTATCTTAAGGGATTAGGGGTTATGGTTTGGGTTAGGGTTCTTGTTAGGGGTTTGGGTTAGGGTTATTGTTAGAAGTTAGGGGTTATGGTTTGGGTTATGGTTGGGGTTATGGTTTAGGTTAGGGTTATTGTTAGGGGTTGGGGTTATGGTTTGGGTTAGGGTTATTTTAAGGGATTAGGGGTTATGGTTTGGGTTTTGGTTATGGTTGGGGTTATGGTTTGGGTTAGGGTTATTGTTAGGGGTTGGAGTTATGGTTTGGTTTAGGGTTAATGTTGGGAGTTAGGGGTTATGTTTTGGGTTATGGTTATGGTTTGGGTTATGGTTATGGTTGGGGTTATGGTTTAGGTTAGGGTTATTGTTAGGGGTTGGGGTTATGGTTTGGGTTAGGGTTATTGTTAGGGGTTATGGTTTGGGTTATGGTTATGGTTGGGGTTATGGTTATGGTTTGGGTTAAGTTTTGGGTTAGGTTTTGGGTTAGGTTTTGGGTTAGGTTTTGGGTGAGGTTTTGGGTGAGGTTTTGGGTGAGGTTTTGGGTGAGGTTTTGGGTGAGGTTTTGGGTGAGGTTTTGGGTGAGGTTTTGGGTGAGGTTTTGGGTTAGGTTTTGGGTTAGGTTTTGGGTTAGGTTTATTGTTAGGGGTTGGGGTTATGGTTTGGGTTAGGGTTATTGTTAGGGGTTAGGGGTTATGGTTTGGGTTATGGTAATGGTTGGGGTTATGGTTTAGGTTAGGGTTATTGTTAGGGGTTGGGGTTATGGTTTGGGTTAGGGTTATTATTAGGGGTTATGGTTTGGGTTAGGGATATTGTTAGGGGTTAGGGGTTATGGTTTGGGTTAGGGTTATTGTTAGGGGTTGGGGTTATGGTTTGGGTTATGGTTGGGGTTATGGTTGGGGTTATGGTTGGAGTTATGGTTGGGGTTATGGTTAGGGTTATGGTTAGGGTTGGGGTTATGGCTAAGGTTGGGAATATGGTTTTGGTTGGGGTTATGTTTATGGTTGGGAATCTGGTTATGGTTGGGGTTATGGTTTACGTTAGGGTTATTGTTAGGGGTTGGGGTTATGGTTTGGGTTAGGAATATTGTAAGGGATAAGGGGTTATGGTTTGGGTTTTGGTTATGGTTGGGGTTATGGTTCGGGTTAGGGTTATTGTTAGGGGTTGGGGTTATGGTTTGGGTTAGGGTTATTGTTAGGGGTTGGGGTTATGGTTTGGGTTAGGGTTATTGCTAGGGGTTATGTTTTGGGTTATGGTTATGGGTTGGTGTTATGGCTGGCAGCCTGGACACACACTATGTAGGAGGTGTGTGCTTTCCTTTCTTTACCGGTATCTGCCACTGTGGCTCCACCCCTGTGACAGAGCCCTGCCCAGGCCAACACGGCTGTAATTAATTCCCCAATCATCCCTCCTGCCCTTATTTAAAGCCTTTTCAGTTGTCAGTTCACCCTTTGCCCTTGCCCTGGCCTTTGCCCTTGTCCTTGATGCCTTGCTGAGTTGCAGGCTTGTGAGTATGTTACTCCCTGTTATATTTTGTATGTGTTGTTAATGATTTTGGGTTGCATAGGGGGACTTCTTGAGATAATTTTAGACACCCATGGGTATACATATAGTTTGTGCATTTAGACACAGTTATTCCCCTGTCTAGATTATATTACATCAGTTTAACAGTGGCATCCTTCGGTCTTATTTCCTGTATTTTGTGGGTGTTCATTTGAACACCTGTCTGGGAGGGGTTTTTTACCGTGTTTATTTGAGGGTGCCACTTTAATATCTCGTGCTTCCCCTATGTTATCCCGTAGTCTGTTTTATTGACTTTATTGTAAATAAAAATAACTGAAGGCTACTTGCAATGTGTGTCCGAACTCATCTTTGACCGAACCTGTCTGCTGTGATAGTTGCGACTCCCTGGTATATCATACCCCAGGGGGAGTCGTAACAGTTGGGTTAGGGTTATTGTTTGTGGTTGGGGTTATGGTTTGGGTTAGGGTTATTGTTAGGGTTATGGTTATGGTTTGGGTTAGAGTTATTGTTAGGGGTTGGGGTAATAGTTTGTGTTAGGGTTATTGTTAGGGTTTAGGGGTTATGGTTTGGTTTACGGTTATGGTTAAGGTTATGGTTGGGGTTATGGTTTGGGTTAGCGTTATTTTTAGGGGTTAGGGGTTATGGTTTGGGTTATGGTTATTGTTGGGGTTACTGTTATGGATGGGATTATGGTTTGGGTTAGGGTTATTGTTAGGGGTTGGGGTAATAGTTTGTGTTAGGGTTATTGTTAGGGTTTAGGCGTTATGGTTTGGTTTACGGTTATGGTTAAGGTTATGGTTGGGGTTATGGTTTGGGTTAGCGTTATTTTTAGGATTCAGGGGTTATGGTTTGGCTTATGGTTATTGTTGGGGTTATGGTTATGGATGGGATTATGGTTTGGGTTAGGGTTATTGTTGGGGGTTGGGTGTTATGGTTTGGGTTATGGTTATGGTTTGGGTTATGGTTATGGTTGGGGTTAGGATTATTGTAAGGGGTTATGGTTTGGGTTAGGGATATTGTTAGGGGTTAGGGGTTATGGTTTGGGTTAGGGTTGGGGTTATGGTTGGGGTTATGGTTGGGGTTATGGTTGGGGTTATGGTTGGGGTTATGGTTATGGTTATGGTTATGGTTGGGGTTATGGTTGGGGTTATGGTTGGGGTTATGGTTGGGGTTATGGTTGGGGTTATGGTTGGGGTTATGGTTGGGGTTATGGTTGGGGTTATGGTTGGGGTTATGGTTGGGGTTATGGCTATGGTTGGGAATATGGTTTTGGTTGGGGTTATGGTTATGGTTGGGAATCTGGTTATGGTTGGGGTTAAGGTTTGGGTTAGGGTTATGGTTTGGGTTAGGGTTATGGTTTGGGTTAGGGTTATGGTTTGGGTTATGGTTTGGGTTCGGGTTATGGTTTGGGTTCGGGTTATGGTTTGGGTTAGGGTTATTGTTAGGGGTTTGGGGTTATGGTTGGGGTTATGGCTGTGGATGGGATTATGGTTTGGGTTAGGGTTCTTGTTAGGGGTTTGGGTTAGGGTTATTGTTAGACGTTAGGGGTTATGGTTTAGGTTAGGGTTATTGTTGGGGTTATGGTTTGGGTTAGGGTTATTGTTAGGGGTTGGAGTTATGGTATGGTTTAGGGTTAATGTTGGGAGTTAGGGGTTATGTTTTGGGTTATGGTTATGGTTGGGGTTATGGTTTAGGTTAGGGTTATTGTTAGGGGTTGGGGTTATGGTTTGGGTTAGGGTTATTGTTAGGGGTTATGGTTTGGGTTATGGTTATGGTTGGGGTTATGGTTATGGTTTGGGTTATGTTTATGGTTTGGGTTATGTTTATGGTTGGGAATCTGGTTATGGTTGGGGTTATGGTTTAGGTTAGGGTTATTGTTAGGGGTTGGGGTTATGGTTTGGGTTAGGAATATTGTAAGGGATAAGGGGTTATGGTTTGGGTTTTGGTTATGGTTGGGGTTATGGTTCGGGTTAGGGTTATTGTTAGGGGTTGGGGTTATGGTTTGGGTAAGGGTTATTGTCAGGGGTTGGGTTTATGGTTTGGGTTAGGGTTATTGCTAGGGGTTATGTTTTGGGTTATGGTTATGGTTATGGGTTGGGTTAGGGTTTGGGTAATGGGTTGGGTTATGGGTTGGGTTATGGGTTGGGTTATGGGTTGGGTTATGGTTTGGGTTCGGGTTATGGTTTGGGTTAGGGTTATTGTTAGGGGTTGGGGGTTATGGTTTGGGTTATGGTTATGGTTGGGGTTATGGCTATGGATGGGATTATGGTTTGGGTTAGGGTTCTTGTTAGGGGTTTGGGTTAGGGTTATTGTTAGAAGTTAGGCGTTATGGTTTAGGTTATGGTTGGGGTTATGGTTTAGGTTAGGGTTATTGTTAGGGGTTGGGGTTATGGTTTGGGTTAGGGTTATCTTAAGGGATTAGGGGTTATGGTTTGGGTTAGGGTTCTTGTTAGGGGTTTGGGTTAGGGTTATTGTTAGAAGTTAGGGGTTATGGTTTGGGTTATGGTTGGGGTTATGGTTTAGGTTAGGGTTATTGTTAGGGGTTGGGGTTATGGTTTGGGTTAGGGTTATTTTAAGGGATTAGGGGTTATGGTTTGGGTTTTGGTTATGGTTGGGGTTATGGTTTGGGTTAGGGTTATTGTTAGGGGTTGGAGTTATGGTTTGGTTTAGGGTTAATGTTGGGAGTTAGGGGTTATGTTTTGGGTTATGGTTATGGTTTGGGTTATGGTTATGGTTTGGGTTATGGTTATGGTTTGGGTTATGGTTATGGTTGGGGTTATGGTTTAGGTTAGGGTTATTGTTAGGGGTTGGGGTTATGGTTTGGGTTAGGGTTATTGTTAGGGGTTATGGTTTGGGTTATGGTTATGGTTGGGTTTATGGTTATGGTTTGGGTTAAGTTTTGGGTTAGGTTTTGGGTTAGGTTTTGGGTTAGGTTTTGGGTGAGGTTTTGGGTGAGGTTTTGGGTGAGGTTTTGGGTGAGGTTTTGGGTGAGGTTTTGGGTTAGGTTTTGGGTTAGGTTTTGGGTGAGGTTTTGGGTGAGGTTTTGGGTGAGGTTTTGGGTGAGGTTTTGGGTGAGGTTTTGGGTTAGGTTTTGGGTTAGGTTTTGGGTTAGGTTTATTGTTAGGGGTTGGGGTTATGGTTTGGGTTATGGTTTAGGTTAGGGTTATTGTTAGGGGTTGGGGTTATGGTTTGGGTTAGGGTTATTATTAGGGGTTATGGTTTGGGTTAGGGATATTGTTAGGGGTTAGGGGTTATGGTTTGGGTTAGGGTTATTGTTAGGGGTTGGGGTTATGGTTTGGGTTATGGTTGGGGTTATGGTTGGGGTTATGGTTGGGGTTATGGTTGGAGTTATGGTTGGGGTTATGGTTAGGGTTATGGTTAGGGTTGGGGTTATGGTTGGGGTTATGGCTAAGGTTGGGAATATGGTTTTGGTTGGGGTTATGTTTATGGTTGGGAATTTGGTTATGGTTGGGGTTATGGTTTACGTTAGGGTCATTGTTAGGGGTTGGGGTTATGGTTTGGGTTAGGAATATTGTAAGGGATAAGGGGTTATGGTTTGGGTTTTGGTTATGGGGGGTTATGGTTCGGGTTAGGGTTATTGTTAGGGGTTGGGGTTATGGTTTGGGTTAGGGTTATTGTTAGGGGTTGGGGTTATGGTTTGGGTTAGGGTTATTGCTAGGGGTTATGTTTTGGGTTATGGTTATGGGTTGGTGTTACGGCTAGCAGCCTGGACACACACTATGTAGGAGGTGTGTGCTTTCCTTTCTTTACCGGTATCTGCCACTGTGGCTCCACCCCTGTGACAGAGCCCTGCCCAGGCCAACACGGCTGTAATTAATTCCCCAATCATCCCTCCTGCCCTTATTTAAAGCCTTTTCAGTTGTCAGTTCACCCTTTGCCCTTGCCCTGGCCTTTGCCCTTGTCCTTGATGCCTTGCTGAGTTGCAGGCTTGTGAGTATGTTACTCCCTGTTATATTTTGTATGTGTTGTTAATGATTTTGGGTTGCATAGGGGGACTTCTTGAGATAATTTTAGACACCCATGGGTATACATATAGTTTGTGCATTTAGACACAGTTATTCCCCTGTCTAGATTACATTACATCAGTTTAACAGTGGCATCCTTCGGTCTTATTTCCTGTATTTTGTGGGTGTTCATTTGAACACCTGTCTGGGAGGGGTTTTTTACCGTGTTTATTTGAGGGTGCCACTTTAATATCTCGTGCTTCCCCTATGTTATCCCGTAGTCTGTTTTATTGACTTTATTGTAAATAAAAATAACTGAAGGCTACTTGCAATGTGTGTCCGAACTCATCTTTGACCGAACCTGTCTGCTGTGATAGTTGCGACTCCCTGGTATATCATACCCCAGGGGGAGTCGTAACAGTTGGGTTAGGGTTATTGTTTGTGGTTGGGGTTATGGTTTGGGTTATTGTTAGGGTTATGGTTATGGTTTGGGTTAGAGTTAATGTTAGGGGTTGGGGTAATAGTTTGTGTTAGGGTTATTGTTAGGGTTTAGGGGTTATGGTTTGGTTTACGGTTATGGTTAAGGTTATGGTTGGGGTTATGGTTTGGGTTAGCGTTATTTTTAGGGGTTAGGGGTTATGGTTTGGGTTATGGTTATTGTTGGGGTTACTGTTATGGATGGGATTATGGTTTGGGTTAGGGTTATTGTTAGGGGTTGGGGTAATAGTTTGTGTTAGGGTTATTGTTAGGGTTTAGGCGTTATGGTTTGGTTTACGGTTATGGTTAAGGTTATGGTTGGGGTTATGGTTTGGGTTAGCGTTATTTTTAGGATTCAGGGGTTATGGTTTGGCTTATGGTTATTGTTGGGGTTATGGTTATGGATGGGATTATGGTTTGGGTTAGGGTTATTGTTGGGGGTTGGGTGTTATGGTTTGGGTTATGGTTATGGTTTGGGTTATGGTTATGGTTGGGGTTATGGTTTGGGTTATGGTTATTGTAAGGGGTTATGGTTTGGGTTAGGGATATTGTTAGGGGTTAGGGGTTATGGTTTGGGTTAGGGTTGGGGTTATGGTTGGGGTTATGGTTGGGGTTATGGTTGGGGTTATGGTTCTGGTTATGGTTATGGTTATGGTTGGGGTTATGGTTGGGGTTATGGTTGGGGTTATGGTTGGGGTTATGGTTGGGGTTATGGTTGGGGTTATGGTTGGGGTTATGGTTGGGGTTATGGTTGGGGTTATGGTTGGGGTTATGGTTGGGGTTATGGTTGGGGTTATGGTTGGGGTTATGGTTGGGGTTATGGTTGGGGTTATGGTTGGGGTTATGGTTGGGGTTATGGTTGGGGTTATGGTTGGGGTTATGGCTATGGTTGGGAATATGGTTTTGGTTGGGGTTATGGTTATGGTTGGGAATCTGCTTATGGTTGGGGTTAAGGTTTGGGTTAGGGTTATGGTTTGGGTTAGGGTTATGGTTTGGGTTCGGGTTATGGTTTGGGTTCGGGTTATAGTTTGGGTTAGGGTTATTGTTAGGGGTTTGGGGTTATGGTTGGGGTTATGGCTGTGGATGGGATTATGGTTTGGGTTAGGGTTCTTGTTAGGGGTTTGGGTTAGGGTTATTGTTAGAAGTTAGGGGTTATGGTTTAGGTTAGGGTTATTGTTGGGGTTATGGTTTGGGTTAGGGTTATTGTTAGGGGTTGGAGTTATGGTATGGTTTAGGGTTAATGTTGGGAGTTAGGGGTTATGTTTTGGGTTATGGTTATGGTTGGGGTTATGGTTTAGGTTAGGGTTATTGTTAGGGGTTGGGGTTATGGTTTGGGTTAGGGTTATTGTTAGGGGTTATGGTTTGGGTTATGGTTATGGTTGGGGTTATGGTTATGGTTTGGGTTATGTTTATGGTTTGGGTTATGTTTATGGTTGGGAATCTGGTTATGGTTGGGGTTATGGTTTAGGTTAGGGTTATTGTTAGGGGTTGGGGTTATGGTTTGGGTTAGGAATATTGTAAGGGATAAGGGGTTATGGTTTGGGTTTTGGTTATGGTTGGGGTTATGGTTCGGGTTAGGGTTATTGTCAGGGGTTGGGGTTATGGTTTGGGTAAGGGTTATTGTTAGGGGTTGGGTTTATGGTTTGGGTTAGGGTTATTGCTAGGGGTTATGTTTTGGGTTATGGTTATGGTTATGGGTTGGGTTAGGGTTTGGGTTATGGGTTGGGTTATGGGTTGGGTTATGGTTTGGGTTCGGGTTATGGTTTGGGTTAGGGTTATTGTTAGGGGTTGGGGGTTATGGTTTGGGTTATGGTTATGGTTGGGGTTATGGCTATGGATGGGATTATGGTTTGGGTTAGGGTTCTTGTTAGGGGTTTGGGTTAGGGTTATTGTTAGAAGTTAGGCGTTATGGTTTAGGTTATGGTTGGGGTTATGGTTTAGGTTAGGGTTATTGTTAGGGGTTGGGGTTATGGTTTGGGTTAGGGTTATCTTAAGGGATTAGGGGTTATGGTTTGGGTTAGGGTTCTTGTTAGGGGTTTGGGTTAGGGTTATTGTTAGAAGTTAGGGGTTATGGTTTGGGTTATGGTTGGGGTTATGGTTTAGGTTAGGGTTATTGTTAGGGGTTGGGGTTATGGTTTGGGTTAGGGTTATTTTAAGGGATTAGGGGTTATGGTTTGGGTTTTGGTTATGGTTGGGGTTATGGTTTGGGTTAGGGTTATTGTTAGGGGTTGGAGTTATGGTTTGGTTTAGGGTTAATGTTGGGAGTTAGGGGTTATGTTTTGGGTTATGGTTATGGTTTGGGTTATGGTTATGGTTGGGGTTATGGTTTAGGTTAGGGTTATTGTTAGGGGTTGGGGTTATGGTTTGGGTTAGGGTTATTGTTAGGGGTTATGGTTTGGGTTATGGTTATGGTTGGGGTTATGGTTATGGTTTGGGTTAAGTTTTGGGTTAGGTTTTGGGTTAGGTTTTGGGTTAGGTTTTGGGTGAGGTTTTGGGTGAGGTTTTGGGTGAGGTTTTGGGTGAGGTTTTGGGTGAGGTTTTGGGTGAGGTTTTGGGTTAGGTTTTGGGTTAGGTTTTGGGTTAGGTTTATTGTTAGGGGTTGGGGTTATGGTTTGGGTTAGGGTTATTGTTAGGGGTTAGGGGTTATGGTTTGGGTTATGGTAATGGTTGGGGTTATGGTTTAGGTTAGGGTTATTGTTAGGGGTTGGGGTTATGGTTTGGGTTAGGGTTATTATTAGGGGTTATGGTTTGGGTTAGGGATATTGTTAGGGGTTAGGGGTTATGGTTTGGGTTAGGGTTATTGTTAGGGGTTGGGGTTATGGTTTGGGTTATGGTTGGGGTTATGGTTGGGGTTATGGTTGGAGTTATGGTTGGGGTTATGGTTAGGGTTATGGTTAGGGTTGGGGTTATGGTTGGGGTTATGGCTAAGGTTGGGAATATGGTTTTGGTTGGGGTTATGTTTATGGTTGGGAATCTGGTTATGGTTGGGGTTATGGTTTACGTTAGGGTTATTGTTAGGGGTTGGGGTTATGGTTTGGGTTAGGAATATTGTAAGGGATAAGGGGTTATGGTTTGGGTTTTGGTTATGGTTGGGGTTATGGTTCGGGTTAGGGTTATTGTTAGGGGTTGGGGTTATGGTTTGGGTTAGGGTTATTGTTAGGGGTTGGGGTTATGGTTTGGGTTAGGGTTATTGCTAGGGGTTATGTTTTGGGTTATGGTTATGGGTTGGTGTTATGGCTGGCAGCCTGGACACACACTATGTAGGAGGTGTGTGCTTTCCTTTCTTTACCGGTATCTGCCACTGTGGCTCCACCCCTGTGACAGAGCCCTGCCCAGGCCAACACGGCTGTAATTAATTCCCCAATCATCCCTCCTGCCCTTATTTAAAGCCTTTTCAGTTGTCAGTTCACCCTTTGCCCTTGCCCTGGCCTTTGCCCTTGTCCTTGATGCCTTGCTGAGTTGCAGGCTTGTGAGTATGTTACTCCCTGTTATATTTTGTATGTGTTGTTAATGATTTTGGGTTGCATAGGGGGACTTCTTGAGATAATTTTAGACACCCATGGGTATACATATAGTTTGTGCATTTAGACACAGTTATTCCCCTGTCTAGATTATATTACATCAGTTTAACAGTGGCATCCTTCGGTCTTATTTCCTGTATTTTGTGGGTGTTCATTTGAACACCTGTCTGGGAGGGGTTTTTTACCGTGTTTATTTGAGGGTGCCACTTTAATATCTCGTGCTTCCCCTATGTTATCCCGTAGTCTGTTTTATTGACTTTATTGTAAATAAAAATAACTGAAGGCTACTTGCAATGTGTGTCCGAACTCATCTTTGACCGAACCTGTCTGCTGTGATAGTTGCGACTCCCTGGTATATCATACCCCAGGGGGAGTCGTAACAGTTGGGTTAGGGTTATTGTTTGTGGTTGGGGTTATGGTTTGGGTTAGGGTTATTGTTAGGGTTATGGTTATGGTTTGGGTTAGAGTTATTGTTAGGGGTTGGGGTAATAGTTTGTGTTAGGGTTATTGTTAGGGTTTAGGGGTTATGGTTTGGTTTACGGTTATGGTTAAGGTTATGGTTGGGGTTATGGTTTGGGTTAGCGTTATTTTTAGGGGTTAGGGGTTATGGTTTGGGTTATGGTTATTGTTGGGGTTACTGTTATGGATGGGATTATGGTTTGGGTTAGGGTTATTGTTAGGGGTTGGGGTAATAGTTTGTGTTAGGGTTATTGTTAGGGTTTAGGCGTTATGGTTTGGTTTACGGTTATGGTTAAGGTTATGGTTGGGGTTATGGTTTGGGTTAGCGTTATTTTTAGGATTCAGGGGTTATGGTTTGGCTTATGGTTATTGTTGGGGTTATGGTTATGGATGGGATTATGGTTTGGGTTAGGGTTATTGTTGGGGGTTGGGTGTTATGGTTTGGGTTATGGTTATGGTTTGGGTTATGGTTATGGTTGGGGTTAGGATTATTGTAAGGGGTTATGGTTTGGGTTAGGGATATTGTTAGGGGTTAGGGGTTATGGTTTGGGTTAGGGTTGGGGTTATGGTTGGGGTTATGGTTGGGGTTATGGTTGGGGTTATGGTTGGGGTTATGGTTATGGTTGGGGTTATGGTTGGGGTTATGGTTGGGGTTATGGTTGGGGTTATGGTTGGGGTTATGGTTGGGGTTATGGTTGGGGTTATGGTTGGGGTTATGGTTGGGGTTATGGTTGGGGTTATTGTTGGGGTTATGGTTGGGGTTATGGTTGGGGTTATGGCTATGGTTGGGAATATGGTTTTGGTTGGGGTTATGGTTATGGTTGGGAATCTGGTTATGGTTGGGGTTAAGGTTTGGGTTAGGGTTATGGTTTGGGTTAGGGTTATGGTTTGGGTTAGGGTTATGGTTTGGGTTATGGTTTGGGTTCGGGTTATGGTTTGGGTTAGGGTTATTGTTAGGGGTTTGGGGTTATGGTTGGGGTTATGGCTGTGGATGGGATTATGGTTTGGGTTAGGGTTCTTGTTAGGGGTTTGGGTTAGGGTTATTGTTAGAAGTTAGGGGTTATGGTTTAGGTTAGGGTTATTGTTGGGGTTATGGTTTGGGTTAGGGTTATTGTTAGGGGTTGGAGTTATGGTATGGTTTAGGGTTAATGTTGGGAGTTAGGGGTTATGTTTTGGGTTATGGTTATGGTTGGGGTTATGGTTTAGGTTAGGGTTATTGTTAGGGGTTGGGGTTATGGTTTGGGTTAGGGTTATTGTTAGGGGTTATGGTTTGGGTTATGGTTATGGTTGGGGTTATGGTTATGGTTTGGGTTATGTTTATGGTTTGGGTTATGTTTATGGTTGGGAATCTGGTTATGGTTGGGGTTATGGTTTAGGTTAGGGTTATTGTTAGGGGTTTGGGTTATGGTTTGGGTTAGGAATATTGTAAGGGATAAGGGGTTATGGTTTGGGTTTTGGTTATGGTTGGGGTTATGGTTCGGGTTAGGGTTATTGTTAGGGGTTGGGGTTATGGTTTGGGTAAGGGTTATTGTTAGGGGTTGGGTTTATGGTTTGGGTTAGGGTTATTGCTAGGGGTTATGTTTTGGGTTATGGTTATGGTTATCGGTTGGGTTAGGGTTTGGGTTATGGGTTGGGTTATGGGTTGGGTTATGGTTTGGGTTCGGGTTATGGTTTGGGTTAGGGTTATTGTTAGGGGTTGGGGGTTATGGTTTGGGTTATGGTTATGGTTGGGGTTATGGCTATGGATGGGATTATGGTTTGGGTTAGGGTTCTTGTTAGGGGTTTGGGTTAGGGTTATTGTTAGAAGTTAGGCGTTATGGTTTAGGTTATGGTTGGGGTTATGGTTTAGGTTAGGGTTATTGTTAGGGGTTGGGGTTATGGTTTGGGTTAGGGTTATCTTAAGGGATTAGGGGTTATGGTTTGGGTTAGGGTTCTTGTTAGGGGTTTGGGTTAGGGTTATTGTTAGAAGTTAGGGGTTATGGTTTGGGTTATGGTTGGGGTTATGGTTTAGGTTAGGGTTATTGTTAGGGGTTGGGGTTATGGTTTGGGTTAGGGTTATTTTAAGGGATTAGGGGTTATGGTTTGGCTTTTGGTTATGGTTTGGGTTAGGGTTATTGTTAGGGGTTGGAGTTATGGTTTGGTTTAGGGTTAATGTTGGGAGTTAGGGGTTATGTTTTGGGTTATGGTTATGGTTTGGGTTATGGTTATGGTTGGGGTTATGGTTTAGGTTAGGGTTATTGTTAGGGGTTGGGGTTATGGTTTGGGTTAGGGTTATTGTTAGGGGTTATGGTTTGGGTTATGGTTATGGTTGGGGTTATGGTTATGGTTTGGGTTAAGTTTTGGGTTAGGTTTTGGGTTAGGTTTTGGGTTAGGTTTTGGGTGAGGTTTTGGGTGAGGTTTTGGGTGAGGTTTTGGGTGAGGTTTTGGGTGAGGTTTTGGGTGAGGTTTTGGGTTAGGTTTTGGGTTAGGTTTTGGGTTAGGTTTTGGGTGAGGTTTTGGGTGAGGTTTTGGGTGAGGTTTTGGGTGAGGTTTTGGGTTAGGTTTTGGGTTAGGTTTATTGTTAGGGGTTGGGGTTATGGTTTGGGTTATGGTTTAGGTTAGGGTTATTGTTAGGGGTTGGGGTTATGGTTTGGGTTAGGGTTATTATTAGGGGTTATGGTTTGGGTTAGGGATATTGTTAGGGGTTAGGGGTTATGGTTTGGGTTAGGGTTATTGTTAGGGGTTGGGGTTATGGTTTGGGTTATGGTTGGGGTTATGGTTGGGGTTATGGTTGGGGTTATGGTTGGAGTTATGGTTGGGGTTATGGTTAGGGTTATGGTTAGGGTTGGGGTTATGGTTGGGGTTATGGCTAAGGTTGGGAATATGGTTTTGGTTGGGGTTATGTTTATGGTTGGGAATCTGGTTATGGTTGGGGTTATGGTTTACGTTAGGGTTATTGTTAGGGGTTGGGGTTATGGTTTGGGTTAGGAATATTGTAAGGGATAAGGGGTTATGGTTTGGGTTTTGGTTATGGTTGGGGTTATGGTTCGGGTTAGGGTTATTGTTAGGGGTTGGGGTTATGGTTTGGGTTAGGGTTATTGTTAGGGGTTGGGGTTATGGTTTGGGTTAGGGTTATTGCTAGGGGTTATGTTTTGGGTTATGGTTATGGGTTGGTGTTACGGCTGGCAGCCTGGACACACACTATGTAGGAGGTGTGTGCTTTCCTTTCTTTACTGGTATCTGCCACTGTGGCTCCACCCCTGTGACAGAGCCCTGCCCAGGCCAACACGGCTGTAATTAATTCCCCAATCATCCCTCCTGCCCTTATTTAAAGCCTTTTCAGTTGTCAGTTCACCCTTTGCCCTTGCCCTGGCCTTTGCCCTTGTCCTTGATGCCTTGCTGAGTTCCAGGCTTGTGAGTATGTTACTCCCTGTTATATTTTGTATGTGTTGTTAATGATTTTGGGTTGCATAGGGGGACTTCTTGAGATAATTTTAGACACCCATGGGTATACATATAGTTTGTGCATTTAGACACAGTTATTCCCCTGTCTAGATTACATTACATCAGTTTAACAGTGGCATCCTTCGGTCTTATTTCCTGTATTTTGTGGGTGTTCATTTGAACACCTGTCTGGGAGGGGTTTTTTACCGTGTTTATTTGAGGGTGCCACTTTAATATCTCGTGCTTCCCCTATGTTATCCCGTAGTCTGTTTTATTGACTTTATTGTAAATAAAAATAACTGAAGGCTACTTGCAATGTGTGTCCGAACTCATCTTTGACCGAACCTGTCTGCTGTGATAGTTGCGACTCCCTGGTATATCATACCCCAGGGGGAGTCGTAACAGTTGGGTTAGGGTTATTGTTTGTGGTTGGGGTTATGGTTTGGGTTATTGTTAGGGTTATGGTTATGGTTTGGGTTAGAGTTAATGTTAGGGGTTGGGGTAATAGTTTGTGTTAGGGTTATTGTTAGGGTTTAGGGGTTATGGTTTGGTTTACGGTTATGGTTAAGGTTATGGTTGGGGTTATGGTTATTGTTAGGGGTTGGGGTTATGGTTTGGGTTATGGTTATTGTTGGGGTTACTGTTATGGATGGGATTATGGTTTGGGTTAGGGTTATTGTTAGGGGTTGGGGTAATAGTTTGTGTTAGGGTTATTGTTAGGGTTTAGGCGTTATGGTTTGGTTTACGGTTATGGTTAAGGTTATGGTTGGGGTTATGGTTTGGGTTAGCGTTATTTTTGGGATTCAGGGGTTATGGTTTGGCTTATGGTTATTGTTGGGGTTATGGTTATGGATGGGATTATGGTTTGGGTTAGGGTTATTGTTGGGGGTTGGGTGTTATGGTTTGGGTTATGGTTATGGTTTGGGTTATGGTTATGGTTGGGGTTAGGATTATTGTAAGGGGTTATGGTTTGGGTTAGGGATATTGTTAGGGGTTAGGGGTTATGGTTTGGGTTAGGGTTGGGGTTATGGTTGGGGTTATGGTTGGGGTTATGGTTGGGGTTATGGTTGGGGTTATGGTTATGGTTGGGGTTATGGTTGGGGTTATGGTTGGGGTTATGGTTGGGGTTATGGTTGGGGTTATGGTTGGGGTTATGGTTGGGGTTATGGTTGGGGTTATGGTTGGGGTTATGGTTGGGGTTATTGTTGGGGTTATGGTTGGGGTTATGGTTGGGGTTATGGCTATGGTTGGGAATATGGTTTTGGTTGGGGTTATGGTTATGGTTGGGAATCTGGTTATGGTTGGGGTTAAGGTTTGGGTTAGGGTTATGGTTTGGGTTAGGGTTATGGTTTGGGTTAGGGTTATGGTTTGGGTTATGGTTTGGGTTCGGGTTATGGTTTGGGTTAGGGTTATTGTTAGGGGTTTGGGGTTATGGTTGGGGTTATGGCTGTGGATGGGATTATGGTTTGGGTTAGGGTTCTTGTTAGGGGTTTGGGTTAGGGTTATTGTTAGAAGTTAGGGGTTATGGTTTAGGTTAGGGTTATTGTTGGGGTTATGGTTTGGGTTAGGGTTATTGTTAGGGGTTGGAGTTATGGTATGGTTTAGGGTTAATGTTGGGAGTTAGGGGTTATGTTTTGGGTTATGGTTATGGTTGGGGTTATGGTTTAGGTTAGGGTTATTGTTAGGGGTTGGGGTTATGGTTTGGGTTAGGGTTATTGTTAGGGGTTATGGTTTGGGTTATGGTTATGGTTGGGGTTATGGTTATGGTTTGGGTTATGTTTATGGTTTGGGTTATGTTTATGGTTGGGAATCTGGTTATGGTTGGGGTTATGGTTTAGGTTAGGGTTATTGTTAGGGGTTTGGGTTATGGTTTGGGTTAGGAATATTGTAAGGGATAAGGGGTTATGGTTTGGGTTTTGGTTATGGTTGGGGTTATGGTTCGGGTTAGGGTTATTGTTAGGGGTTGGGGTTATGGTTTGGGTAAGGGTTATTGTTAGGGGTTGGGTTTATGGTTTGGGTTAGGGTTATTGCTAGGGGTTATGTTTTGGGTTATGGTTATGGTTATCGGTTGGGTTAGGGTTTGGGTTATGGGTTGGGTTATGGGTTGGGTTATGGTTTGGGTTCGGGTTATGGTTTGGGTTAGGGTTATTGTTAGGGGTTGGGGGTTATGGTTTGGGTTATGGTTATGGTTGGGGTTATGGCTATGGATGGGATTATGGTTTGGGTTAGGGTTCTTGTTAGGGGTTTGGGTTAGGGTTATTGTTAGAAGTTAGGCGTTATGGTTTAGGTTATGGTTGGGGTTATGGTTTAGGTTAGGGTTATTGTTAGGGGTTGGGGTTATGGTTTGGGTTAGGGTTATCTTAAGGGATTAGGGGTTATGGTTTGGGTTAGGGTTCTTGTTAGGGGTTTGGGTTAGGGTTATTGTTAGAAGTTAGGGGTTATGGTTTGGGTTATGGTTGGGGTTATGGTTTAGGTTAGGGTTATTGTTAGGGGTTGGGGTTATGGTTTGGGTTAGGGTTATTTTAAGGGATTAGGGGTTATGGTTTGGCTTTTGGTTATGGTTTGGGTTAGGGTTATTGTTAGGGGTTGGAGTTATGGTTTGGTTTAGGGTTAATGTTGGGAGTTAGGGGTTATGTTTTGGGTTATGGTTATGGTTTGGGTTATGGTTATGGTTGGGGTTATGGTTTAGGTTAGGGTTATTGTTAGGGGTTGGGGTTATGGTTTGGGTTAGGGTTATTGTTAGGGGTTATGGTTTGGGTTATGGTTATGGTTGGGGTTATGGTTATGGTTTGGGTTAAGTTTTGGGTTAGGTTTTGGGTTAGGTTTTGGGTTAGGTTTTGGGTGAGGTTTTGGGTGAGGTTTTGGGTGAGGTTTTGGGTGAGGTTTTGGGTGAGGTTTTGGGTTAGGTTTTGGGTTAGGTTTTGGGTTAGGTTTTGGGTGAGGTTTTGGGTGAGGTTTTGGGTGAGGTTTTGGGTGAGGTTTTGGGTTAGGTTTTGGGTTAGGTTTATTGTTAGGGGTTGGGGTTATGGTTTGGGTTATGGTTTAGGTTAGGGTTATTGTTAGGGGTTGGGGTTATGGTTTGGGTTAGGGTTATTATTAGGGGTTATGGTTTGGGTTAGGGATATTGTTAGGGGTTAGGGGTTATGGTTTGGGTTAGGGTTATTGTTAGGGGTTGGGGTTATGGTTTGGGTTATGGTTGGGGTTATGGTTGGGGTTATGGTTGGGGTTATGGTTGGAGTTATGGTTGGGGTTATGGTTAGGGTTATGGTTAGGGTTGGGGTTATGGTTGGGGTTATGGCTAAGGTTGGGAATATGGTTTTGGTTGGGGTTATGTTTATGGTTGGGAATCTGGTTATGGTTGGGGTTATGGTTTACGTTAGGGTTATTGTTAGGGGTTGGGGTTATGGTTTGGGTTAGGAATATTGTAAGGGATAAGGGGTTATGGTTTGGGTTTTGGTTATGGTTGGGGTTATGGTTCGGGTTAGGGTTATTGTTAGGGGTTGGGGTTATGGTTTGGGTTAGGGTTATTGTTAGGGGTTGGGGTTATGGTTTGGGTTAGGGTTATTGCTAGGGGTTATGTTTTGGGTTATGGTTATGGGTTGGTGTTACGGCTGGCAGCCTGGACACACACTATGTAGGAGGTGTGTGCTTTCCTTTCTTTACTGGTATCTGCCACTGTGGCTCCACCCCTGTGACAGAGCCCTGCCCAGGCCAACACGGCTGTAATTAATTCCCCAATCATCCCTCCTGCCCTTATTTAAAGCCTTTTCAGTTGTCAGTTCACCCTTTGCCCTTGCCCTGGCCTTTGCCCTTGTCCTTGATGCCTTGCTGAGTTGCAGGCTTGTGAGTATGTTACTCCCTGTTATATTTTGTATGTGTTGTTAATGATTTTGGGTTGCATAGGGGGACTTCTTGAGATAATTTTAGACACCCATGGGTATACATATAGTTTGTGCATTTAGACACAGTTATTCCCCTGTCTAGATTACATTACATCAGTTTAACAGTGGCATCCTTCGGTCTTATTTCCTGTATTTTGTGGGTGTTCATTTGAACACCTGTCTGGGAGGGGTTTTTTACCGTGTTTATTTGAGGGTGCCACTTTAATATCTCGTGCTTCCCCTATGTTATCCCGTAGTCTGTTTTATTGACTTTATTGTAAATAAAAATAACTGAAGGCTACTTGCAATGTGTGTCCGAACTCATCTTTGACCGAACCTGTCTGCTGTGATAGTTGCGACTCCCTGGTATATCATACCCCAGGGGGAGTCGTAACAGTTGGGTTAGGGTTATTGTTTGTGGTTGGGGTTATGGTTTGGGTTATTGTTAGGGTTATGGTTATGGTTTGGGTTAGAGTTAATGTTAGGGGTTGGGGTAATAGTTTGTGTTAGGGTTATTGTTAGGGTTTAGGGGTTATGGTTTGGTTTACGGTTATGGTTAAGGTTATGGTTGGGGTTATGGTTATTGTTAGGGGTTGGGGTTATGGTTTGGGTTAGGGTTATTGTTAGGGGTTGGGGTTATGGTTTGGGTTAGGGTTATTGCTAGGGGTTATGTTTTGGGTTATGGTTATGGGTTGGTGTTACGGCTGGCAGCCTGGACACACACTATGTAGGAGGTGTGTGCTTTCCTTTCTTTACTGGTATCTGCCACTGTGGCTCCACCCCTGTGACAGAGCCCTGCCCAGGCCAACACGGCTGTAATTAATTCCCCAATCATCCCTCCTGCCCTTATTTAAAGCCTTTTCAGTTGTCAGTTCACCCTTTGCCCTTGCCCTGGCCTTTGCCCTTGTCCTTGATGCCTTGCTGAGTTGCAGGCTTGTGAGTATGTTACTCCCTGTTATATTTTGTATGTGTTGTTAATGATTTTGGGTTGCATAGGGGGACTTCTTGAGATAATTTTAGACACCCATGGGTATACATATAGTTTGTGCATTTAGACACAGTTATTCCCCTGTCTAGATTATATTACATCAGTTTAACAGTGGCATCCTTCGGTCTTATTTCCTGTATTTTGTGGGTGTTCATTTGAACACCTGTCTGGGAGGGGTTTTTTACCGTGTTTATTTGAGGGTGCCACTTTAATATCTCGTGCTTCCCCTATGTTATCCCGTAGTCTGTTTTATTGACTTTATTGTAAATAAAAATAACTGGCTACCTGCAATGTGTGTCCGAACTCATCTTTGACCGAACCTGTCTGCTGTGATAGTTGCGACTCCCTGGTATATCATACCCCAGGGGGAGTCGTAACAGTTGGGTTAGGGTTATTGTTTGTGGTTGGGGTTATGGTTTGGGTTAGGGTTATTGTTAGGGTTATGGTTATGGTTTGGGTTAGAGTTATTGTTAGGGGTTGGGGTAATAGTTTTTGTTAGGGTTATTGTTAGGGTTTAGGGGTTATGGTTTGGTTTACGGTTATGGTTAAGGTTATGGTTGGGGTTATGGTTTGGGTTAGCGTTATTTTTAGGGGTTAGGGGTTATGGTTTGGGTTATGGTTATTGTTGGGGTTACTGTTATGGATGGGATTATGGTTTGGGTTAGGGTTATTGTTAGGGGTTGGGGTAATAGTTTGTGTTAGGGTTATTGTTAGGGTTTAGGCGTTATGGTTTGGTTTACGGTTATGGTTAAGGTTATGGTTGGGGTTATGGTTTGGGTTAGCGTTATTTTTGGGATTCAGGGGTTATGGTTTGGCTTATGGTTATTGTTGGGGTTATGGTTATGGATGGGATTATGGTTTGGGTTAGGGTTATTGTTGGGGGTTGGGTGTTATGGTTTGGGTTATGGTTATGGTTTGGGTTATGGTTATGGTTGGGGTTATGGTTTGGGTTAGGGTTATTGTAAGGGGTTATGGTTTGGGTTAGGGATATTGTTAGGGGTTAGGGGTTATGGTTTGGGTTATGGTTGGGGTTATGGTTGGGGTTATGGTTGGGGTTATGGTTGGGGTTATGGTTATGGTTATGGTTATGGTTATGGTTATGGTTATGGTTGGGGTTATGGTTGGGGTTATGGTTGGGGTTATGGTTGGGGTTATGGTTGGGGTTATGGTTGGGGTTATGGTTGGGGTTATGGTTGGGGTTATGGTTGGGGTTATGGTTGGGGTTATGGTTGGGGTTATGGTTGGGGTTATGGCTATGGTTGGGAATATGGTTTTGGTTGGGGTTATGGTTTTGGTTGGGGTTATGGTTATGGTTGGGAATCTGGTTATGGTTGGGGTTAAGGTTTGGGTTAGGGTTATGGTTTGGGTTAGGGTTATGGTTTGGGTTAGGGTTATGGTTTGGGTTAGGGTTATGGTTTGGGTTATGGTTTGGGTTCGGGTTATGGTTTGGGTTCGGGTTATGGTTTGGGTTAGGGTTATTGTTAGGGGTTTGGGGTTATGGTTGGGGTTATGGCTGTGGATGGGATTATGGTTTGGGTTAGGGTTATTGTTAGAAGTTAGGGGTTATGGTTTAGGTTAGGGTTATTGTTGGGGTTATGGTTTGGGTTAGGGTTATTGTTAGGGGTTGGAGTTATGGTATGGTTTAGGGTTAATGTTGGGAGTTAGGGGTTATGTTTTGGGTTATGGTTATGGTTGGGGTTATGGTTTAGGTTAGGGTTATTGTTAGGGGTTGGGGTTATGGTTTGGGTTAGGGTTATTGTTAGGGGTTATGGTTTGGGTTATGGTTATGGTTGGGGTTATGGTTATGGTTTGGGTTATGTTTATGGTTTGGGTTATGTTTATGGTTGGGAATCTGGTTATGGTTGGGGTTATGGTTTAGGTTAGGGTTATTGTTAGGGGTTGGGGTTATGGTTTGGGTTAGGAATATTGTAAGGGATAAGGGGTTATGGTTTGGGTTTTGGTTATGGTTGGGGTTATGGTTCGGGTTAGGGTTATTGTTAGGGGTTGGGGTTATGGTTTGGGTAAGGGTTATTGTTAGGGGTTGGGTTTATGGTTTGGGTTAGGGTTATTGCTAGGGGTTATGTTTTGGGTTATGGTTATGGGTTGGGTTAGGGTTTGGGTTATGGGTTGGGTTATGGGTTGGGTTATGGTTTGGGTTCGGGTTATGGTTTGGGTTAGGGTTATTGTTAGGGGTTGGGGGTTATGGTTTGGGTTATGGTTATGGTTGGGGTTATGGCTATGGATTAGATTATGGTTTGGGTTAGGGTTCTTGTTAGGGGTTTGGGTTAGGGTTATTGTTAGAAGTTAGGCGTTATGGTTTAGGTTATGGTTGGGGTTATGGTTTAGGTTAGGGTTATTGTTAGGGGTTGGGGTTATGGTTTGGGTTAGGGTTATCTTAAGGGATTAGGGGTTATGGTTTGGGTTAGGGTTCTTGTTAGGGGTGTGGGTTAGGATTATTGTTAGAAGTTAGGGGTTATGGTTTGGGTTATGGTTGGGGTTATGGTTTAGGTTAGGGTTATTGTTAGGGGTTGGGGTTATGGTTTGGGTTAGGGTTATTTTAAGGGATTAGGGGTTATGGTTTGGGTTTTGGTTATGGTTGGGGTTATGGTTTGGGTTAGGGTTATTGTTAGGGGTTGGAGTTATGGTTTGGTTTAGGGTTAATGTTGGGAGTTAGGGGTTATGTTTTGGGTTATGGTTATGGTTTGGGTTATGGTTATGGTTGGGGTTATGGTTTAGGTTAGGGTTATTGTTAGGGGTTGGGGTTATGGTTTGGGTTAGGGTTATTGTTAGGGGTTATGGTTTGGGTTATGGTTATGGTTGGGGTTATGGTTATGGTTTGGGTTAAGTTTTGGGTTAGGTTTTGGGTTAGGTTTTGGGTTAGGTTTTGGGTGAGGTTTTGGGTGAGGTTTTGGGTGAGGTTTTGGGTGAGGTTTTGGGTGAGGTTTTGGGTAAGGTTTTGGGTTAGGTTTTGGGTTAGGTTTATTGTTAGGGGTTGGGGTTATGGTTTGGGTTAGGGTTATTGTTAGGGGTTAGGGGTTATGGTTTGGGTTATGGTAATGGTTGGGGTAATGGTTTAGGTTAGGGTTATTGTTGGGGTTATGGTTTGGGTTAGGGTTATTGTTAGGGGTTGGAGTTGTGGTATGGTTTAGGGTTAATGTTGGGAGTTAGGGGTTATGTTTTGGGTTATGGTTATGGTTGGGGTTATGGTTTAGGTTAGGGTTATTGTTAGGGGTTGGGGTTATGGTTTGGGTTAGGGTTATTGTTAGGGGTTATGGTTTGGGTTATGGTTATGGTTGGGGTTATGGTTATGGTTTGGGTTATGTTTATGGTTTGGGTTATGTTTATGGTTGGGAATCTGGTTATGGTTGGGGTTATGGTTTAGGTTAGGGTTATTGTTAGGGGTTGGGGTTATGGTTTGGGTTAGGAATATTGTAAGGGATAAGGGGTTATGGTTTGGGTTTTGGTTATGGTTGGGGTTATGGTTCGGGTTAGGGTTATTGTTAGGGGTTGGGGTTATGGTTTGGGTAAGGGTTATTGTTAGGGGTTGGGTTTATGGTTTGGGTTAGGGTTATTGCTAGGGGTTATGGTTATGGTTATGGGTTGGGTTAGGGTTTGGGTTATGGGTTGGGTTATGGGTTGGGTTATGGTTTGGGTTCGGGTTATGGTTTGGGTTAGGGTTATTGTTAGGGGTTGGGGGTTATGGTTTGGGTTATGGTTATGGTTGGGGTTATGGCTATGGATGGGATTATGGTTTGGGTTAGGGTTCTTGTTAGGGGTTTGGGTTAGGGTTATTGTTAGAAGTTAGGCGTTATGGTTTAGGTTATGGTTGGGGTTATGGTTTAGGTTAGGGTTATTGTTAGGGGTTGGGGTTATGGTTTGGGTTAGGGTTATCTTAAGGGATTAGGGGTTATGGTTTGGGTTAGGGTTCTTGTTAGGGGTTTGGGTTAGGGTTATTGTTAGAAGTTAGGGGTTATGGTTTGGGTTATGGTTGGGGTTATGGTTTAGGTTAGGGTTATTGTTAGGGGTTGGGGTTATGGTTTGGGTTAGGGTTATTTTAAGGGATTAGGGGTTATGGTTTGGGTTTTGGTTATGGTTGGGGTTATGGTTTGGGTTAGGGTTATTGTTAGGGGTTGGAGTTATGGTTTGGTTTAGGGTTAATGTTGGGAGTTAGGGGTTATGTTTTGGGTTATGGTTATGGTTTGGGTTATGGTTATGGTTGGGGTTATGGTTTAGGTTAGGGTTATTGTTAGGGGTTGGGGTTATGGTTTGGGTTAGGGTTATTGTTAGGGGTTATGGTTTGGGTTATGGTTATGGTTGGGGTTATGGTTATGGTTTGGGTTAAGTTTTGGGTTAGGTTTTGGGTTAGGTTTTGGGTTAGGTTTTGGGTGAGGTTTTGGGTGAGGTTTTGGGTGAGGTTTTGGGTGAGGTTTTGGGTGAGGTTTTGGGTTAGGTTTTGGGTTAGGTTTTGGGTGAGGTTTTGGGTGAGGTTTTGGGTGAGGTTTTGGGTGAGGTTTTGGGTTAGGTTTTGGGTTAGGTTTATTGTTAGGGGTTGGGGTTATGGTTTGGGTTATGGTTTAGGTTAGGGTTATTGTTAGGGGTTGGGGTTATGGTTTGGGTTAGGGTTATTATTAGGGGTTATGGTTTGGGTTAGGGATATTTAGGGGTTAGGGGTTATGGTTTGGGATAGGGTTATTGTTAGGGGTGGGGGTTATGGTTTGGGTTATGGTTGGGGTTATGGTTGGGGTTATGGTTGGGGTTATGGTTGGAGTTATGGTTGGGGTTATGGTTAGGGTTATGGTTAGGGTTGGGGTTCTGGTTGGGGTTATGGCTAAGGTTGGGAATATGGTTTTGGTTGGGGTTATGTTTATGGTTGGGAATCTGGTTATGGTTGGGGTTATGGTTTACGTTAGGGTTATTGTTAGGGGTTGGGGTTATGGTTTGGGTTAGGAATATTGTAAGGGATAAGGGGTTATGGTTTGGGTTTTGGTTATGGTTGGGGTTATGGTTCGGGTTAGGGTTATTGTTAGGGGTTGGGGTTATGGTTTGGGTTAGGGTTATTGTTAGGGGTTGGGGTTATGGTTTGGGTTAGGGTTATTGCTAGGGGTTATGTTTTGGGTTATGGTTATGGGTTGGTGTTACGGCTGGCAGCCTGGACACACACTATGTAGGAGGTGTGTGCTTTCCTTTCTTTACTGGTATCTGCCACTGTGGCTCCACCCCTGTGACAGAGCCCTGCCCAGGCCAACACGGCTGTAATTAATTCCCCAATCATCCCTCCTGCCCTTATTTAAAGCCTTTTCAGTTGTCAGTTCACCCTTTGCCCTTGCCCTGGCCTTTGCCCTTGTCCTTGATGCCTTGCTGAGTTGCAGGCTTGTGAGTATGTTACTCCCTGTTATATTTTGTATGTGTTGTTAATGATTTTGGGTTGCATAGGGGGACTTCTTGAGATAATTTTAGACACCCATGGGTATACATATAGTTTGTGCATTTAGACACAGTTATTCCCCTGTCTAGATTATATTACATCAGTTTAACAGTGGCATCCTTCGGTCTTATTTCCTGTATTTTGTGGGTGTTCATTTGAACACCTGTCTGGGAGGGGTTTTTTACCGTGTTTATTTGAGGGTGCCACTTTAATATCTCGTGCTTCCCCTATGTTATCCCGTAGTCTGTTTTATTGACTTTATTGTAAATAAAAATAACTGAAGGCTACTTGCAATGTGTGTCCGAACTCATCTTTGACCGAACCTGTCTGCTGTGATAGTTGCGACTCCCTGGTATATCATACCCCAGGGGGAGTCGTAACAGTTGGGTTAGGGTTATTGTTTGTGGTTGGGGTTATGGTTTGGGTTAGGGTTATTGTTAGGGTTATGGTTATGGTTTGGGTTAGAGTTATTGTAAGGGGTTGGGGTAATAGTTTGTGTTAGGGTTATTGTTAGGGTTTAGGGGTTATGGTTTGGTTTACGGTTATGGTTAAGGTTATGGTTGGGGTTATGGTTTGGGTTAGCGTTATTTTTAGGGGTTAGGGGTTATGGTTTGGGTTATGGTTATTGTTGGGGTTACTGTTATGGATGGGATTATGGTTTGGGTTAGGGTTATTGTTAGGGGTTGGGGTAATAGTTTGTGTTAGGGTTATTGTTAGGGTTTAGGCGTTATGGTTTGGTTTACGGTTATGGTTAAGGTTATGGTTGGGGTTATGGTTTGGGTTAGCGTTATTTTTAGGATTCAGGGGTTATGGTTTGGCTTATGGTTATTGTTGGGGTTATGGTTATGGATGGGATTATGGTTTGGGTTAGGGTTATTGTTGGGGGTTGGGTGTTATGGTTTGGGTTATGGTTATGGTTTGGGTTATGGTTATGGTTGGGGTTATGGTTTGGGTTAGGGTTATTGTAAGGGGTTATGGTTTGGGTTAGGGATATTGTTAGGGGTTAGGGGTTATGGTTTGGGTTATGGTTGGGGTTATGGTTGGGGTTATGGTTGGGGTTATGGTTGGGGTTATGGTTGGGGTTATGGTTGGGGTTATGGTTATGGTTATGGTTATGGTTATGGTTGGGGTTATGGTTGGGGTTATGGTTGGGGTTATGGTTGGGGTTATGGTTGGGGTTATGGTTGGGGTTATGGTTGGGGTTATGGTTGGGGTTATGGTTGGGGTTATGGTTGGGGTTATGGTTGGGGTTATGGCTATGGTTGGGAATATGGTTTTGGTTGGGGTTATGGTTATGGTTGGGAATCTGGTTATGGTTGGGGTTAAGGTTTGGGTTAGGGTTATGGTTTGGGTTCGGGTTATGGTTTGGGTTAGGGTTATTGTTAGGGGTTTGGGGTTATGGTTGGGGTTATGGCTGTGGATGGGATTATGGTTTGGGTTAGGGTTCTTGTTAGGGGTTTGGGTTAGGGTTATTGTTAGAAGTTAGGGGTTATGGTTTAGGTTAGGGTTATTGTTGGGGTTATGGTTTGGGTTAGGGTTATTGTTAGGGGTTGGAGTTATGGTATGGTTTAGGGTTAATGTTGGGAGTTAGGGGTTATGTTTTGGGTTATGGTTATGGTTGGGGTTATGGTTTAGGTTAGGGTTATTGTTAGGGGTTGGGGTTATGGTTTGGGTTAGGGTTATTGTTAGGGGTTATGGTTTGGGTTATGGTTATGGTTGGGGTTATGGTTATGGTTTGGGTTATGTTTATGGTTTGGGTTATGTTTATGGTTGGGAATCTGGTTATGGTTGGGGTTATGGTTTAGGTTAGGGTTATTGTTAGGGGTTGGGGTTATGGTTTGGGTTAGGAATATTGTAAGGGATAAGGGGTTATGGTTTGGGTTTTGGTTATGGTTGGGGTTATGGTTCGGGTTAGGGTTATTGTTAGGGGTTGGGGTTATGGTTTGGGTAAGGGTTATTGTTAGGGGTTGGGTTTATGGTTTGGGTTAGGGTTATTGCTAGGGGTTATGTTTTGGGTTATGGTTATGGTTATGGGTTGGGTTAGGGTTTGGGTTATGGGTTGGGTTATGGGTTGGGTTATGGTTTGGGTTCGGGTTATGGTTTGGGTTAAGGTTATTGTTAGGGGTTGGGGGTTATGGTTTGGGTTATGGTTATGGTTGGGGTTATGGCTATGGATGGGATTATGGTTTGGGTTAGGGTTCTTGTTAGGGGTTTGGGTTAGGGTCATTGTTAGAAGTTAGGCGTTATGGTTTAGGTTATGGTTGGGGTTATGGTTTAGGTTAGGGTTATTGTTAGGGGTTGGGGTTATGGTTTGGGTTAGGGTTATCTTAAGGGATTAGGGGTTATGGTTTGGGTTAGGGTTCTTGTTAGGGGTGTGGGTTAGGGTTATTGTTAGAAGTTAGGGGTTATGGTTTGGGTTATGGTTGGGGTTATGGTTTAGGTTAGGGTTATTGTTAGGGGTTGGGGTTATGGTTTGGGTTAGGGTTATTTTAAGGGATTAGGGGTTATGGTTTGGGTTTTGGTTATGGTTGGGGTTATGGTTTGGGTTAGGGTTATTGTTAGGGGTTGGAGTTATGGTTTGGTTTAGGGTTAATGTTGGGAGTTAGGGGTTATGTTTTGGGTTATGGTTATGGTTTGGGTTATGGTTATGGTTGGGGTTATGGTTTAGGTTAGGGTTATTGTTAGGGGTTGGGGTTATGGTTTGGGTTAGGGTTATTGTTAGGGGTTATGGTTTGGGTTATGGTTATGGTTTGGGTTTTGGTTATGGTTGGGGTTATGGTTTGGGTTAGGGTTATTGTTAGGGGTTGGAGTTATGGTTTGGTTTAGGGTTAATGTTGGGAGTTAGGGGTTATGGTTTGGGTTATGGTTATTGTTGGGGTTACTGTTATGGATGGGATTATGGTTTGGGTTAGGGTTATTGTTAGGGGTTGGGGTAATAGTTTGTGTTAGGGTTATTGTTAGGGTTTAGGCGTTATGGTTTGGTTTACGGTTATGGTTAAGGTTATGGTTGGGGTTATGGTTTGGGTTAGCGTTATTTTTAGGATTCAGGGGTTATGGTTTGGCTTATGGTTATTGTTGGGGTTATGGTTATGGATGGGATTATGGTTTGGGTTAGGGTTATTGTTGGGGGTTGGGTGTTATGGTTTGGGTTATGGTTATGGTTTGGGTTATGGTTATGGTTGGGGTTATGGTTTGGGTTAGGGTTATTGTAAGGGGTTATGGTTTGGGTTAGGGATATTGTTAGGGGTTAGGGGTTATGGTTTGGGTTATGGTTGGGGTTATGGTTGGGGTTATGGTTGGGGTTATGGTTGGGGTTATGGTTGGGGTTATGGTTGGGGTTATGGTTATGGTTATGGTTATGGTTATGGTTATGGTTATGGTTGGGGTTATGGTTGGGGTTATGGTTGGGGTTATGGTTGGGGTTATGGTTGGGGTTATGGTTGGGGTTATGGTTGGGGTTATGGTTGGGGTTATGGTTGGGGTTATGGTTGGGGTTATGGTTGGGGTTATGGCTATGGTTGGGAATATGGTTTTGGTTGGGGTTATGGTTATGGTTGGGAATCTGGTTATGGTTGGGGTTAAGGTTTGGGTTAGGGTTATGGTTTGGGTTAGGGTTATGGTTTGGGTTCGGGTTATGGTTTGGGTTAGGGTTATTGTTAGGGGTTTGGGGTTATGGTTGGGGTTATGGCTGTGGATGGGATTATGGTTTGGGTTAGGGTTCTTGTTAGGGGTTTGGGTTAGGGTTATTGTTAGAAGTTAGGGGTTATGGTTTAGGTTAGGGTTATTGTTGGGGTTATGGTTTGGGTTAGGGTTATTGTTAGGGGTTGGAGTTATGGTATGGTTTAGGGTTAATGTTGGGAGTTAGGGGTTATGTTTTGGGTTATGGTTATGGTTGGGGTTATGGTTTAGGTTAGGGTTATTGTTAGGGGTTGGGGTTATGGTTTGGGTTAGGGTTATTGTTAGGGGTTATGGTTTGGGTTATGGTTATGGTTGGGGTTATGGTTATGGTTTGGGTTATGTTTATGGTTTGGGTTATGTTTATGGTTGGGAATCTGGTTATGGTTGGGGTTATGGTTTAGGTTAGGGTTATTGTTAGGGGTTGGGGTTATGGTTTGGGTTAGGAATATTGTAAGGGATAAGGGGTTATGGTTTGGGTTTTGGTTATGGTTGGGGTTATGGTTCGGGTTAGGGTTATTGTTAGGGGTTGGGGTTATGGTTTGGGTAAGGGTTATTGTTAGGGGTTGGGTTTATGGTTTGGGTTAGGGTTATTGCTAGGGGTTATGTTTTGGGTTATGGTTATGGTTATGGGTTGGGTTAGGGTTTGGGTTATGGGTTGGGTTATGGGTTGGGTTATGGTTTGGGTTCGGGTTATGGTTTGGGTTAAGGTTATTGTTAGGGGTTGGGGGTTATGGTTTGGGTTATGGTTATGGTTGGGGTTATGGCTATGGATGGGATTATGGTTTGGGTTAGGGTTCTTGTTAGGGGTTTGGGTTAGGGTCATTGTTAGAAGTTAGGCATTATGGTTTAGGTTATGGTTGGGGTTTTGGTTTAGGTTAGGGTTATTGTTAGGGGTTGGGGTTATGGTTTGGGTTAGGGTTATCTTAAGGGATTAGGGGTTATGGTTTGGGTTAGGGTTCTTGTTAGGGGTGTGGGTTAGGGTTATTGTTAGAAGTTAGGGGTTATGGTTTGGGTTATGGTTGGGGTTATGGTTTAGGTTAGGGTTATTGTTAGGGGTTGGGGTTATGGTTTGGGTTAGGGTTATTTTAAGGGATTAGGGGTTATGGTTTGGGTTTTGGTTATGGTTGGGGTTATGGTTTGGGTTAGGGTTATTGTTAGGGGTTGGAGTTATGGTTTGGTTTAGGGTTAATGTTGGGAGTTAGGGGTTATGTTTTGGGTTATGGTTATGGTTTGGGTTATGGTTATGGTTGGGGTTATGGTTTAGGTTAGGGTTATTGTTAGGGGTTGGGGTTATGGTTTGGGTTAGGGTTATTGTTAGGGGTTATGGTTTGGGTTATGGTTATGGTTGGGGTTATGGTTATGGTTTGGGTTAAGTTTTGGGTTAGGTTTTGGGTTAGGTTTTGGGTTAGGTTTTGGGTGAGGTTTTGGGTGAGGTTTTGGGTGAGGTTTTGGGTGAGGTTTTGGGTGAGGTTTTGGGTAAGGTTTTGGGTTAGGTTTTGGGTTAGGTTTATTGTTAGGGGTTGGGGTTATGGTTTGGGTTAGCGTTATTTTTAGGATTCAGGGGTTATGGTTTGGCTTATGGTTATTGTTGGGGTTATGGTTATGGATGGGATTATGGTTTGGGTTAGGGTTATTGTTGGGGGTTGGGTGTTATGGTTTGGGTTATGGTTATGGTTTGGGTTATGGTTATGGTTGGGGTTATGGTTTGGGTTAGGGTTATTGTAAGGGGTTATGGTTTGGGTTAGGGATATTGTTAGGGGTTAGGGGTTATGGTTTGGGTTAGGGTTGGGGTTATGGTTGGGGTTATGGTTGGGGTTATGGTTATGGTTATGGTTATGGTTAGGGTTATGGTTGGGGTTATGGTTGGGGTTATGGTTGGGGTTATGGTTGGGGTTATGGTTGGGGTTATGGTTGGGGTTATGGTTGGGGTTATGGTTGGGGTTATGGTTGGGGTTATGGTTGGGGTTATGGTTGGGGTTATGGTTGGGGTTATGGCTATGGTTGGGAATATGGTTTTGGTTGGGGTTATGGTTATGGTTGGGAATCTGGTTATGGTTGGGGTTAAGGTTTGGGTTAGGGTTATGGTTTGGGTTAGGGTTATGGTTTGGGTTAGGGTTATGGTTTGGGTTAGGGTTATGGTTTGGGTTATGGTTTGGGTTCGGGTTATGGTTTGGGTTCGGGTTATGGTTTGGGTTAGGGTTATTGTTAGGGGTTTGGGGTTATGGTTGGGGTTATGGCTGTGGATGGGATTATGGTTTGGGTTAGGGTTCTTGTTAGGGGTTTGGGTTAGGGTTATTGTTAGAAGTTAGGGGTTATGGTTTAGGTTAGGGTTATTGTTGGGGTTATGGTTTGGGTTAGGGTTATTGTTAGGGGTTGGAGTTATGGTATGGTTTAGGGTTAATGTTGGGAGTTAGGGGTTATGTTTTGGGTTATGGTTATGGTTGGGGTTATGGTTTAGGTTAGGGTTATTGTTAGGGGTTGGGGTTATGGTTTGGGTTAGGGTTATTGTTAGGGGTTATGGTTTGGGTTATGGTTATGGTTGGGGTTATGGTTATGGTTTGGGTTATGTTTATGGTTTGGGTTATGTTTATGGTTGGGAATCTGGTTATGGTTGGGGTTATGGTTTAGGTTAGGGTTATTGTTAGGGGTTGGGGTTATGGTTTGGGTTAGGAATATTGTAAGGGATAAGGGGTTATGGTTTGGGTTTTGGTTATGGTTGGGGTTATGGTTCGGGTTAGGGTTATTGTTAGGGGTTGGGGTTATGGTTTGGGTAAGGGTTATTGTTAGGGGTTGGGTTTATGGTTTGGGTTAGGGTTATTGCTAGGGGTTATGTTTTGGGTTATGGTTATGGTTATGGGTTGGGTTAGGGTTTGGGTTATGGGTTGGGTTATGGGTTGGGTTATGGTTTGGGTTCGGGTTATGGTTTGGGTTAGGGTTATTGTTAGGGGTTGGGGGTTATGGTTTGGGTTAGGGTTATTGTTAGGGGTTGGGGGTTATGGTTTGGGTTATGGTTATGGTTGGGGTTATGGCTATGGATGGGATTATGGTTTGGGTTAGGGTTCTTGTTAGGGGTTTGGGTTAGGGTTATTGTTAGAAGTTAGGCGTTATGGTTTAGGTTATGGTTGGGGTTATGGTTTAGGTTAGGGTTATTGTTAGGGGTTGGGGTTATGGTTTGGGTTAGGGTTATCTTAAGGGATTAGGGGTTATGGTTTGGGTTAGGGTTCTTGTTAGGGGTTTGGGTTAGGGTTATTGTTAGAAGTTAGGGGTTATGGTTTGGGTTATGGTTGGGGTTAGGGTTTAGGTTAGGGTTATTGTTAGGGGTTGGGGTTATGGTTTGGGTTAGGGTTATTTTAAGGGATTAGGGGTTATGGTTGGGGTTATGGTTTGGGTTAGGGTTATTGTTAGGGGTTGGAGTTATGGTTTGGTTTAGGGTTAATGTTGGGAGTTAGGGGTTATGTTTTGGGTTATGGTTATGGTTTGGGTTATGGTTATGGTTGGGGTTATGGTTGGGGTTATGGTTGGGGTTATGGTTGGGGTTATGGTTGGGGTTATGGTTGGGGTTATGGTTGGGGTTATGGTTGGGGTTATGGTTGGGGTTATGGTTGGGGTTATGGTTGGGGTTATGGTTGGGGTTATGGCTATGGTTGGGAATATGGTTTTGGTTGGGGTTATGGTTATGGTTGGGAATCTGGTTATGGTTGGGGTTAAGGTTTGGGTTAGGGTTATGGTTTGGGTTCGGGTTATGGTTTGGGTTAGGGTTATTGTTAGGGGTTTGGGGTTATGGTTGGGGTTATGGCTGTGGATGGGATTATGGTTTGGGTTAGGGTTCTTGTTAGGGGTTTGGGTTAGGGTTATTGTTAGAAGTTAGGGGTTATGGTTTAGGTTAGGGTTATTGTTGGGGTTATGGTTTGGGTTAGGGTTATTGTTAGGGGTTGGAGTTATGGTATGGTTTAGGGTTAATGTTGGGAGTTAGGGGTTATGTTTTGGGTTATGGTTATGGTTGGGGTTATGGTTTAGGTTAGGGTTATTGTTAGGGGTTGGGGTTATGGTTTGGGTTAGGGTTATTGTTAGGGGTTATGGTTTGGGTTATGGTTATGGTTGGGGTTATGGTTATGGTTTGGGTTATGTTTATGGTTTGGGTTATGTTTATGGTTGGGAATCTGGTTATGGTTGGGGTTATGGTTTAGGTTAGGGTTATTGTTAGGGGTTGGGGTTATGGTTTGGGTTAGGAATATTGTAAGGGATAAGGGGTTATGGTTTGGGTTTTGGTTATGGTTGGGGTTATGGTTCGGGTTAGGGTTATTGTTAGGGGTTGGGGTTATGGTTTGGGTAAGGGTTATTGTTAGGGGTTGGGTTTATGGTTTGGGTTAGGGTTATTGCTAGGGGTTATGTTTTGGGTTATGGTTATGGTTATGGGTTGGGTTAGGGTTTGGGTTATGGGTTGGGTTATGGGTTGGGTTATGGTTTGGGTTCGGGTTATGGTTTGGGTTAAGGTTATTGTTAGGGGTTGGGGGTTATGGTTTGGGTTATGGTTATGGTTGGGGTTATGGCTATGGATGGGATTATGGTTTGGGTTAGGGTTCTTGTTAGGGGTTTGGGTTAGGGTCATTGTTAGAAGTTAGGCATTATGGTTTAGGTTATGGTTGGGGTTATGGTTTAGGTTAGGGTTATTGTTAGGGGTTGGGGTTATGGTTTGGGTTAGGGTTATCTTAAGGGATTAGGGGTTATGGTTTGAGTTAGGGTTCTTGTTAGGGGTGTGGGTTAGGGTTATTGTTAGAAGTTAGGGGTTATGGTTTGGGTTATGGTTGGGGTTATGGTTTAGGTTAGGGTTATTGTTAGGGGTTGGGGTTATGGTTTGGGTTAGGGTTATTTTAAGGGATTAGGGGTTATGGTTTGGGTTTTGGTTATGGTTGGGGTTATGGTTTGGGTTAGGGTTATTGTTAGGGGTTATGGTTTGGGTTATGGTTATGGTTGGGGTTATGGTTATGGTTTGGGTTATGTTTATGGTTTGGGTTATGTTTATGGTTGGGAATCTGGTTATGGTTGGGGTTATGGTTTAGGTTAGGGTTATTGTTAGGGGTTGGGGTTATGGTTTGGGTTAGGAATATTGTAAGGGATAAGGGGTTATGGTTTGGGTTTTGGTTATGGTTGGGGTTATGGTTCGGGTTAGGGTTATTGTTAGGGGTTGGGGTTATGGTTTGGGTAAGGGTTATTGTTAGGGGTTGGGTTTATGGTTTGGGTTAGGGTTATTGCTAGGGGTTATGTTTTGGGTTATGGTTATGGTTATGGGTTGGGTTAGGGTTTGGGTTATGGGTTGGGTTATGGGTTGGGTTATGGTTTGGGTTCGGGTTATGGTTTGGGTTAGGGTTATTGTTAGGGGTTGGGGGTTATGGTTTGGGTTAGGGTTATTGTTAGGGGTTGGGGGTTATGGTTTGGGTTATGGTTATGGTTGGGGTTATGGCTATGGATGGGATTATGGTTTGGGTTAGGGTTCTTGTTAGGGGTTTGGGTTAGGGTTATTGTTAGAAGTTAGGCGTTATGGTTTAGGTTATGGTTGGGGTTATGGTTTAGGTTAGGGTTATTGTTAGGGGTTGGGGTTATGGTTTGGGTTAGGGTTATCTTAAGGGATTAGGGGTTATGGTTTGGGTTAGGGTTCTTGTTAGGGGTTTGGGTTAGGGTTATTGTTAGAAGTTAGGGGTTATGGTTTGGGTTATGGTTGGGGTTATGGTTTAGGTTAGGGTTATTGTTAGGGGTTGGGGTTATGGTTTGGGTTAGGGTTATTTTAAGGGATTAGGGGTTATGGTTGGGGTTATGGTTTGGGTTAGGGTTATTGTTAGGGGTTGGAGTTATGGTTTGGTTTAGGGTTAATGTTGGGAGTTAGGGGTTATGTTTTGGGTTATGGTTATGGTTTGGGTTATGGTTATGGTTGGGGTTATGGTTGGGGTTATGGTTGGGGTTATGGTTGGGGTTATGGTTGGGGTTATGGTTGGGGTTATGGTTGGGGTTATGGTTGGGGTTATGGTTGGGGTTATGGTTGGGGTTATGGTTGGGGTTATGGTTGGGGTTATGGCTATGGTTGGGAATATGGTTTTGGTTGGGGTTATGGTTATGGTTGGGAATCTGGTTATGGTTGGGGTTAAGGTTTGGGTTAGGGTTATGGTTTGGGTTCGGGTTATGGTTTGGGTTAGGGTTATTGTTAGGGGTTTGGGGTTATGGTTGGGGTTATGGCTGTGGATGGGATTATGGTTTGGGTTAGGGTTCTTGTTAGGGGTTTGGGTTAGGGTTATTGTTAGAAGTTAGGGGTTATGGTTTAGGTTAGGGTTACTGTTGGGGTTATGGTTTGGGTTAGGGTTATTGTTAGGGGTTGGAGTTATGGTATGGTTTAGGGTTAATGTTGGGAGTTAGGGGTTATGTTTTGGGTTATGGTTATGGTTGGGGTTATGGTTTAGGTTAGGGTTATTGTTAGGGGTTGGGGTTATGGTTTGGGTTAGGGTTATTGTTAGGGGTTATGGTTTGGGTTATGGTTATGGTTGGGGTTATGGTTATGGTTTGGGTTATGTTTATGGTTTGGGTTATGTTTATGGTTGGGAATCTGGTTATGGTTGGGGTTATGGTTTAGGTTAGGGTTATTGTTAGGGGTTGGGGTTATGGTTTGGGTTAGGAATATTGTAAGGGATAAGGGGTTATGGTTTGGGTTTTGGTTATGGTTGGGGTTATGGTTCGGGTTAGGGTTATTGTTAGGGGTTGGGGTTATGGTTTGGGTAAGGGTTATTGTTAGGGGTTGGGTTTATGGTTTGGGTTAGGGTTATTGCTAGGGGTTATGTTTTGGGTTATGGTTATGGTTATGGGTTGGGTTAGGGTTTGGGTTATGGGTTGGGTTATGGGTTGGGTTATGGTTTGGGTTCGGGTTATGGTTTGGGTTAAGGTTATTGTTAGGGGTTGGGGGTTATGGTTTGGGTTATGGTTATGGTTGGGGTTATGGCTATGGATGGGATTATGGTTTGGGTTAGGGTTCTTGTTAGGGGTTTGGGTTAGGGTCATTGTTAGAAGTTAGGCATTATGGTTTAGGTTATGGTTGGGGTTATGGTTTAGGTTAGGGTTATTGTTAGGGGTTGGGGTTATGGTTTGGGTTAGGGTTATCTTAAGGGATTAGGGGTTATGGTTTGGGTTAGGGTTATTGTTAGGGGTGTGGGTTAGGGTTATTGTTAGAAGTTAGGGGTTATGGTTTGGGTTATGGTTGGGGTTATGGTTTAGGTTAGGGTTATTGTTAGGGGTTGGGGTTATGGTTTGGGTTAGGGTTATTTTAAGGGATTAGGGGTTATGGTTTGGGTTTTGGTTATGGTTGGGGTTATGGTTTGGGTTAGGGTTATTGTTAGGGGTTGGAGTTATGGTTTGGTTTAGGGTTAATGTTGGGAGTTAGGGGTTATGTTTTGGGTTATGGTTATGGTTTGGGTTATGGTTATGGTTGGGGTTATGGTTTAGGTTAGGGTTATTGTTAGGGGTTGGGGTTATGGTTTGGGTTAGGGTTATTGTTAGGGGTTATGGTTTGGGTTATGGTTATGGTTGGGGTTATGGTTATGGTTTGGGTTAAGTTTTGGGTTAGGTTTTGGGTTAGGTTTTGGGTTAGGTTTTGGGTGAGGTTTTGGGTGAGGTTTTGGGTGAGGTTTTGGGTGAGGTTTTGGGTGAGGTTTTGGGTAAGGTTTTGGGTTAGGTTTTGGGTTAGGTTTATTGTTAGGGGTTGGGGTTATGGTTTGGGTTAGCGTTATTTTTAGGATTCAGGGGTTATGGTTTGGCTTATGGTTATTGTTGGGGTTATGGTTATGGATGGGATTATGGTTTGGGTTAGGGTTATTGTTGGGGGTTGGGTGTTATGGTTTGGGTTATGGTTATGGTTTGGGTTATGGTTATGGTTGGGGTTATGGTTTGGGTTAGGGTTATTGTAAGGGGTTATGGTTTGGGTTAGGGATATTGTTAGGGGTTAGGGGTTATGGTTTGGGTTAGGGTTGGGGTTATGGTTGGGGTTATGGTTGGGGTTATGGTTATGGTTATGGTTATGGTTATGGTTGGGGTTATGGTTGGGGTTATGGTTGGGGTTATGGTTGGGGTTATGGTTGGGGTTATGGTTGGGGTTATGGTTGGGGTTATGGTTGGGGTTATGGTTGGGGTTATGGTTGGGGTTATGGTTGGGGTTATGGTTGGGGTTATGGTTGGGGTTATGGTTGGGGTTATGGCTATGGTTGGGAATATGGTTTTGGTTGGGGTTATGGTTATGGTTGGGAATCTGGTTATGGTTGGGGTTAAGGTTTGGGTTAGGGTTATGGTTTGGGTTAGGGTTATGGTTTGGGTTAGGGTTATGGTTTGGGTTAGGGTTATGGTTTGGGTTATGGTTTGGGTTCGGGTTATGGTTTGGGTTCGGGTTATGGTTTGGGTTAGGGTTATTGTTAGGGGTTTGGGGTTATGGTTGGGGTTATGGCTGTGGATGGGATTATGGTTTGGGTTAGGGTTCTTGTTAGGGGTTTGGGTTAGGGTTATTGTTAGAAGTTAGGGGTTATGGTTTAGGTTAGGGTTATTGTTGGGGTTATGGTTTGGGTTAGGGTTATTGTTAGGGGTTGGAGTTATGGTATGGTTTAGGGTTAATGTTGGGAGTTAGGGGTTATGTTTTGGGTTATGGTTATGGTTGGGGTTATGGTTTAGGTTAGGGTTATTGTTAGGGGTTGGGGTTATGGTTTGGGTTAGGGTTATTGTTAGGGGTTATGGTTTGGGTTATGGTTATGGTTGGGGTTATGGTTATGGTTTGGGTTATGTTTATGGTTTGGGTTATGTTTATGGTTGGGAATCTGGTTATGGTTGGGGTTATGGTTTAGGTTAGGGTTATTGTTAGGGGTTGGGGTTATGGTTTGGGTTAGGAATATTGTAAGGGATAAGGGGTTATGGTTTGGGTTTTGGTTATGGTTGGGGTTATGGTTCGGGTTAGGGTTATTGTTAGGGGTTGGGGTTATGGTTTGGGTAAGGGTTATTGTTAGGGGTTGGGTTTATGGTTTGGGTTAGGGTTATTGCTAGGGGTTATGTTTTGGGTTATGGTTATGGGTTGGGTTAGGGTTTGGGTTATGGGTTGGGTTATGGGTTGGGTTATGGTTTGGGTTCGGGTTATGGTTTGGGTTAGGGTTATTGTTAGGGGTTGGGGGTTATGGTTTGGGTTAGGGTTATTGTTAGGGGTTGGGGGTTATGGTTTGGGTTATGGTTATGGTTGGGGTTATGGCTATGGATGGGATTATGGTTTGGGTTAGGGTTCTTGTTAGGGGTTTGGGTTAGGGTTATTGTTAGAAGTTAGGCGTTATGGTTTAGGTTATGGTTGGGGTTATGGTTTAGGTTAGGGTTATTGTTAGGGGTTGGGGTTATGGTTTGGGTTAGGGTTATCTTAAGGGATTAGGGGTTATGGTTTGGGTTAGGGTTCTTGTTAGGGGTTTGGGTTAGGGTTATTGTTAGAAGTTAGGGGTTATGGTTTGGGTTATGGTTGGGGTTATGGTTTAGGTTAGGGTTATTGTTAGGGGTTGGGGTTATGGTTTGGGTTAGGGTTATTTTAAGGGATTAGGGGTTATGGTTGGGGTTATGGTTTGGGTTAGGGTTATTGTTAGGGGTTGGAGTTATGGTTTGGTTTAGGGTTAATGTTGGGAGTTAGGGGTTATGTTTTGGGTTATGGTTATGGTTTGGGTTATGGTTATGGTTGGGGTTATGGTTGGGGTTATGGTTGGGGTTATGGTTGGGGTTATGGTTGGGGTTATGGTTGGGGTTATGGTTGGGGTTATGGTTGGGGTTATGGTTGGGGTTATGGTTGGGGTTATGGTTGGGGTTATGGTTGGGGTTATGGCTATGGTTGGGAATATGGTTTTGGTTGGGGTTATGGTTATGGTTGGGAATCTGGTTATGGTTGGGGTTAAGGTTTGGGTTAGGGTTATGGTTTGGGTTCGGGTTATGGTTTGGGTTAGGGTTATTGTTAGGGGTTTGGGGTTATGGTTGGGGTTATGGCTGTGGATGGGATTATGGTTTGGGTTAGGGTTCTTGTTAGGGGTTTGGGTTAGGGTTATTGTTAGAAGTTAGGGGTTATGGTTTAGGTTAGGGTTATTGTTGGGGTTATGGTTTGGGTTAGGGTTATTGTTAGGGGTTGGAGTTATGGTATGGTTTAGGGTTAATGTTGGGAGTTAGGGGTTATGTTTTGGGTTATGGTTATGGTTGGGGTTATGGTTTAGGTTAGGGTTATTGTTAGGGGTTGGGGTTATGGTTTGGGTTAGGGTTATTGTTAGGGGTTATGGTTTGGGTTATGGTTATGGTTGGGGTTATGGTTATGGTTTGGGTTATGTTTATGGTTTGGGTTATGTTTATGGTTGGGAATCTGGTTATGGTTGGGGTTATGGTTTAGGTTAGGGTTATTGTTAGGGGTTGGGGTTATGGTTTGGGTTAGGAATATTGTAAGGGATAAGGGGTTATGGTTTGGGTTTTGGTTATGGTTGGGGTTATGGTTCGGGTTAGGGTTATTGTTAGGGGTTGGGGTTATGGGTTGGGTAAGGGTTATTGTTAGGGGTTGGGTTTATGGTTTGGGTTAGGGTTATTGCTAGGGGTTATGTTTTGGGTTATGGTTATGGTTATGGGTTGGGTTAGGGTTTGGGTTATGGGTTGGGTTATGGGTTGGGTTATGGGTTGGGTTATGGTTTGGGTTCGGGTTATGGTTTGGGTTAAGGTTATTGTTAGGGGTTGGGGGTTATGGTTTGGGTTATGGTTATGGTTGGGGTTATGGCTATGGATGGGATTATGGTTTGGGTTAGGGTTCTTGTTAGGGGTTTGGGTTAGGGTTATTGTTAGAAGTTAGGCGTTATGGTTTAGGTTATGGTTGGGGTTATGGTTTAGGTTAGGGTTATTGTTAGGGGTTGGGGTTATGGTTTGGGTTAGGGTTATCTTAAGGGATTATGGGTTATGGTTTGGGTTAGGGTTCTTGTTAGGGGTGTGGGTTAGGGTTATTGTTAGAAGTTAGGGGTTATGGTTTGGGTTATGGTTGGGGTTATGGTTTAGGTTAGGGTTATTGTTAGGGGTTGGGGTTATGGTTTGGGTTAGGGTTATTTTAAGGGATTAGGGGTTATGGTTTGGGTTTTGGTTATGGTTGGGGTTATGGTTTGGGTTAGGGTTATTGTTAGGGGTTGGAGTTATGGTTTGGTTTAGGGTTAATGTTGGGAGTTAGGGGTTATGTTTTGGGTTATGGTTATGGTTTGGGTTATGGTTATGGTTGGGGTTATGGTTTAGGTTAGGGTTATTGTTAGGGGTTGGGGTTATGGTTTGGGTTAGGGTTATTGTTAGGGGTTATGGTTTGGGTTATGGTTATGGTTGGGGTTATGGTTATGGTTTGGGTTAAGTTTTGGGTTAGGTTTTGGGTTAGGTTTTGGGTGAGGTTTTGGGTGAGGTTTTGGGTGAGGTTTTGGGTGAGGTTTTGGGTGAGGTTTTGGGTGAGGTTTTGGGTAAGGTTTTGGGTTAGGTTTTGGGTTAGGTTTATTGTTAGGGGTTGGGGTTATGGTTTGGGTTAGGGTTATTGTTAGGGGTTAGGGGTTATGGTTTGGGTTATGGTAATGGTTGGGGTAATGGTTTAGGTTAGGGTTATTGTTGGGGTTATGGTTTGGGTTAGGGTTATTGTTAGGGGTTGGAGTTGTGGTATGGTTTAGGGTTAATGTTGGGAGTTAGGGGTTATGTTTTGGGTTATGGTTATGGTTGGGGTTATGGTTTAGGTTAGGGTTATTGTTAGGGGTTGGGGTTATGGTTTGGGTTAGGGTTATTGTTAGGGGTTATGGTTTGTGTTATGGTTATGGTTGGGGTTATGGTTATGGTTTGGGTTATGTTTATGGTTTGGGTTATGTTTATGGTTGGGAATCTGGTTATGGTTGGGGTTATGGTTTAGGTTAGGGTTATTGTTAGGGGTTGGGGTTATGGTTTGGGTTAGGAATATTGTAAGGGATAAGGGGTTATGGTTTGGGTTTTGGTTATGGTTGGGGTTATGGTTCGGGTTAGGTTTATTGTTAGGGGTTGGGGTTATGGTTTGGGTAAGGGTTATTGTTAGGGGTTGGGTTTATGGTTTGGGTTAGGGTTATTGCTAGGGGTTATGTTTTGGGTTATGGTTATGGTTATGGGTTGGGTTAGGGTTTGGGTTATGGATTGGGTTATGGGTTGGGTTATGGTTTGGGTTCGGGTTATGGTTTGGGTTAGGGTTATTGTTAGGGGTTGGGGGTTATGGTTTGGGTTATTGTTATGGTTGGGGTTATGGCTATGGATGGGATTATGGTTTGGGTTAGGGTTCTTGTTAGGGGTTTGGGTTAGGGTTATTGTTAGAAGTTAGGCGTTATGGTTTAGGTTATGGTTGGGGTTATGGTTTAGGTTAGGGTTATTGTTAGGGGTTGGGGTTATGGTTTGGGTTAGGGTTATCTTAAGGGATTAGGGGTTATGGTTTGGGTTAGGGTTCTTGTTAGGGGTTTGGGTTAGGGTTATTGTTAGAAGTTAGGGGTTATGGTTTGGGTTATGGTTGGGGTTATGGTTTAGGTTAGGGTTATTGTTAGGGGTTGGGGTTATGGTTTGGGTTAGGGTTATTTTAAGGGATTAGGGGTTATGGTTTGGGTTTTGGTTATGGTTGGGGTTATGGTTTGGGTTAGGGTTATTGTTAGGGGTTGGAGTTATGGTTTGGTTTAAGGTTAATGTTGGGAGTTAGGGGTTATGTTTTGGGTTATGGTTATGGTTTGGGTTATGGTTATGGTTGGGGTTATGGTTTAGGTTAGGGTTATTGTTAGGGGTTGGGGTTATGGTTTGGGTTAGGGTTATTGTTAGGGGTTATGGTTTGGGTTATGGTTATGGTTGGGGTTATGGTTATGGTTTGGGTTAAGTTTTGGGTTAGGTTTTGGGTTAGGTTTTGGGTTAGGTTTTGGGTTAGGTTTTGGGTGAGGTTTTGGGTGAGGTTTTGGGTGAGGTTTTGGGTGAGGTTTTGGGTGAGGTTTTGGGTTAGGTTTTGGGTGAGGTTTTGGGTGAGGTTTTGGGTGAGGTTTTGGGTGAGGTTTTGGGTGAGGTTTTGGGTGAGGTTTTGGGTTAGGTTTTGGGTTAGGTTTATTGTTAGGGTTATTGTTAGGGGTTGGGGTTATGGTTTGGGTTAGGGTTATTGTTAGGGGTTATGGTTTGGGTTATGGTTATGGTTGGGGTTATGGTTATGGTTTGGGTTAAGTTTTGGGTTAGGTTTTGGGTTAGGTTTTGGGTTAGGTTTTGGGTTAGGTTTTGGGTGAGGTTTTGGGTGAGGTTTTGGGTGAGGTTTTGGGTGAGGTTTTGGGTTAGGTTTTGGGTGAGGTTTTGGGTGAGGTTTTGGGTGAGGTTTTGGGTGAGGTTTTGGGTGAGGTTTTGGGTGAGGTTTTGGGTTAGGTTTTGGGTTAGGTTTATTGTTAGGGGTTGGGGTTATGGTTTGGGTTATGGTTTAGGTTAGGGTTATTGTTAGGGGTTGGGGTTATGGTTTGGGTTAGGGTTATTATTAGGGGTTATGGTTTGGGTTAGGGATATTGTTAGGGGTTAGGGGTTATGGTTTGGGATAGGGTTATTGTTAGGGGTTGGGGTTATGGTTTGGGTTATGGTTGGGGTTATGGTTGGGGTTATGGTTGGGGTTATGGTTGGAGTTATGGTTGGGGTTATGGTTAGGGTTATGGTTAGGGTTGGGGTTCTGGTTGGGGTTATGGCTAAGGTTGGGAATATGGTTTTGGTTGGGGTTATGTTTATGGTTGGGAATCTGGTTATGGTTGGGGTTATGGTTTACGTTAGGGTTATTGTTAGGGGTTGGGGTTATGGTTTGGGTTAGGAATATTGTAAGGGATAAGGGGTTATGGTTTGGGTTTTGGTTATGGTTGGGGTTATGGTTCGGGTTAGGGTTATTGTTAGGGGTTGGGGTTATGGTTTGGGTTAGGGTTATTGTTAGGGGTTGGGGTTATGGTTTGGGTTAGGGTTATTGCTAGGGGTTATGTTTTGGGTTATGGTTATGGGTTGGTGTTACGGCTGGCAGCCTGGACACACACTATGTAGGAGGTGTGTGCTTTCCTTTCTTTACTGGTATCTGCCACTGTGGCTCCACCCCTGTGACAGAGCCCTGCCCAGGCCAACACGGCTGTAATTAATTCCCCAATCATCCCTCCTGCCCTTATTTAAAGCCTTTTCAGTTGTCAGTTCACCCTTTGCCCTTGCCCTGGCCTTTGCCCTTGTCCTTGATGCCTTGCTGAGTTGCAGGCTTGTGAGTATGTTACTCCCTGTTATATTTTGTATGTGTTGTTAATGATTTTGGGTTGCATAGGGGGACTTCTTGAGATAATTTTAGACACCCATGGGTATACATATAGTTTGTGCATTTAGACACAGTTATTCCCCTGTCTAGATTATATTACATCAGTTTAACAGTGGCATCCTTCGGTCTTATTTCCTGTATTTTGTGGGTGTTCATTTGAACACCTGTCTGGGAGGGGTTTTTTACCGTGTTTATTTGAGGGTGCCACTTTAATATCTCGTGCTTCCCCTATGTTATCCCGTAGTCTGTTTTATTGACTTTATTGTAAATAAAAATAACTGAAGGCTACTTGCAATGTGTGTCCGAACTCATCTTTGACCGAACCTGTCTGCTGTGATAGTTGCGACTCCCTGGTATATCATACCCCAGGGGGAGTCGTAACAGTTGGGTTAGGGTTATTGTTTGTGGTTGGGGTTATGGTTTGGGTTAGGGTTATTGTTAGGGTTATGGTTATGGTTTGGGTTAGAGTTATTGTTAGGGGTTGGGGTAATAGTTTGTGTTAGGGTTATTGTTAGGGTTTAGGGGTTATGGTTTGGTTTACGGTTATGGTTAAGGTTATGGTTGGGGTTATGGTTTGGGTTAGCGTTATTTTTAGGGGTTAGGGGTTATGGTTTGGGTTATGGTTATTGTTGGGGTTACTGTTATGGATGGGATTATGGTTTGGGTTAGGGTTATTGTTAGGGGTTGGGGTAATAGTTTGTGTTAGGGTTATTGTTAGGGTTTAGGCGTTATGGTTTGGTTTACGGTTATGGTTAAGGTTATGGTTGGGGTTATGGTTTGGGTTAGCGTTATTTTTAGGATTCAGGGGTTATGGTTTGGCTTATGGTTATTGTTGGGGTTATGGTTATGGATGGGATTATGGTTTGGGTTAGGGTTATTGTTGGGGGTTGGGTGTTATGGTTTGGGTTAGGGTTATTGTTGGGGGTTGGGTGTTATGGTTTGGGTTATGGTTATGGTTTGGGTTATGGTTATGGTTGGGGTTATGGTTTGGGTTAGGGTTATTGTAAGGGGTTATGGTTTGGGTTAGGGATATTGTTAGGGGTTAGGGGTTATGGTTTGGGTTAGGGTTGGGGTTATGGTTGGGGTTATGGTTGGGGTTATGGTTGGGGTTATGGTTATGGTTATGGTTGGGGTTATGGTTGGGGTTATGGTTGGGGTTATGGTTGGGGTTATGGTTGGGGTTATGGTTGGGGTTATGGTTGGGGTTATGGTTGGGGTTATGGTTGGGGTTATGGTTGGGGTTATGGCTATGGTTGGGAATATGGTTTTGGTTGGGGTTATGGTTATGGTTGGGAATCTGGTTATGGTTGGGGTTAAGGTTTGGGTTAGGGTTATGGTTTGGGTTAGGGTTAGGGTTATGGTTTGGGTTAGGGTTATGGTTTGGGTTCGGGTTATGGTTTGGGTTCGGGTTATGGTTTGGGTTCGGGTTATGGTTTGGGTTAGGGTTATTGTTAGGGGTTTGGGGTTATGGTTGGGGTTATGGCTGTGGATGGGATTATGGTTTGGGTTAGGGTTCTTGTTAGGGGTTTGGGTTAGGGTTATTGTTAGAAGTTAGGGGTTATGGTTTAGGTTAGGGTTATTGTTGGGGTTATGGTTTGGGTTAGGGTTATTGTTAGGGGTTGGAGTTATGGTATGGTTTAGGGTTAATGTTGGGATTTAGGGGTTATGTTTTGGGTTATGGTTATAGTTGGGGTTATGGTTTAGGTTAGGGTTATTGTTAGGGGTTGGGGTTATGGTTTGGGTTAGGGTTATTGTTAGGGGTTATGGTTTGGGTTATGGTTATGGTTGGGGTTATGGTTATGGTTTGGGTTATGTTTATGGTTTGGGTTATGTTTATGGTTGGGAATCTGGTTATGGTTGGGGTTATGGTTTAGGTTAGGGTTATTGTTAGGGGTTGGGGTTATGGTTTGGGTTAGGAATATTGTAAGGGATAAGGGGTTATGGTTTGGGTTTTGGTTATGGTTGGGGTTATGGTTCGGGTTAGGGTTATTGTTAGGGGTTGGGGTTATGGTTTGGGTAAGGGTTATTGTTAGGGGTTGGGTTTATGGTTTGGGTTAGGGTTATTGCTAGGGGTTATGTTTTGGGTTATGGTTATGGTTATGGGTTGGGTTAGGGTTTGGGTTATGGGTTGGGTTATGGGTTGGGTTATGGGTTGGGTTATGGGTTGGGTTATGGTTTGGGTTATGGTTTGGGTTCGGGTTATGGTTTGGGTTAGGGTTATTGTTAGGGGTTGGGGGTTATGGTTTGAGTTAGGGTTATTGTTAGGGGTTGGGGGTTATGGTTTGGGTTATGGTTATGGTTGGGGTTATGGCTATGGATGGGATTATGGTTTGGGTTAGGGTTCTTGTTAGGGGTTTGGGTTAGGGTTATTGTTAGAAGTTAGGCGTTATGGTTTAGGTTATGGTTGGGGTTATGGTTTAGGTTAGGGTTATTGTTAGGGGTTGGGGTTATGGTTTGGGTTAGGGTTATCTTAAGGGATTAGGGGTTATGGTTTGGGTTAGGGTTCTTGTTAGGGGTTTGGGTTAGGGTTATTGTTAGAAGTTAGGGGTTATGGTTTGGGTTATGGTTGGGGTTATGGTTTAGGTTAGGGTTATTGTTAGGGGTTGGGGTTATGGTTTGGGTTAGGGTTATTTTAAGGGATTAGGGGTTATGGTTTGGGTTTTGGTTATGGTTGGGGTTATGGTTTGGGTTAGGGTTATTGTTAGGGGTTGGAGTTATGGTTTGGTTTAGGGTTAATGTTGGGAGTTAGGGGTTATGTTTTGGGTTATGGTTATGGTTTGGGTTATGGTTATGGTTGGGGTTATGGTTTAGGTTAGGGTTATTGTTAGGGGTTGGGGTTATGGTTTGGGTTAGGGTTATTGTTAGGGGTTATGGTTTGGGTTATGGTTATGGTTGGGTTTATGGTTATGGTTTGGGTTAAGTTTTGGGTTAGGTTTTGGGTTAGGTTTTGGGTTAGGTTTTGGGTTAGGTTTTGGGTTAGGTTTTGGGTGAGGTTTTGGGTGAGGTTTTGGGTGAGGTTTTGGGTTAGGTTTTGGGTTAGGTTTTGGGTGAGGTTTTGGGTGAGGTTTTGGGTGAGGTTTTGGGTTAGGTTTTGGGTTAGGTTTTGGGTTAGGTTTTGGGTTAGGTTTATTGTTAGGGGTTGGGGTTATGGTTTGGGTTATGGTTTAGGTTAGGGTTATTGTTAGGGGTTGGGGTTATGGTTTGGGTTAGGGTTATTATTAGGGGTTATGGTTTGGGTTAGGGATATTGTTAGGGGTTAGGGGTTATGGTTTGGGTTAGGGTTATTGTTAGTGGTTGGGGTTATGGTTTGGGTTATGGTTGGGGTTATGGTTGGGGTTATGGTTGGGGTTATGGTTGGAGTTATGGTTGGGGTTATGGTTAGGGTTATGGTTAGGGTTGGGGTTATGGTTGGGGTTATGGCTAAGGTTGGGAATATGGTTTTGGTTGGGGTTATGTTTATGGTTGGGAATCTGGTTATGGTTGGGGTTATGGTTTACGTTAGGGTTATTGTTAGGGGTTGGGGTTATGGTTTGGGTTAGGAATATTGTAAGGGATAAGGGGTTATGGTTTGGGTTTTGGTTATGGTTGGGGTTATGGTTCGGGTTAGGGTTATTGTTAGGGGTTGGGGTTATGGTTTGGGTTAGGGTTATTGTTAGGGGTTGGGGTTATGGTTTGGGTTAGGGTTATTTTAAGGGATTAGGGGTTATGGTTTGGGTTAGGGTTCTTGTTAGGGGTTTGGGTTAGGGTTATTGTTAGAAGTTAGGGGTTATGGTTTGGGTTATGGTTGGGGTTATGGTTTAGGTTAGGGTTATTGTTAGGGGTTGGGGTTATGGTTTGGGTTAGGGTTATTTTAAGGGATTAGGGGTTATGGTTTGGGTTTTGGTTATGGTTGGGGTTATGGTTTGGGTTAGGGTTATTGTTAGGGGTTGGAGTTATGGTTTGGTTTAGGGTTAATGTTGGGAGTTAGGGGTTATGTTTTGGGTTATGGTTATGGTTTGGGTTATGGTTATGGTTGGGGTTATGGTTTAGGTTAGGGTTATTGTTAGGGGTTGGGGTTATGGTTTGGGTTAGGGTTATTGTTAGGGGTTATGGTTTGGGTTATGGTTATGGTTGGGTTTATGGTTATGGTTTGGGTTAAGTTTTGGGTTAGGTTTTGGGTTAGGTTTTGGGTTAGGTTTTGGGTGAGGTTTTGGGTGAGGTTTTGGGTGAGGTTTTGGGTGAGGTTTTGGGTTAGGTTTTGGGTTAGGTTTTGGGTTAGGTTTTGGGTTAGGTTTTGGGTGAGGTTTTGGGTGAGGTTTTGGGTGAGGTTTTGGGTGAGGTTTTGGGTTAGGTTTTGGGTTAGGTTTTGGGTTAGGTTTATTGTTAGGGGTTGGGGTTATGGTTTGGGTTATGGTTTAGGTTAGGGTTATTGTTAGGGGTTGGGGTTATGGTTTGGGTTAGGGTTATTATTAGGGGTTATGGTTTGGGTTAGGGATATTGTTAGGGGTTAGGGGTTATGGTTTGGGTTAGGGTTATTGTTAGGGGTTGGGGTTATGGTTTGGGTTATGGTTGGGGTTATGGTTGGGGTTATGGTTGGGGTTATGGTTGGAGTTATGGTTGGGGTTATGGTTAGGGTTATGGTTAGGGTTGGGGTTATGGTTGGGGTTATGGCTAAGGTTGGGAATATGGTTTTGGTTGGGGTTATGTTTATGGTTGGGAATCTGGTTATGGTTGGGGTTATGGTTTACGTTAGGGTTATTGTTAGGGGTTGGGGTTATGGTTTGGGTTAGGAATATTGTAAGGGATAAGGGGTTATGGTTTGGGTTTTGGTTATGGTTGGGGTTATGGTTCGGGTTAGGGTTATTGTTAGGGGTTGGGGTTATGGTTTGGGTTAGGGTTATTGTTATGGGTTGGGGTTATGGTTTGGGTTAGGGTTATTGCTAGGGGTTATGTTTTGGGTTATGGTTATGGGTTGGTGTTACGGCTGGCAGCCTGGACACACACTATGTAGGAGGTGTGTGCTTTCCTTTCTTTACCGGTATCTGCCACTGTGGCTCCACCCCTGTGACAGAGCCCTGCCCAGGCCAACACGGCTGTAATTAATTCCCCAATCATCCCTCCTGCCCTTATTTAAAGCCTTTTCAGTTGTCAGTTCACCCTTTGCCCTTGCCCTGGCCTTTGCCCTTGTCCTTGATGCCTTGCTGAGTTGCAGGCTTGTGAGTATGTTACTCCCTGTTATATTTTGTATGTGTTGTTAATGATTTTGGGTTGCATAGGGGGACTTCTTGAGATAATTTTAGACACCCATGGGTATACATATAGTTTGTGCATTTAGACACAGTTATTCCCCTGTCTAGATTATATTACATCAGTTTAACAGTGGCATCCTTCGGTCTTATTTCCTGTATTTTGTGGGTGTTCATTTGAACACCTGTCTGGGAGGGGTTTTTTACCGTGTTTATTTGAGGGTGCCACTTTAATATCTCGTGCTTCCCCTATGTTATCCCGTAGTCTGTTTTATTGACTTTATTGTAAATAAAAATAACTGAAGGCTACTTGCAATGTGTGTCCGAACTCATCTTTGACCGAACCTGTCTGCTGTGATAGTTGCGACTCCCTGGTATATCATACCCCAGGGGGAGTCGTAACAGTTGGGTTAGGGTTATTGTTTGTGGTTGGGGTTATGGTTTGGGTTAGGGTTATTGTTAGGGTTATGGTTATGGTTTGGGTTAGAGTTATTGTTAGGGGTTGGGGTAATAGTTTGTGTTAGGGTTATTGTTAGGGTTTAGGGGTTATGGTTTGGTTTACGGTTATGGTTAAGGTTATGGTTGGGGTTATGGTTTGGGTTAGCGTTATTTTTAGGGGTTAGGGGTTATGGTTTGGGTTATGGTTATTGTTGGGGTTACTGTTATGGATGGGATTATGGTTTGGGTTAGGGTTATTGTTAGGGGTTGGGGTAATAGTTTGTGTTAGGGTTATTGTTAGGGTTTAGGCGTTATGGTTTGGTTTACGGTTATGGTTAAGGTTATGGTTGTGGTTATGGTTTGGGTTAGCGTTATTTTTAGGATTCAGGGGTTATGGTTTGGCTTATGGTTATTGTTGGGGTTATGGTTATGGATGGGATTATGGTTTGGGTTAGGGTTATTGTTGGGGGTTGGGTGTTATGGTTTGGGTTATGGTTATGGTTTGGGTTATGGTTATGGTTGGGGTTATGGTTTGGGTTAGGGTTATTGTAAGGGGTTATGGTTTGGGTTAGGGATATTGTTAGGGGTTAGGGGTTATGGTTTGGGTTAGGGTTGGGGTTATGGTTGGGGTTATGGTTGGGGTTATGGTTGGGGTTATGGTTATGGTTGGGAATCTGGTTATGGTTGGGGTTAAGGTTTGGGTTAGGGTTATGGTTTGGGTTAGGGTTATGGTTTGGGTTATGGTTTGGGTTCGGGTTATGGTTTGGGTTCGGGTTATGGTTTGGGTTAGGGTTATTGTAAGGGGTTATGGTTTGGGTTAGGGATATTGTTAGGGGTTAGGGGTTATGGTTTGGGTTAGGGTTATGGCTATGGTTGGGAATATGGTTTTGGTTGGGGTTATGGTTATGGTTGGGAATCTGGTTATGGTTGGGGTTAAGGTTTGGGTTAGGGTTATGGTTTGGGTTAGGGTTATGGTTTGGGTTATGGTTTGGGTTCGGGTTATGGTTTGGGTTCGGGTTATGGTTTGGGTTCGGGTTATGGTTTGGGTTAGGGTTATTGTTAGGGGTTTGGGGTTATGGTTGGGGTTATGGCTGTGGATGGGATTATGGTTTGGGTTAGGGTTCTTGTTAGGGGTTTGGGTTAGGGTTATTGTTAGAAGTTAGGGGTTATGGTTTAGGTTAGGGTTATTGTTGGGGTTATGGTTTGGGTTAGGGTTATTGTTAGGGGTTGGAGTTATGGTATGGTTTAGGGTTAATGTTGGGAGTTAGGGGTTATGTTTTGGGTTATGGTTATGGTTGGGGTTATGGTTTAGGTTAGGGTTATTGTTAGGGGTTGGGGTTATGGTTTGGGTTAGGGTTATTGTTAGGGGTTATGGTTTGGGTTATGGTTATGGTTGGGGTTATGGTTATGGTTTGGGTTATGTTTATGGTTTGGGTTATGTTTATGGTTGGGAATCTGGTTATGGTTGGGGTTATGGTTTAGGTTAGGGTTATTGTTAGGGGTTGGGGTTATGGTTTGGGTTAGGAATATTGTAAGGGATAAGGGGTTATGGTTTGGGTTTTGGTTATGGTTGGGGTTATGGTTCGGGTTAGGGTTATTGTTAGGGGTTGGGGTTATGGTTTGGGTAAGGGTTATTGTTAGGGGTTGGGTTTATGGTTTGGGTTAGGGTTATTGCTAGGGGTTATGTTTTGGGTTATGGTTATGGTTATGGGTTGGGTTAGGGTTTGGGTTATGGGTTGGGTTATGGGTTGGGTTATGGGTTGGGTTATGGTTTGGGTTCGGGTTATGGTTTGGGTTAGGGTTATTGTTAGGGGTTGGGGGTTATGGTTTGGGTTAGGGTTATTGTTAGGGGTTGGGGGTTATGGTTTGGGTTATGGTTATGGTTGGGGTTATGGCTATGGATGGGATTATGGTTTGGGTTAGGGTTCTTGTTAGGGGTTTGGGTTAGGGTTATTGTTAGAAGTTAGGCGTTATGGTTTAGGTTATGGTTGGGGTTATGGTTTAGGTTAGGGTTATTGTTAGGGGTTGGGGTTATGGTTTGGGTTAGGGTTATCTTAAGGGATTAGGGGTTATGGTTTGGGTTAGGGTTCTTGTTAGGGGTTTGGGTTAGGGTTATTGTTAGAAGTTAGGGGTTATGGTTTGGGTTATGGTTGGGGTTATGGTTTAGGTTAGGGTTATTGTTAGGGGTTGGGGTTATGGTTTGGGTTAGGGTTATTTTAAGGGATTAGGGGTTATGGTTTGGGTTTTGGTTATGGTTGGGGTTATGGTTTGGGTTAGGGTTATTGTTAGGGGTTGGAGTTATGGTTTGGTTTAGGGTTAATGTTGGGAGTTAGGGGTTATGTTTTGGGTTATGGTTATGGTTTGGGTTATGGTTATGGTTGGGGTTATGGTTTAGGTTAGGGTTATTGTTAGGGGTTGGGGTTATGGTTTGGGTTAGGGTTATTGTTAGGGGTTATGGTTTGGGTTATGGTTATGGTTGGGTTTATGGTTATGGTTTGGGTTAAGTTTTGGGTTAGGTTTTGGGTTAGGTTTTGGGTTAGGTTTTGGGTTAGGTTTTGGGTGAGGTTTTGGGTGAGGTTTTGGGTGAGGTTTTGGGTTAGGTTTTGGGTTAGGTTTTGGGTTAGGTTTTGGGTGAGGTTTTGGGTGAGGTTTTGGGTGAGGTTTTGGGTTAGGTTTTGGGTTAGGTTTTGGGTTAGGTTTATTGTTAGGGGTTGGGGTTATGGTTTGGGTTATGGTTTAGGTTAGGGTTATTGTTAGGGGTTGGGGTTATGGTTTGGGTTAGGGTTATTATTAGGGGTTATGGTTTGGGTTAGGGATATTGTTAGGGGTTAGGGGTTATGGTTTGGGTTAGGGTTATTGTTAGGGGTTGGGGTTATGGTTTGGGTTATGGTTGGGGTTATGGTTGGGGTTATGGTTGGGGTTATGGTTGGAGTTATGGTTGGGGTTATGGTTAGGGTTATGGTTAGGGTTGGGGTTATGGTTGGGGTTATGGCTAAGGTTGGGAATATGGTTTTGGTTGGGGTTATGTTTATGGTTGGGAATCTGGTTATGGTTGGGGTTATGGTTTACGTTAGGGTTATTGTTAGGGGTTGGGGTTATGGTTTGGGTTAGGAATATTGTAAGGGATAAGGGGTTATGGTTTGGGTTTTGGTTATGGTTGGGGTTATGGTTCGGGTTAGGGTTATTGTTAGGGGTTGGGGTTATGGTTTGGGTTAGGGTTATTGTTAGGGGTTGGGGTTATGGTTTGGGTTAGGGTTATTGCTAGGGGTTATGTTTTGGGTTATGGTTATGGGTTGGTGTTACGGCTGGCAGCCTGGACACACACTATGTAGGAGGTGTGTGCTTTCCTTTCTTTACCGGTATCTGCCACTGTGGCTCCACCCCTGTGACAGAGCCCTGCCCAGGCCAACACGGCTGTAATTAATTCCCCAATCATCCCTCCTGCCCTTATTTAAAGCCTTTTCAGTTGTCAGTTCACCCTTTGCCCTTGCCCTGGCCTTTGCCCTTGTCCTTGATGCCTTGCTGAGTTGCAGGCTTGTGAGTATGTTACTCCCTGTTATATTTTGTATGTGTTGTTAATGATTTTGGGTTGCATAGGGGGACTTCTTGAGATAATTTTAGACACCCATGGGTATACATATAGTTTGTGCATTTAGACACAGTTATTCCCCTGTCTAGATTATATTACATCAGTTTAACAGTGGCATCCTTCGGTCTTATTTCCTGTATTTTGTGGGTGTTCATTTGAACACCTGTCTGGGAGGGGTTTTTTACCGTGTTTATTTGAGGGTGCCACTTTAATATCTCGTGCTTCCCCTATGTTATCCCGTAGTCTGTTTTATTGACTTTATTGTAAATAAAAATAACTGAAGGCTACTTGCAATGTGTGTCCGAACTCATCTTTGACCGAACCTGTCTGCTGTGATAGTTGCGACTCCCTGGTATATCATACCCCAGGGGGAGTCGTAACAGTTGGGTTAGGGTTATTGTTTGTGGTTGGGGTTATGGTTTGGGTTAGGGTTATTGTTAGGGTTATGGTTATGGTTTGGGTTAGAGTTATTGTTAGGGGTTGGGGTAATAGTTTGTGTTAGGGTTATTGTTAGGGTTTAGGGGTTATGGTTTGGTTTACGGTTATGGTTAAGGTTATGGTTGGGGTTATGGTTTGGGTTAGCGTTATTTTTAGGGGTTAGGGGTTATGGTTTGGGTTATGGTTATTGTTGGGGTTACTGTTATGGATGGGATTATGGTTTGGGTTAGGGTTATTGTTAGGGGTTGGGGTAATAGTTTGTGTTAGGGTTATTGTTAGGGTTTAGGCGTTATGGTTTGGTTTACGGTTATGGTTAAGGTTATGGTTGGGGTTATGGTTTGGGTTAGCGTTATTTTTAGGATTCAGGGGTTATGGTTTGGCTTATGGTTATTGTTGGGGTTATGGTTATGGATGGGATTATGGTTTGGGTTAGGGTTATTGTTGGGGGTTGGGTGTTATGGTTTGGGTTAGGGTTATTGTTGGGGGTTGGGTGTTATGGTTTGGGTTATGGTTATGGTTTGGGTTATGGTTATGGTTGGGGTTATGGTTTGGGTTAGGGTTATTGTAAGGGGTTATGGTTTGGGTTAGGGATATTGTTAGGGGTTAGGGGTTATGGTTTGGGTTAGGGTTGGGGTTATGGTTGGGGTTATGGTTGGGGTTATGGTTGGGGTTATGGTTATGGTTATGGTTGGGGTTATGGTTGGGGTTATGGTTGGGGTTATGGTTGGGGTTATGGTTGGGGTTATGGTTGGGGTTATGGTTGGGGTTATGGTTGGGGTTATGGTTGGGGTTATGGTTGGGGTTATGGTTGGGGTTATGGCTATGGTTGGGAATATGGTTTTGGTTGGGGTTATGGTTATGGTTGGGAATCTGGTTATGGTTGGGGTTAAGGTTTGGGTTAGGGTTATGGTTTGGGTTAGGGTTAGGGTTATGGTTTGGGTTAGGGTTATGGTTTGGGTTATGGTTTGGGTTCGGGTTATGGTTTGGGTTCGGGTTATGGTTTGGGTTCGGGTTATGGTTTGGGTTAGGGTTATTGTTAGGGGTTTGGGGTTATGGTTGGGGTTATGGCTGTGGATGGGATTATGGTTTGGGTTAGGGTTCTTGTTAGGGGTTTGGGTTAGGGTTATTGTTAGAAGTTAGGGGTTATGGTTTAGGTTAGGGTTATTGTTGGGGTTATGGTTTGGGTTAGGGTTATTGTTAGGGGTTGGAGTTATGGTATGGTTTAGGGTTAATGTTGGGATTTAGGGGTTATGTTTTGGGTTATGGTTATAGTTGGGGTTATGGTTTAGGTTAGGGTTATTGTTAGGGGTTGGGGTTATGGTTTGGGTTAGGGTTATTGTTAGGGGTTATGGTTTGGGTTATGGTTATGGTTGGGGTTATGGTTATGGTTTGGGTTATGTTTATGGTTTGGGTTATGTTTATGGTTGGGAATCTGGTTATGGTTGGGGTTATGGTTTAGGTTAGGGTTATTGTTAGGGGTTGGGGTTATGGTTTGGGTTAGGAATATTGTAAGGGATAAGGGGTTATGGTTTGGGTTTTGGTTATGGTTGGGGTTATGGTTCGGGTTAGGGTTATTGTTAGGGGTTGGGGTTATGGTTTGGGTAAGGGTTATTGTTAGGGGTTGGGTTTATGGTTTGGGTTAGGGTTATTGCTAGGGGTTATGTTTTGGGTTATGGTTATGGTTATGGGTTGGGTTAGGGTTTGGGTTATGGGTTGGGTTATGGGTTGGGTTATGGGTTGGGTTATGGGTTGGGTTATGGTTTGGGTTATGGTTTGGGTTATGGTTTGGGTTCGGGTTATGGTTTGGGTTAGGGTTATTGTTAGGGGTTGGGGGTTATGGTTTGAGTTAGGGTTATTGTTAGGGGTTGGGGGTTATGGTTTGGGTTATGGTTATGGTTGGGGTTATGGCTATGGATGGGATTATGGTTTGGGTTAGGGTTCTTGTTAGGGGTTTGGGTTAGGGTTATTGTTAGAAGTTAGGCGTTATGGTTTAGGTTATGGTTGGGGTTATGGTTTAGGTTAGGGTTATTGTTAGGGGTTGGGGTTATGGTTTGGGTTAGGGTTATCTTAAGGGATTAGGGGTTATGGTTTGGGTTAGGGTTCTTGTTAGGGGTTTGGGTTAGGGTTATTGTTAGAAGTTAGGGGTTATGGTTTGGGTTATGGTTGGGGTTATGGTTTAGGTTAGGGTTATTGTTAGGGGTTGGGGTTATGGTTTGGGTTAGGGTTATTTTAAGGGATTAGGGGTTATGGTTTGGGTTTTGGTTATGGTTGGGGTTATGGTTTGGGTTAGGGTTATTGTTAGGGGTTGGAGTTATGGTTTGGTTTAGGGTTAATGTTGGGAGTTAGGGGTTATGTTTTGGGTTATGGTTATGGTTTGGGTTATGGTTATGGTTGGGGTTATGGTTTAGGTTAGGGTTATTGTTAGGGGTTGGGGTTATGGTTTGGGTTAGGGTTATTGTTAGGGGTTATGGTTTGGGTTATGGTTATGGTTGGGTTTATGGTTATGGTTTGGGTTAAGTTTTGGGTTAGGTTTTGGGTTAGGTTTTGGGTTAGGTTTTGGGTTAGGTTTTGGGTGAGGTTTTGGGTGAGGTTTTGGGTGAGGTTTTGGGTTAGGTTTTGGGTTAGGTTTTGGGTGAGGTTTTGGGTGAGGTTTTGGGTGAGGTTTTGGGTTAGGTTTTGGGTTAGGTTTTGGGTTAGGTTTATTGTTAGGGGTTGGGGTTATGGTTTGGGTTATGGTTTAGGTTAGGGTTATTGTTAGGGGTTGGGGTTATGGTTTGGGTTAGGGTTATTATTAGGGGTTATGGTTTGGGTTAGGGATATTGTTAGGGGTTAGGGGTTATGGTTTGGGTTAGGGTTATTGTTAGTGGTTGGGGTTATGGTTTGGGTTATGGTTGGGGTTATGGTTGGGGTTATGGTTGGGGTTATGGTTGGAGTTATGGTTGGGGTTATGGTTAGGGTTATGGTTAGGGTTGGGGTTATGGTTGGGGTTATGGCTAAGGTTGGGAATATGGTTTTGGTTGGGGTTATGTTTATGGTTGGGAATCTGGTTATGGTTGGGGTTATGGTTTACGTTAGGGTTATTGTTAGGGGTTGGGGTTATGGTTTGGGTTAGGAATATTGTAAGGGATAAGGGGTTATGGTTTGGGTTTTGGTTATGGTTGGGGTTATGGTTCGGGTTAGGGTTATTGTTAGGGGTTGGGGTTATGGTTTGGGTTAGGGTTATTGTTAGGGGTTGGGGTTATGGTTTGGGTTAGGGTTATCTTAAGGAATTAGGGGTTATGGTTTGGGTTAGGGTTCTTGTTAGGGGTTTGGGTTAGGGTTATTGTTAGAAGTTAGGGGTTATGGTTTGGGCTATGGTTGGGGTTATGGTTTAGGTTAGGGTTATTGTTAGGGGTTGGGGTTATGGTTTGGGTTAGGGTTATTTTAAGGGATTAGGGGTTATGGTTTGGGTTTTGGTTATGGTTGGGGTTATGGTTTGGGTTAGGGTTATTGTTAGGGGTTGGAGTTATGGTTTGGTTTAGGGTTAATGTTGGGAGTTAGGGGTTATGTTTTGGGTTATGGTTATGGTTTGGGTTATGGTTATGGTTGGGGTTATGGTTTAGGTTAGGGTTATTGTTAGGGGTTGGGGTTATGGTTTGGGTTAGGGTTATTGTTAGGGGTTATGGTTTGGGTTATGGTTATGGTTGGGTTTATGGTTATGGTTTGGGTTAAGTTTTGGGTTAGGTTTTGGGTTAGGTTTTGGGTTAGGTTTTGGGTGAGGTTTTGGGTGAGGTTTTGGGTGAGGTTTTGGGTGAGGTTTTGGGTTAGGTTTTGGGTTAGGTTTTGGGTTAGGTTTTGGGTGAGGTTTTGGGTGAGGTTTTGGGTGAGGTTTTGGGTGAGGTTTTGGGTTAGGTTTTGGGTTAGGTTTTGGGTTAGGTTTATTGTTAGGGGTTGGGGTTATGGTTTGGGTTATGGTTTAGGTTAGGGTTATTGTTAGGGGTTGGGGTTATGGTTTGGGTTAGGGTTATTATTAGGGGTTATGGTTTGGGTTAGGGATATTGTTAGGGGTTAGGGGTTATGGTTTGGGTTAGGGTTATTGTTAGGGGTTGGGGTTATGGTTTGGGTTATGGTTGGGGTTATGGTTGGGGTTATGGTTGGGGTTATGGTTGGAGTTATGGTTGGGGTTATGGTTAGGGTTATGGTTAGGGTTGGGGTTATGGTTGGGGTTATGGCTAAGGTTGGGAATATGGTTTTGGTTGGGGTTATGTTTATGGTTGGGAATCTGGTTATGGTTGGGGTTATGGTTTACGTTAGGGTTATTGTTAGGGGTTGGGGTTATGGTTTGGGTTAGGAATATTGTAAGGGATAAGGGGTTATGGTTTGGGTTTTGGTTATGGTTGGGGTTATGGTTCGGGTTAGGGTTATTGTTAGGGGTTGGGGTTATGGTTTGGGTTAGGGTTATTGTTATGGGTTGGGGTTATGGTTTGGGTTAGGGTTATTGCTAGGGGTTATGTTTTGGGTTATGGTTATGGGTTGGTGTTACGGCTGGCAGCCTGGACACACACTATGTAGGAGGTGTGTGCTTTCCTTTCTTTACCGGTATCTGCCACTGTGGCTCCACCCCTGTGACAGAGCCCTGCCCAGGCCAACACGGCTGTAATTAATTCCCCAATCATCCCTCCTGCCCTTATTTAAAGCCTTTTCAGTTGTCAGTTCACCCTTTGCCCTTGCCCTGGCCTTTGCCCTTGTCCTTGATGCCTTGCTGAGTTGCAGGCTTGTGAGTATGTTACTCCCTGTTATATTTTGTATGTGTTGTTAATGATTTTGGGTTGCATAGGGGGACTTCTTGAGATAATTTTAGACACCCATGGGTATACATATAGTTTGTGCATTTAGACACAGTTATTCCCCTGTCTAGATTATATTACATCAGTTTAACAGTGGCATCCTTCGGTCTTATTTCCTGTATTTTGTGGGTGTTCATTTGAACACCTGTCTGGGAGGGTTTTTTTACCGTGTTTATTTGAGGGTGCCACTTTAATATCTCGTGCTTCCCCTATGTTATCCCGTAGTCTGTTTTATTGACTTTATTGTAAATAAAAATAACTGAAGGCTACTTGCAATGTGTGTCCGAACTCATCTTTGACCGAACCTGTCTGCTGTGATAGTTGCGACTCCCTGGTATATCATACCCCAGGGGGAGTCGTAACAGTTGGGTTAGGGTTATTGTTTGTGGTTGGGGTTATGGTTTGGGTTAGGGTTATTGTTAGGGTTATGGTTATGGTTTGGGTTAGAGTTATTGTTAGGGGTTGGGGTAATAGTTTGTGTTAGGGTTATTGTGAGGGTTTAGGGGTTATGGTTTGGTTTACGGTTATGGTTAAGGTTATGGTTGGGGTTATGGTTTGGGTTAGCGTTATTTTTAGGGGTTAGGGGTTATGGTTTGGGTTATGGTTATTGTTGGGGTTACTGTTATGGATGGGATTATGGTTTGGGTTAGGGTTATTGTTAGGGGTTGGGGTAATAGTTTGTGTTAGGGTTATTGTTAGGGTTTAGGCGTTATGGTTTGGTTTACGGTTATGGTTAAGGTTATGGTTGGGGTTATGGTTTGGGTTAGCGTTATTTTTAGGATTCAGGGGTTATGGTTTGGCTTATGGTTATTGTTGGGGTTATGGTTATGGATGGGATTATGGTTTGGGTTAGGGTTATTGTTGGGGGTTGGGTGTTATGGTTTGGGTTATGGTTATGGTTTGGGTTATGGTTATGGTTGGGGTTATGGTTTGGGTTAGGGTTATTGTAAGGGGTTATGGTTTGGGTTAGGGATATTGTTAGGGGTTAGGGGTTATGGTTTGGGTTAGGGTTGGGGTTATGGTTGGGGTTATGGTTGGGGTTATGGTTGGGGTTATGGTTATGGTTGGGAATCTGGTTATGGTTGGGGTTAAGGTTTGGGTTAGGGTTATGGCTTGGGTTAGGGTTATGGTTTGGGTTATGGTTTGGGTTCGGGTTATGGTTTGGGTTCGGGTTATGGTTTGGGTTAGGGTTATTGTAAGGGGTTATGGTTTGGGTTAGGGATATTGTTAGGGGTTAGGGGTTATGGTTTGGGTTAGGGTTATGGCTATGGTTGGGAATATGGTTTTGGTTGGGGTTATGGTTATGGTTGGGAATCTGGTTATGGTTGGGGTTAAGGTTTGGGTTAGGGTTATGGTTTGGGTTAGGGTTATGGTTTGGGTTAGGGTTATGGTTTGGGTTATGGTTTGGGTTCGGGTTATGGTTTGGGTTCGGGTTATGGTTTGGGTTAGGGTTATTGTTAGGGGTTTGGGGTTATGGTTGGGGTTATGGCTGTGGATGGGATTATGGTTTGGGTTAGGGTTCTTGTTAGGGGTTTGGGTTAGGGTTATTGTTAGAAGTTAGGGGTTATGGTTTAGGTTAGGGTTATTGTTGGGGTTATGGTTTGGGTTAGGGTTATTGTTAGGGGTTGGAGTTATGGTATGGTTTAGGGTTAATGTTGGGAGTTAGGGGTTATGTTTTGGGTTATGGTTATGGTTGGGGTTATGGTTTAGGTTAGGGTTATTGTTAGGGGTTGGGGTTATGGTTTGGGTTAGGGTTATTGTTAGGGGTTATGGTTTGGGTTATGGTTATGGTTGGGGTTATGGTTATGGTTTGGGTTATGTTTATGGTTTGGGTTATGTTTATGGTTGGGAATCTGGTTATGGTTGGGGTTATGGTTTAGGTTAGGGTTATTGTTAGGGGTTGGGGTTATGGTTTGGGTTAGGAATATTGTAAGGGATAAGGGGTTATGGTTTGGGTTTTGGTTATGGTTGGGGTTATGGTTCGGGTTAGGGTTATTGTTAGGGGTTGGGGTTATGGTTTGGGTAAGGGTTATTGTTAGGGGTTGGGTTTATGGTTTGGGTTAGGGTTATTGCTAGGGGTTATGTTTTGGGTTATGGTTATGGTTATGGGTTGGGTTAGGGTTTGGGTTATGGGTTGGGTTATGGGTTGGGTTATGGGTTGGGTTATGGTTTGGGTTCGGGTTATGGTTTGGGTTAGGGTTATTGTTAGGGGTTGGGGGTTATGGTTTGGGTTAGGGTTATTGTTAGGGGTTGGGGGTTATGGTTTGGGTTATGGTTATGGTTGGGGTTATGGCTATGGATGGGATTATGGTTTGGGTTAGGGTTCTTGTTAGGGGTTTGGGTTAGGGTTATTGTTAGAAGTTAGGCGTTATGGTTTAGGTTATGGTTGGGGTTATGGTTTAGGTTAGGGTTATTGTTAGGGGTTGGGGTTATGGTTTGGGTTAGGGTTATCTTAAGGGATTAGGGGTTATGGTTTGGGTTAGGGTTCTTGTTAGGGGTTTGGGTTAGGGTTATTGTTAGAAGTTAGGGGTTATGGTTTGGGTTATGGTTTGGGTTATGGTTTAGGTTAGGGTTATTGTTAGGGGTTGGGGTTATGGTTTGGGTTAGGGTTATTATTAGGGGTTATGGTTTGGGTTAGGGATATTGTTAGGGGTTAGGGGTTATGGTTTGGGTTAGGGTTATTGTTAGTGGTTGGGGTTATGGTTTGGGTTATGGTTGGGGTTATGGTTGGGGTTATGGTTGGGGTTATGGTTGGAGTTATGGTTGGGGTTATGGTTAGGGTTATGGTTAGGGTTGGGGTTATGGTTGGGGTTATGGCTAAGGTTGGGAATATGGTTTTGGTTGGGGTTATGTTTATGGTTGGGAATCTGGTTATGGTTGGGGTTATGGTTTACGTTAGGGTTATTGTTAGGGGTTGGGGTTATGGTTTGGGTTAGGAATATTGTAAGGGATAAGGGGTTATGGTTTGGGTTTTGGTTATGGTTGGGGTTATGGTTCGGGTTAGGGTTATTGTTAGGGGTTGGGGTTATGGTTTGGGTTAGGGTTATTGTTAGGGGTTGGGGTTATGGTTTGGGTTAGGGTTATCTTAAGGGATTAGGGGTTATGGTTTGGGTTAGGGTTCTTGTTAGGGGTTTGGGTTAGGGTTATTGTTAGAAGTTAGGGGTTATGGTTTGGGTTATGGTTGGGGTTATGGTTTAGGTTAGGGTTATTGTTAGGGGTTGGGGTTATGGTTTGGGTTAGGGTTATTTTAAGGGATTAGGGGTTATGGTTTGGGTTTTGGTTATGGTTGGGGTTATGGTTTGGGTTAGGGTTATTGTTAGGGGTTGGAGTTATGGTTTGGTTTAGGGTTAATGTTGGGAGTTAGGGGTTATGTTTTGGGTTATGGTTATGGTTTGGGTTATGGTTATGGTTGGGGTTATGGTTTAGGTTAGGGTTATTGTTAGGGGTTGGGGTTATGGTTTGGGTTAGGGTTATTGTTAGGGGTTATGGTTTGGGTTATGGTTATGGTTGGGTTTATGGTTATGGTTTGGGTTAAGTTTTGGGTTAGGTTTTGGGTTAGGTTTTGGGTTAGGTTTTGGGTGAGGTTTTGGGTGAGGTTTTGGGTGAGGTTTTGGGTGAGGTTTTGGGTTAGGTTTTGGGTTAGGTTTTGGGTTAGGTTTTGGGTGAGGTTTTGGGTGAGGTTTTGGGTGAGGTTTTGGGTGAGGTTTTGGGTTAGGTTTTGGGTTAGGTTTTGGGTTAGGTTTATTGTTAGGGGTTGGGGTTATGGTTTGGGTTATGGTTTAGGTTAGGGTTATTGTTAGGGGTTGGGGTTATGGTTTGGGTTAGGGTTATTATTAGGGGTTATGGTTTGGGTTAGGGATATTGTTAGGGGTTAGGGGTTATGGTTTGGGTTAGGGTTATTGTTAGGGGTTGGGGTTATGGTTTGGGTTATGGTTGGGGTTATGGTTGGGGTTATGGTTGGGGTTATGGTTGGAGTTATGGTTGGGGTTATGGTTAGGGTTATGGTTAGGGTTGGGGTTATGGTTGGGGTTATGGCTAAGGTTGGGAATATGGTTTTGGTTGGGGTTATGTTTATGGTTGGGAATCTGGTTATGGTTGGGGTTATGGTTTACGTTAGGGTTATTGTTAGGGGTTGGGGTTATGGTTTGGGTTAGGAATATTGTAAGGGATAAGGGGTTATGGTTTGGGTTTTGGTTATGGTTGGGGTTATGGTTCGGGTTAGGGTTATTGTTAGGGGTTGGGGTTATGGTTTGGGTTAGGGTTATTGTTATGGGTTGGGGTTATGGTTTGGGTTAGGGTTATTGCTAGGGGTTATGTTTTGGGTTATGGTTATGGGTTGGTGTTACGGCTGGCAGCCTGGACACACACTATGTAGGAGGTGTGTGCTTTCCTTTCTTTACCGGTATCTGCCACTGTGGCTCCACCCCTGTGACAGAGCCCTGCCCAGGCCAACACGGCTGTAATTAATTCCCCAATCATCCCTCCTGCCCTTATTTAAAGCCTTTTCAGTTGTCAGTTCACCCTTTGCCCTTGCCCTGGCCTTTGCCCTTGTCCTTGATGCCTTGCTGAGTTGCAGGCTTGTGAGTATGTTACTCCCTGTTATATTTTGTATGTGTTGTTAATGATTTTGGGTTGCATAGGGGGACTTCTTGAGATAATTTTAGACACCCATGGGTATACATATAGTTTGTGCATTTAGACACAGTTATTCCCCTGTCTAGATTATATTACATCAGTTTAACAGTGGCATCCTTCGGTCTTATTTCCTGTATTTTGTGGGTGTTCATTTGAACACCTGTCTGGGAGGGGTTTTTTACCGTGTTTATTTGAGGGTGCCACTTTAATATCTCGTGCTTCCCCTATGTTATCCCGTAGTCTGTTTTATTGACTTTATTGTAAATAAAAATAACTGAAGGCTACTTGCAATGTGTGTCCGAACTCATCTTTGACCGAACCTGTCTGCTGTGATAGTTGCGACTCCCTGGTATATCATACCCCAGGGGGAGTCGTAACAGTTGGGTTAGGGTTATTGTTTGTGGTTGGGGTTATGGTTTGGGTTAGGGTTATTGTTAGGGTTATGGTTATGGTTTGGGTTAGAGTTATTGTTAGGGGTTGGGGTAATAGTTTGTGTTAGGGTTATTGTGAGGGCTTAGGGGTTATGGTTTGGTTTACGGTTATGGTTAAGGTTATGGTTGGGGTTATGGTTTGGGTTAGCGTTATTTTTAGGGGTTAGGGGTTATGGTTTGGGTTATGGTTATTGTTGGGGTTACTGTTATGGATGGGATTATGGTTTGGGTTAGGGTTATTGTTAGGGGTTGGGGTAATAGTTTGTGTTAGGGTTATTGTTAGGGTTTAGGCGTTATGGTTTGGTTTACGGTTATGGTTAAGGTTATGGTTGGGGTTATGGTTTGGGTTAGCGTTATTTTTAGGATTCAGGGGTTATGGTTTGGCTTATGGTTATTGTTGGGGTTATGGTTATGGATGGGATTATGGTTTGGGTTAGGGTTATTGTTGGGGGTTGGGTGTTATGGTTTGGGTTATGGTTATGGTTTGGGTTATGGTTATGGTTGGGGTTATGGTTTGGGTTAGGGTTATTGTAAGGGGTTATGGTTTGGGTTAGGGATATTGTTAGGGGTTAGGGGTTATGGTTTGGGTTAGGGTTGGGGTTATGGTTGGGGTTATGGTTGGGGTTATGGTTGGGGTTATGGTTGGGGTTATGGTTATGGTTGGGAATCTGGTTATGGTTGGGGTTAAGGTTTGGGTTAGGGTTATGGTTTGGGTTAGGGTTATGGTTTGGGTTATGGTTTGGGTTCGGGTTATGGTTTGGGTTCGGGTTATGGTTTGGGTTAGGGTTATTGTAAGGGGTTATGGTTTGGGTTAGGGATATTGTTAGGGGTTAGGGGTTATGGTTTGGGTTAGGGTTATGGCTATGGTTGGGAATATGGTTTTGGTTGGGGTTATGGTTATGGTTGGGAATCTGGTTATGGTTGGGGTTAAGGTTTGGGTTAGGGTTATGGTTTGGGTTAGGGTTATGGTTTGGGTTAGGGTTATGGTTTGGGTTATGGTTTGGGTTCGGGTTATGGTTTGGGTTCGGGTTATGGTTTGGGTTAGGGTTATTGTTAGGGGTTTGGGGTTATGGTTGGGGTTATGGCTGTGGATGGGATTATGGTTTGGGTTAGGGTTCTTGTTAGGGGTTTGGGTTAGGGTTATTGTTAGAAGTTAGGGGTTATGGTTTAGGTTAGGGTTATTGTTGGGGTTATGGTTTGGGTTAGGGTTATTGTTAGGGGTTGGAGTTATGGTATGGTTTAGGGTTAATGTTGGGAGTTAGGGGTTATGTTTTGGGTTATGGTTATGGTTGGGGTTATGGTTTAGGTTAGGGTTATTGTTAGGGGTTGGGGTTATGGTTTGGGTTAGGGTTATTGTTAGGGGTTATGGTTTGGGTTATGGTTATGGTTGGGGTTATGGTTATGGTTTGGGTTATGTTTATGGTTTGGGTTATGTTTATGGTTGGGAATCTGGTTATGGTTGGGGTTATGGTTTAGGTTAGGGTTATTGTTAGGGGTTGGGGTTATGGTTTGGGTTAGGAATATTGTAAGGGATAAGGGGTTATGGTTTGGGTTTTGGTTATGGTTGGGGTTATGGTTCGGGTTAGGGTTATTGTTAGGGGTTGGGGTTATGGTTTGGGTAAGGGTTATTGTTAGGGGTTGGGTTTATGGTTTGGGTTAGGGTTATTGCTAGGGGTTATGTTTTGGGTTATGGTTATGGTTATGGGTTGGGTTAGGGTTTGGGTTATGGGTTGGGTTATGGGTTGGGTTATGGGTTGGGTTATGGTTTGGGTTCGGGTTATGGTTTGGGTTAGGGTTATTGTTAGGGGTTGGGGGTTATGGTTTGGGTTAGGGTTATTGTTAGGGGTTGGGGGTTATGGTTTGGGTTATGGTTATGGTTGGGGTTATGGCTATGGATGGGATTATGGTTTGGGTTAGGGTTCTTGTTAGGGGTTTGGGTTAGGGTTATTGTTAGAAGTTAGGCGTTATGGTTTAGGTTATGGTTGGGGTTATGGTTTAGGTTAGGGTTATTGTTAGGGGTTGGGGTTATGGTTTGGGTTAGGGTTATCTTAAGGGATTAGGGGTTATGGTTTGGGTTAGGGTTCTTGTTAGGGGTTTGGGTTAGGGTTATTGTTAGAAGTTAGGGGTTATGGTTTGGGTTATGGTTGGGGTTATGGTTTAGGTTAGGGTTATTGTTAGGGGTTGGGGTTATGGTTTGGGTTAGGGTTATTTTAAGGGATTAGGGGTTATGGTTTGGGTTTTGGTTATGGTTGGGGTTATGGTTTGGGTTAGGGTTATTGTTAGGGGTTGGAGTTATGGTTTGGTTTAGGGTTAATGTTGGGAGTTAGGGGTTATGTTTTGGGTTATGGTTATGGTTTGGGTTATGGTTATGGTTGGGGTTATGGTTTAGGTTAGGGTTATTGTTAGGGGTTGGGGTTATGGTTTGGGTTAGGGTTATTGTTAGGGGTTATGGTTTGGGTTATGGTTATGGTTGGGTTTATGGTTATGGTTTGGGTTAAGTTTTGGGTTAGGTTTTGGGTTAGGTTTTGGGTTAGGTTTTGGGTTAGGTTTTGGGTGAGGTTTTGGGTGAGGTTTTGGGTGAGGTTTTGGGTTAGGTTTTGGGTTAGGTTTTGGGTGAGGTTTTGGGTGAGGTTTTGGGTGAGGTTTTGGGTGAGGTTTTGGGTTAGGTTTTGGGTTAGGTTTTGGGTTAGGTTTTGGGTTAGGTTTATTGTTAGGGGTTGGGGTTATGGTTTGGGTTATGGTTTAGGTTAGGGTTATTGTTAGGGGTTGGGGTTATGGTTTGGGTTAGGGTTATTATTAGGGGTTATGGTTTGGGTTAGGGATATTGTTAGGGGTTAGGGGTTATGGTTTGGGTTAGGGTTATTGTTAGGGGTTGGGGTTATGGTTTGGGTTATGGTTGGGGTTATGGTTGGGGTTATGGTTGGGGTTATGGTTGGAGTTATGGTTGGGGTTATGGTTAGGGTTATGGTTAGGGTTGGGGTTATGGTTGGGGTTATGGCTAAGGTTGGGAATATGGTTTTGGTTGGGGTTATGTTTATGGTTGGGAATCTGGTTATGGTTGGGGTTATGGTTTACGTTAGGGTTATTGTTAGGGGTTGGGGTTATGGTTTGGGTTAGGAATATTGTAAGGGATAAGGGGTTATGGTTTGGGTTTTGGTTATGGTTGGGGTTATGGTTCGGGTTAGGGTTATTGTTAGGGGTTGGGGTTATGGTTTGGGTTAGGGTTATTGTTAGGGGTTGGGGTTATGGTTTGGGTTAGGGTTATTGCTAGGGGTTATGTTTTGGGTTATGGTTATGGGTTGGTGTTACGGCTGGCAGCCTGGACACACACTATGTAGGAGGTGTGTGCTTTCCTTTCTTTACCGGTATCTGCCACTGTGGCTCCACCCCTGTGACAGAGCCCTGCCCAGGCCAACACGGCTGTAATTAATTCCCCAATCATCCCTCCTGCCCTTATTTAAAGCCTTTTCAGTTGTCAGTTCACCCTTTGCCCTTGCCCTGGCCTTTGCCCTTGTCCTTGATGCCTTGCTGAGTTGCAGGCTTGTGAGTATGTTACTCCCTGTTATATTTTGTATGTGTTGTTAATGATTTTGGGTTGCATAGGGGGACTTCTTGAGATAATTTTAGACACCCATGGGTATACATATAGTTTGTGCATTTAGACACAGTTATTCCCCTGTCTAGATTATATTACATCAGTTTAACAGTGGCATCCTTCGGTCTTATTTCCTGTATTTTGTGGGTGTTCATTTGAACACCTGTCTGGGAGGGGTTTTTTACCGTGTTTATTTGAGGGTGCCACTTTAATATCTCGTGCTTCCCCTATGTTATCCCGTAGTCTGTTTTATTGACTTTATTGTAAATAAAAATAACTGAAGGCTACTTGCAATGTGTGTCCGAACTCATCTTTGACCGAACCTGTCTGCTGTGATAGTTGCGACTCCCTGGTATATCATACCCCAGGGGGAGTCGTAACAGTTGGGTTAGGGTTATTGTTTGTGGTTGGGGTTATGGTTTGGGTTAGGGTTATTGTTAGGGTTATGGTTATGGTTTGGGTTAGAGTTATTGTTAGGGGTTGGGGTAATAGTTTGTGTTAGGGTTATTGTTAGGGTTTAGGGGTTATGGTTTGGTTTACGGTTATGGTTAAGGTTATGGTTGGGGTTATGGTTTGGGTTAGCGTTATTTTTAGGGGTTAGGGGTTATGGTTTGGGTTATGGTTATTGTTAGGGGTTAGGGGTTATGGTTTGGGTTAGGGTTATTGTTAGGGGTTGGGGTTATGGTTTGGGTTATGGTTGGGGTTATGGTTGGGGTTATGGTTGGGGTTATGGTTGGAGTTATGGTTGGGGTTATGGTTAGGGTTATGGTTAGGGTTGGGGTTATGGTTGGGGTTATGGCTAAGGTTGGGAATATGGTTTTGGTTGGGGTTATGTTTATGGTTGGGAATCTGGTTATGGTTGGGGTTATGGTTTACGTTAGGGTTATTGTTAGGGGTTGGGGTTATGGTTTGGGTTAGGAATATTGTAAGGGATAAGGGGTTATGGTTTGGGTTTTGGTTATGGTTGGGGTTATGGTTCGGGTTAGGGTTATTGTTAGGGGTTGGGGTTATGGTTTGGGTTAGGGTTATTGTTATGGGTTGGGGTTATGGTTTGGGTTAGGGTTATTGCTAGGGGTTATGTTTTGGGTTATGGTTATGGGTTGGTGTTACGGCTGGCAGCCTGGACACACACTATGTAGGAGGTGTGTGCTTTCCTTTCTTTACCGGTATCTGCCACTGTGGCTCCACCCCTGTGACAGAGCCCTGCCCAGGCCAACACGGCTGTAATTAATTCCCCAATCATCCCTCCTGCCCTTATTTAAAGCCTTTTCAGTTGTCAGTTCACCCTTTGCCCTTGCCCTGGCCTTTGCCCTTGTCCTTGATGCCTTGCTGAGTTGCAGGCTTGTGAGTATGTTACTCCCTGTTATATTTTGTATGTGTTGTTAATGATTTTGGGTTGCATAGGGGGACTTCTTGAGATAATTTTAGACACCCATGGGTATACATATAGTTTGTGCATTTAGACACAGTTATTCCCCTGTCTAGATTATATTACATCAGTTTAACAGTGGCATCCTTCGGTCTTATTTCCTGTATTTTGTGGGTGTTCATTTGAACACCTGTCTGGGAGGGGTTTTTTACCGTGTTTATTTGAGGGTGCCACTTTAATATCTCGTGCTTCCCCTATGTTATCCCGTAGTCTGTTTTATTGACTTTATTGTAAATAAAAATAACTGAAGGCTACTTGCAATGTGTGTCCGAACTCATCTTTGACCGAACCTGTCTGCTGTGATAGTTGCGACTCCCTGGTATATCATACCCCAGGGGGAGTCGTAACAGTTGGGTTAGGGTTATTGTTTGTGGTTGGGGTTATGGTTTGGGTTAGGGTTATTGTTAGGGTTATGGTTATGGTTTGGGTTAGAGTTATTGTTAGGGGTTGGGGTAATAGTTTGTGTTAGGGTTATTGTGAGGGCTTAGGGGTTATGGTTTGGTTTACGGTTATGGTTAAGGTTATGGTTGGGGTTATGGTTTGGGTTAGCGTTATTTTTAGGGGTTAGGGGTTATGGTTTGGGTTATGGTTATTGTTGGGGTTACTGTTATGGATGGGATTATGGTTTGGGTTAGGGTTATTGTTAGGGGTTGGGGTAATAGTTTGTGTTAGGGTTATTGTTAGGGTTTAGGCGTTATGGTTTGGTTTACGGTTATGGTTAAGGTTATGGTTGGGGTTATGGTTTGGGTTAGCGTTATTTTTAGGATTCAGGGGTTATGGTTTGGCTTATGGTTATTGTTGGGGTTATGGTTATGGATGGGATTATGGTTTGGGTTAGGGTTATTGTTGGGGGTTGGGTGTTATGGTTTGGGTTATGGTTATGGTTTGGGTTATGGTTATGGTTGGGGTTATGGTTTGGGTTAGGGTTATTGTAAGGGGTTATGGTTTGGGTTAGGGATATTGTTAGGGGTTAGGGGTTATGGTTTGGGTTAGGGTTGGGGTTATGGTTGGGGTTATGGTTGGGGTTATGGTTGGGGTTATGGTTATGGTTGGGAATCTGGTTATGGTTGGGGTTAAGGTTTGGGTTAGGGTTATGGTTTGGGTTAGGGTTATGGTTTGGGTTATGGTTTGGGTTCGGGTTATGGTTTGGGTTCGGGTTATGGTTTGGGTTAGGGTTATTGTAAGGGGTTATGGTTTGGGTTAGGGATATTGTTAGGGGTTAGGGGTTATGGTTTGGGTTAGGGTTATGGCTATGGTTGGGAATATGGTTTTGGTTGGGGTTATGGTTATGGTTGGGAATCTGGTTATGGTTGGGGTTAAGGTTTGGGTTAGGGTTATGGTTTGGGTTAGGGTTATGGTTTGGGTTAGGGTTATGGTTTGGGTTATGGTTTGGGTTCGGGTTATGGTTTGGGTTCGGGTTATGGTTTGGGTTAGGGTTATTGTTAGGGGTTTGGGGTTATGGTTGGGGTTATGGCTGTGGATGGGATTATGGTTTGGGTTAGGGTTCTTGTTAGGGGTTTGGGTTAGGGTTATTGTTAGAAGTTAGGGGTTATGGTTTAGGTTAGGGTTATTGTTGGGGTTATGGTTTGGGTTAGGGTTATTGTTAGGGGTTGGAGTTATGGTATGGTTTAGGGTTAATGTTGGGAGTTAGGGGTTATGTTTTGGGTTATGGTTATGGTTGGGGTTATGGTTTAGGTTAGGGTTATTGTTAGGGGTTGGGGTTATGGTTTGGGTTAGGGTTATTGTTAGGGGTTATGGTTTGGGTTATGGTTATGGTTGGGGTTATGGTTATGGTTTGGGTTATGTTTATGGTTTGGGTTATGTTTATGGTTGGGAATCTGGTTATGGTTGGGGTTATGGTTTAGGTTAGGGTTATTGTTAGGGGTTGGGGTTATGGTTTGGGTTAGGAATATTGTAAGGGATAAGGGGTTATGGTTTGGGTTTTGGTTATGGTTGGGGTTATGGTTCGGGTTAGGGTTATTGTTAGGGGTTGGGGTTATGGTTTGGGTAAGGGTTATTGTTAGGGGTTGGGTTTATGGTTTGGGTTAGGGTTATTGCTAGGGGTTATGTTTTGGGTTATGGTTATGGTTATGGGTTGGGTTAGGGTTTGGGTTATGGGTTGGGTTATGGGTTGGGTTATGGGTTGGGTTATGGTTTGGGTTCGGGTTATGGTTTGGGTTAGGGTTATTGTTAGGGGTTGGGGGTTATGGTTTGGGTTAGGGTTATTGTTAGGGGTTGGGGGTTATGGTTTGGGTTATGGTTATGGTTGGGGTTATGGCTATGGATGGGATTATGGTTTGGGTTAGGGTTCTTGTTAGGGGTTTGGGTTAGGGTTATTGTTAGAAGTTAGGCGTTATGGTTTAGGTTATGGTTGGGGTTATGGTTTAGGTTAGGGTTATTGTTAGGGGTTGGGGTTATGGTTTGGGTTAGGGTTATCTTAAGGGATTAGGGGTTATGGTTTGGGTTAGGGTTCTTGTTAGGGGTTTGGGTTAGGGTTATTGTTAGAAGTTAGGGGTTATGGTTTGGGTTATGGTTGGGGTTATGGTTTAGGTTAGGGTTATTGTTAGGGGTTGGGGTTATGGTTTGGGTTAGGGTTATTTTAAGGGATTAGGGGTTATGGTTTGGGTTTTGGTTATGGTTGGGGTTATGGTTTGGGTTAGGGTTATTGTTAGGGGTTGGAGTTATGGTTTGGTTTAGGGTTAATGTTGGGAGTTAGGGGTTATGTTTTGGGTTATGGTTATGGTTTGGGTTATGGTTATGGTTGGGGTTATGGTTTAGGTTAGGGTTATTGTTAGGGGTTGGGGTTATGGTTTGGGTTAGGGTTATTGTTAGGGGTTATGGTTTGGGTTATGGTTATGGTTGGGTTTATGGTTATGGTTTGGGTTAAGTTTTGGGTTAGGTTTTGGGTTAGGTTTTGGGTTAGGTTTTGGGTTAGGTTTTGGGTGAGGTTTTGGGTGAGGTTTTGGGTGAGGTTTTGGGTTAGGTTTTGGGTTAGGTTTTGGGTGAGGTTTTGGGTGAGGTTTTGGGTGAGGTTTTGGGTGAGGTTTTGGGTGAGGTTTTGGGTTAGGTTTTGGGTTAGGTTTTGGGTTAGGTTTTGGGTTAGGTTTATTGTTAGGGGTTGGGGTTATGGTTTGGGTTATGGTTTAGGTTAGGGTTATTGTTAGGGGTTGGGGTTATGGTTTGGGTTAGGGTTATTATTAGGGGTTATGGTTTGGGTTAGGGATATTGTTAGGGGTTAGGGGTTATGGTTTGGGTTAGGGTTATTGTTAGGGGTTGGGGTTATGGTTTGGGTTATGGTTGGGGTTATGGTTGGGGTTATGGTTGGGGTTATGGTTGGAGTTATGGTTGGGGTTATGGTTAGGGTTATGGTTAGGGTTGGGGTTATGGTTGGGGTTATGGCTAAGGTTGGGAATATGGTTTTGGTTGGGGTTATGTTTATGGTTGGGAATCTGGTTATGGTTGGGGTTATGGTTTACGTTAGGGTTATTGTTAGGGGTTGGGGTTATGGTTTGGGTTAGGAATATTGTAAGGGATAAGGGGTTATGGTTTGGGTTTTGGTTATGGTTGGGGTTATGGTTCGGGTTAGGGTTATTGTTAGGGGTTGGGGTTATGGTTTGGGTTAGGGTTATTGTTAGGGGTTGGGGTTATGGTTTGGGTTAGGGTTATTGCTAGGGGTTATGTTTTGGGTTATGGTTATGGGTTGGTGTTACGGCTGGCAGCCTGGACACACACTATGTAGGAGGTGTGTGCTTTCCTTTCTTTACCGGTATCTGCCACTGTGGCTCCACCCCTGTGACAGAGCCCTGCCCAGGCCAACACGGCTGTAATTAATTCCCCAATCATCCCTCCTGCCCTTATTTAAAGCCTTTTCAGTTGTCAGTTCACCCTTTGCCCTTGCCCTGGCCTTTGCCCTTGTCCTTGATGCCTTGCTGAGTTGCAGGCTTGTGAGTATGTTACTCCCTGTTATATTTTGTATGTGTTGTTAATGATTTTGGGTTGCATAGGGGGACTTCTTGAGATAATTTTAGACACCCATGGGTATACATATAGTTTGTGCATTTAGACACAGTTATTCCCCTGTCTAGATTATATTACATCAGTTTAACAGTGGCATCCTTCGGTCTTATTTCCTGTATTTTGTGGGTGTTCATTTGAACACCTGTCTGGGAGGGGTTTTTTACCGTGTTTATTTGAGGGTGCCACTTTAATATCTCGTGCTTCCCCTATGTTATCCCGTAGTCTGTTTTATTGACTTTATTGTAAATAAAAATAACTGAAGGCTACTTGCAATGTGTGTCCGAACTCATCTTTGACCGAACCTGTCTGCTGTGATAGTTGCGACTCCCTGGTATATCATACCCCAGGGGGAGTCGTAACAGTTGGGTTAGGGTTATTGTTTGTGGTTGGGGTTATGGTTTGGGTTAGGGTTATTGTTAGGGTTATGGTTATGGTTTGGGTTAGAGTTATTGTTAGGGGTTGGGGTAATAGTTTGTGTTAGGGTTATTGTTAGGGTTTAGGGGTTATGGTTTGGTTTACGGTTATGGTTAAGGTTATGGTTGGGGTTATGGTTTGGGTTAGCGTTATTTTTAGGGGTTAGGGGTTATGGTTTGGGTTATGGTTATTGTTGGGGTTACTGTTATGGATGGGATTATGGTTTGGGTTCGGGTTATGGTTTGGGTTCGGGTTATGGTTTGGGTTAGGGTTATTGTTAGGGGTTTGGGGTTATGGTTGGGGTTATGGCTGTGGATGGGATTATGGTTTGGGTTAGGGTTCTTGTTAGGGGTTTGGGTTAGGGTTATTGTTAGAAGTTAGGGGTTATGGTTTAGGTTAGGGTTATTGTTGGGGTTATGGTTTGGGTTAGGGTTATTGTTAGGGGTTGGAGTTATGGTATGGTTTAGGGTTAATGTTGGGAGTTAGGGGTTATGTTTTGGGTTATGGTTATGGTTGGGGTTATGGTTTAGGTTAGGGTTATTGTTAGGGGTTGGGGTTATGGTTTGGGTTAGGGTTATTGTTAGGGGTTATGGTTTGGGTTATGGTTATGGTTGGGGTTATGGTTATGGTTTGGGTTATGTTTATGGTTTGGGTTATGTTTATGGTTGGGAATCTGGTTATGGTTGGGGTTATGGTTTAGGTTAGGGTTATTGTTAGGGGTTGGGGTTATGGTTTGGGTTAGGAATATTGTAAGGGATAAGGGGTTATGGTTGGGGTTTTGGTTATGGTTGGGGTTATGGTTCGGGTTAGGGTTATTGTTAGGGGTTGGGGTTATGGTTTGGGTAAGGGTTATTGTTAGGGGTTGGGTTTATGGTTTGGGTTAGGGTTATTGCTAGGGGTTATGTTTTGGGTTATGGTTATGGTTATGGGTTGGGTTAGGGTTTGGGTTATGGGTTGGGTTATGGGTTGGGTTATGGTTTGGGTTCGGGTTATGGTTTGGGTTCGGGTTATGGTTTGGGTTAGGGTTATTGTTAGGGGTTGGGGGTTATGGTTTGGGTTAGGGTTATTGTTAGGGGTTGGGGGTTATGGTTTGGGTTATGGTTATGGTTGGGGTTATGGCTATGGATGGGATTATGGTTTGGGTTAGGGTTCTTGTTAGGGGTTTGGGTTAGGGTTATTGTTAGAAGTTAGGCGTTATGGTTTAGGTTATGGTTGGGGTTATGGTTTAGGTTAGGGTTATTGTTAGGGGTTGGGGTTATGGTTTGGGTTAGGGTTATCTTAAGGGATTAGGGGTTATGGTTTGGGTTAGGGTTCTTGTTAGGGGTTTGGGTTAGGGTTATTGTTAGAAGTTAGGGGTTATGGTTTGGGTTATGGTTGGGGTTATGGTTTAGGTTAGGGTTATTGTTAGGGGTTGGGGTTATGGTTTGGGTTAGGGTTATTTTAAGGGATTAGGGGTTATGGTTGGGGTTATGGTTTGGGTTAGGGTTATTGTTAGGGGTTGGAGTTATGGTTTGGTTTAGGGTTAATGTTGGGAGTTAGGGGTTATGTTTTGGGTTATGGTTATGGTTTGGGTTATGGTTATGGTTGGGGTTATGGTTGGGGTTATGGTTGGGGTTATGGTTGGGGTTATGGTTGGGGTTATGGTTGGGGTTATGGTTGGGGTTATGGTTGGGGTTATGGTTGGGGTTATGGTTGGGGTTATGGTTGGGGTTATGGCTATGGTTGGGAATATGGTTTTGGTTGGGGTTATGGTTATGGTTGGGAATCTGGTTATGGTTGGGGTTAAGGTTTGGGTTAGGGTTATGGTTTGGGTTCGGGTTATGGTTTGGGTTAGGGTTATTGTTAGGGGTTTGGGGTTATGGTTGGGGTTATGGCTGTGGATGGGATTATGGTTTGGGTTAGGGTTCTTGTTAGGGGTTTGGGTTAGGGTTATTGTTAGAAGTTAGGGGTTATGGTTTAGGTTAGGGTTATTGTTGGGGTTATGGTTTGGGTTAGGGTTATTGTTAGGGGTTGGAGTTATGGTATGGTTTAGGGTTAATGTTGGGAGTTAGGGGTTATGTTTTGGGTTATGGTTATGGTTGGGGTTATGGTTTAGGTTAGGGTTATTGTTAGGGGTTGGGGTTATGGTTTGGGTTAGGGTTATTGTTAGGGGTTATGGTTTGGGTTATGGTTATGGTTGGGGTTATGGTTATGGTTTGGGTTATGTTTATGGTTTGGGTTATGTTTATGGTTGGGAATCTGGTTATGGTTGGGGTTATGGTTTAGGTTAGGGTTATTGTTAGGGGTTGGGGTTATGGTTTGGGTTAGGAATATTGTAAGGGATAAGGGGTTATGGTTTGGGTTTTGGTTATGGTTGGGGTTATGGTTCGGGTTAGGGTTATTGTTAGGGGTTGGGGTTATGGTTTGGGTAAGGGTTATTGTTAGGGGTTGGGTTTATGGTTTGGGTTAGGGTTATTGCTAGGGGTTATGTTTTGGGTTATGGTTATGGTTATGGGTTGGGTTACGGTTTGGGTTATGGGTTGGGTTATGGGTTGGGTTATGGGTTGGGTTATGGTTTGGGTTCGGGTTATGGTTTGGGTTAAGGTTATTGTTAGGGGTTGGGGGTTATGGTTTGGGTTATGGTTATGGTTGGGGTTATGGCTATGGATGGGATTATGGTTTGGGTTAGGGTTCTTGTTAGGGGTTTGGGTTAGGGTTATTGTTAGAAGTTAGGCGTTATGGTTTAGGTTATGGTTGGGGTTATGGTTTAGGTTAGGGTTATTGTTAGGGGTTGGGGTTATGGTTTGGGTTAGGGTTATCTTAAGGGATTAGGGGTTATGGTTTGGGTTAGGGTTCTTGTTAGGGGTGTGGGTTAGGGTTATTGTTAGAAGTTAGGGGTTATGGTTTGGGTTATGGTTGGGGTTATGGTTTAGGTTAGGGTTATTGTTAGGGGTTGGGGTTATGGTTTGGGTTAGGGTTATTTTAAGGGATTAGGGGTTATGGTTTGGGTTTTGGTTATGGTTGGGGTTATGGTTTGGGTTAGGGTTATTGTTAGGGGTTGGAGTTATGGTTTGGTTTAGGGTTAATGTTGGGAGTTAGGGGTTATGTTTTGGGTTATGGTTATGGTTTGGGTTATGGTTATGGTTGGGGTTATGGTTTAGGTTAGGGTTATTGTTAGGGGTTGGGGTTATGGTTTGGGTTAGGGTTATTGTTAGGGGTTATGGTTTGGGTTATGGTTATGGTTGGGGTTATGGTTATGGTTTGGGTTAAGTTTTGGGTTAGGTTTTGGGTTAGGTTTTGGGTGAGGTTTTGGGTGAGGTTTTGGGTGAGGTTTTGGGTGAGGTTTTGGGTGAGGTTTTGGGTGAGGTTTTGGGTAAGGTTTTGGGTTAGGTTTTGGGTTAGGTTTATTGTTAGGGGTTGGGGTTATGGTTTGGGTTAGGGTTATTGTTAGGGGTTAGGGGTTATGGTTTGGGTTATGGTAATGGTTGGGGTAATGGTTTAGGTTAGGGTTATTGTTGGGGTTATGGTTTGGGTTAGGGTTATTGTTAGGGGTTGGAGTTGTGGTATGGTTTAGGGTTAATGTTGGGAGTTAGGGGTTATGTTTTGGGTTATGGTTATGGTTGGGGTTATGGTTTAGGTTAGGGTTATTGTTAGGGGTTGGGGTTATGGTTTGGGTTAGGGTTATTGTTAGGGGTTATGGTTTGGGTTATGGTTATGGTTGGGGTTATGGTTATGGTTTGGGTTATGTTTATGGTTTGGGTTATGTTTATGGTTGGGAATCTGGTTATGGTTGGGGTTATGGTTTAGGTTAGGGTTATTGTTAGGGGTTGGGGTTATGGTTTGGGTTAGGAATATTGTAAGGGATAAGGGGTTATGGTTTGGGTTTTGGTTATGGTTGGGGTTATGGTTCGGGTTAGGTTTATTGTTAGGGGTTGGGGTTATGGTTTGGGTAAGGGTTATTGTTAGGGGTTGGGTTTATGGTTTGGGTTAGGGTTATTGCTAGGGGTTATGTTTTGGGTTATGGTTATGGTTATGGGTTGGGTTAGGGTTTGGGTTATGGGTTGGGTTATGGGTTGGGTTATGGTTTGGGTTCGGGTTATGGTTTGGGTTAGGGTTATTGTTAGGGGTTGGGGGTTATGGTTTGGGTTATGGTTATGGTTGGGGTTATGGCTATGGATGGGATTATGGTTTGGGTTAGGGTTCTTGTTAGGGGTTTGGGTTAGGGTTATTGTTAGAAGTTAGGCGTTATGGTTTAGGTTATGGTTGGGGTTATGGTTTAGGTTAGGGTTATTGTTAGGGGTTGGGGTTATGGTTTGGGTTAGGGTTATCTTAAGGGATTAGGGGTTATGGTTTGGGTTAGGGTTCTTGTTAGGGGTTTGGGTTAGGGTTATTGTTAGAAGTTAGGGGTTATGGTTTGGGTTATGGTTGGGGTTATGGTTTAGGTTAGGGTTATTGTTAGGGGTTGGGGTTATGGTTTGGGTTAGGGTTATTTTAAGGGATTAGGGGTTATGGTTTGGGTTTTGGTTATGGTTGGGGTTATGGTTTGGGTTAGGGTTATTGTTAGGGGTTGGAGTTATGGTTTGGTTTAGGGTTAATGTTGGGAGTTAGGGGTTATGTTTTGGGTTATGGTTATGGTTTGGGTTATGGTTATGGTTGGGGTTATGGTTTAGGTTAGGGTTATTGTTAGGGGTTGGGGTTATGGTTTGGGTTAGGGTTATTGTTAGGGGTTATGGTTTGGGTTATGGTTATGGTTGGGGTTATGGTTATGGTTTGGGTTAAGTTTTGGGTTAGGTTTTGGGTTAGGTTTTGGGTTAGGTTTTGGGTGAGGTTTTGGGTGAGGTTTTGGGTGAGGTTTTGGGTGAGGTTTTGGGTTAGGTTTTGGGTTAGGTTTTGGGTGAGGTTTTGGGTGAGGTTTTGGGTGAGGTTTTGGGTGAGGTTTTGGGTGAGGTTTTGGGTTAGGTTTTGGGTTAGGTTTATTGTTAGGGTTATTGTTAGGGGTTGGGGTTATGGTTTGGGTTAGGGTTATTGTTAGGGGTTATGGTTTGGGTTATGGTTATGGTTGGGGTTATGGTTATGGTTTGGGTTAAGTTTTGGGTTAGGTTTTGGGTTAGGTTTTGGGTTAGGTTTTGGGTTAGGTTTTGGGTGAGGTTTTGGGTGAGGTTTTGGGTGAGGTTTTGGGTGAGGTTTTGGGTTAGGTTTTGGGTTAGGTTTTGGGTGAGGTTTTGGGTGAGGTTTTGGGTGAGGTTTTGGGTGAGGTTTTGGGTTAGGTTTTGGGTTAGGTTTATTGTTAGGGGTTGGGGTTATGGTTTGGGTTATGGTTTAGGTTAGGGTTATTGTTAGGGGTTGGGGTTATGGTTTGGGTTAGGGTTATTATTAGGGGTTATGGTTTGGGTTAGGGATATTGTTAGGGGTTAGGGGTTATGGTTTGGGATAGGGTTATTGTTAGGGGTTGGGGTTATGGTTTGGGTTATGGTTGGGGTTATGGTTGGGGTTATGGTTGGGGTTATGGTTGGAGTTATGGTTGGGGTTATGGTTAGGGTTATGGTTAGGGTTGGGGTTCTGGTTGGGGTTATGGCTAAGGTTGGGAATATGGTTTTGGTTGGGGTTATGTTTATGGTTGGGAATCTGGTTATGGTTGGGGTTATGGTTTACGTTAGGGTTATTGTTAGGGGTTGGGGTTATGGTTTGGGTTAGGAATATTGTAAGGGATAAGGGGTTATGGTTTGGGTTTTGGTTATGGTTGGGGTTATGGTTCGGGTTAGGGTTATTGTTAGGGGTTGGGGTTATGGTTTGGGTTAGGGTTATTGTTAGGGGTTGGGGTTATGGTTTGGGTTAGGGTTATTGCTAGGGGTTATGTTTTGGGTTATGGTTATGGGTTGGTGTTACGGCTGGCAGCCTGGACACACACTATGTAGGAGGTGTGTGCTTTCCTTTCTTTACTGGTATCTGCCACTGTGGCTCCACCCCTGTGACAGAGCCCTGCCCAGGCCAACACGGCTGTAATTAATTCCCCAATCATCCCTCCTGCCCTTATTTAAAGCCTTTTCAGTTGTCAGTTCACCCTTTGCCCTTGCCCTGGCCTTTGCCCTTGTCCTTGATGCCTTGCTGAGTTGCAGGCTTGTGAGTATGTTACTCCCTGTTATATTTTGTATGTGTTGTTAATGATTTTGGGTTGCATAGGGGGACTTCTTGAGATAATTTTAGACACCCATGGGTATACATATAGTTTGTGCATTTAGACACAGTTATTCCCCTGTCTAGATTATATTACATCAGTTTAACAGTGGCATCCTTCGGTCTTATTTCCTGTATTTTGTGGGTGTTCATTTGAACACCTGTCTGGGAGGGGTTTTTTACCGTGTTTATTTGAGGGTGCCACTTTAATATCTCGTGCTTCCCCTATGTTATCCCGTAGTCTGTTTTATTGACTTTATTGTAAATAAAAATAACTGAAGGCTACTTGCAATGTGTGTCCGAACTCATCTTTGACCGAACCTGTCTGCTGTGATAGTTGCGACTCCCTGGTATATCATACCCCAGGGGGAGTCGTAACAGTTGGGTTAGGGTTATTGTTTGTGGTTGGGGTTATGGTTTGGGTTAGGGTTATTGTTAGGGTTATGGTTATGGTTTGGGTTAGAGTTATTGTTAGGGGTTGGGGTAATAGTTTGTGTTAGGGTTATTGTGAGGGCTTAGGGGTTATGGTTTGGTTTACGGTTATGGTTAAGGTTATGGTTGGGGTTATGGTTTGGGTTAGCGTTATTTTTAGGGGTTAGGGGTTATGGTTTGGGTTATGGTTATTGTTGGGGTTACTGTTATGGATGGGATTATGGTTTGGGTTAGGGTTATTGTTAGGGGTTGGGGTAATAGTTTGTGTTAGGGTTATTGTTAGGGTTTAGGCGTTATGGTTTGGTTTACGGTTATGGTTAAGGTTATGGTTGGGGTTATGGTTTGGGTTAGCGTTATTTTTAGGATTCAGGGGTTATGGTTTGGCTTATGGTTATTGTTGGGGTTATGGTTATGGATGGGATTATGGTTTGGGTTAGGGTTATTGTTGGGGGTTGGGTGTTATGGTTTGGGTTATGGTTATGGTTTGGGTTATGGTTATGGTTGGGGTTATGGTTTGGGTTAGGGTTATTGTAAGGGGTTATGGTTTGGGTTAGGGATATTGTTAGGGGTTAGGGGTTATGGTTTGGGTTAGGGTTGGGGTTATGGTTGGGGTTATGGTTGGGGTTATGGTTGGGGTTATGGTTATGGTTGGGAATCTGGTTATGGTTGGGGTTAAGGTTTGGGTTAGGGTTATGGTTTGGGTTAGGGTTATGGTTTGGGTTATGGTTTGGGTTCGGGTTATGGTTTGGGTTCGGGTTATGGTTTGGGTTAGGGTTATTGTAAGGGGTTATGGTTTGGGTTAGGGATATTGTTAGGGGTTAGGGGTTATGGTTTGGGTTAGGGTTATGGCTATGGTTGGGAATATGGTTTTGGTTGGGGTTATGGTTATGGTTGGGAATCTGGTTATGGTTGGGGTTAAGGTTTGGGTTAGGGTTATGGTTTGGGTTAGGGTTATGGTTTGGGTTAGGGTTATGGTTTGGGTTATGGTTTGGGTTCGGGTTATGGTTTGGGTTCGGGTTATGGTTTGGGTTAGGGTTATTGTTAGGGGTTTGGGGTTATGGTTGGGGTTATGGCTGTGGATGGGATTATGGTTTGGGTTAGGGTTCTTGTTAGGGGTTTGGGTTAGGGTTATTGTTAGAAGTTAGGGGTTATGGTTTAGGTTAGGGTTATTGTTGGGGTTATGGTTTGGGTTAGGGTTATTGTTAGGGGTTGGAGTTATGGTATGGTTTAGGGTTAATGTTGGGAGTTAGGGGTTATGTTTTGGGTTATGGTTATGGTTGGGGTTATGGTTTAGGTTAGGGTTATTGTTAGGGGTTGGGGTTATGGTTTGGGTTAGGGTTATTGTTAGGGGTTATGGTTTGGGTTATGGTTATGGTTGGGGTTATGGTTATGGTTTGGGTTATGTTTATGGTTTGGGTTATGTTTATGGTTGGGAATCTGGTTATGGTTGGGGTTATGGTTTAGGTTAGGGTTATTGTTAGGGGTTGGGGTTATGGTTTGGGTTAGGAATATTGTAAGGGATAAGGGGTTATGGTTTGGGTTTTGGTTATGGTTGGGGTTATGGTTCGGGTTAGGGTTATTGTTAGGGGTTGGGGTTATGGTTTGGGTAAGGGTTATTGTTAGGGGTTGGGTTTATGGTTTGGGTTAGGGTTATTGCTAGGGGTTATGTTTTGGGTTATGGTTATGGTTATGGGTTGGGTTAGGGTTTGGGTTATGGGTTGGGTTATGGGTTGGGTTATGGGTTGGGTTATGGTTTGGGTTCGGGTTATGGTTTGGGTTAGGGTTATTGTTAGGGGTTGGGGGTTATGGTTTGGGTTAGGGTTATTGTTAGGGGTTGGGGGTTATGGTTTGGGTTATGGTTATGGTTGGGGTTATGGCTATGGATGGGATTATGGTTTGGGTTAGGGTTCTTGTTAGGGGTTTGGGTTAGGGTTATTGTTAGAAGTTAGGCGTTATGGTTTAGGTTATGGTTGGGGTTATGGTTTAGGTTAGGGTTATTGTTAGGGGTTGGGGTTATGGTTTGGGTTAGGGTTATCTTAAGGGATTAGGGGTTATGGTTTGGGTTAGGGTTCTTGTTAGGGGTTTGGGTTAGGGTTATTGTTAGAAGTTAGGGGTTATGGTTTGGGTTATGGTTGGGGTTATGGTTTAGGTTAGGGTTATTGTTAGGGGTTGGGGTTATGGTTTGGGTTAGGGTTATTTTAAGGGATTAGGGGTTATGGTTTGGGTTTTGGTTATGGTTGGGGTTATGGTTTGGGTTAGGGTTATTGTTAGGGGTTGGAGTTATGGTTTGGTTTAGGGTTAATGTTGGGAGTTAGGGGTTATGTTTTGGGTTATGGTTATGGTTTGGGTTATGGTTATGGTTGGGGTTATGGTTTAGGTTAGGGTTATTGTTAGGGGTTGGGGTTATGGTTTGGGTTAGGGTTATTGTTAGGGGTTATGGTTTGGGTTATGGTTATGGTTGGGTTTATGGTTATGGTTTGGGTTAAGTTTTGGGTTAGGTTTTGGGTTAGGTTTTGGGTTAGGTTTTGGGTTAGGTTTTGGGTGAGGTTTTGGGTGAGGTTTTGGGTGAGGTTTTGGGTTAGGTTTTGGGTTAGGTTTTGGGTGAGGTTTTGGGTGAGGTTTTGGGTGAGGTTTTGGGTGAGGTTTTGGGTTAGGTTTTGGGTTAGGTTTTGGGTTAGGTTTTGGGTTAGGTTTATTGTTAGGGGTTGGGGTTATGGTTTGGGTTATGGTTTAGGTTAGGGTTATTGTTAGGGGTTGGGGTTATGGTTTGGGTTAGGGTTATTATTAGGGGTTATGGTTTGGGTTAGGGATATTGTTAGGGGTTAGGGGTTATGGTTTGGGTTAGGGTTATTGTTAGGGGTTGGGGTTATGGTTTGGGTTATGGTTGGGGTTATGGTTGGGGTTATGGTTGGGGTTATGGTTGGAGTTATGGTTGGGGTTATGGTTAGGGTTATGGTTAGGGTTGGGGTTATGGTTGGGGTTATGGCTAAGGTTGGGAATATGGTTTTGGTTGGGGTTATGTTTATGGTTGGGAATCTGGTTATGGTTGGGGTTATGGTTTACGTTAGGGTTATTGTTAGGGGTTGGGGTTATGGTTTGGGTTAGGAATATTGTAAGGGATAAGGGGTTATGGTTTGGGTTTTGGTTATGGTTGGGGTTATGGTTCGGGTTAGGGTTATTGTTAGGGGTTGGGGTTATGGTTTGGGTTAGGGTTATTGTTAGGGGTTGGGGTTATGGTTTGGGTTAGGGTTATTGCTAGGGGTTATGTTTTGGGTTATGGTTATGGGTTGGTGTTACGGCTGGCAGCCTGGACACACACTATGTAGGAGGTGTGTGCTTTCCTTTCTTTACCGGTATCTGCCACTGTGGCTCCACCCCTGTGACAGAGCCCTGCCCAGGCCAACACGGCTGTAATTAATTCCCCAATCATCCCTCCTGCCCTTATTTAAAGCCTTTTCAGTTGTCAGTTCACCCTTTGCCCTTGCCCTGGCCTTTGCCCTTGTCCTTGATGCCTTGCTGAGTTGCAGGCTTGTGAGTATGTTACTCCCTGTTATATTTTGTATGTGTTGTTAATGATTTTGGGTTGCATAGGGGGACTTCTTGAGATAATTTTAGACACCCATGGGTATACATATAGTTTGTGCATTTAGACACAGTTATTCCCCTGTCTAGATTATATTACATCAGTTTAACAGTGGCATCCTTCGGTCTTATTTCCTGTATTTTGTGGGTGTTCATTTGAACACCTGTCTGGGAGGGGTTTTTTACCGTGTTTATTTGAGGGTGCCACTTTAATATCTCGTGCTTCCCCTATGTTATCCCGTAGTCTGTTTTATTGACTTTATTGTAAATAAAAATAACTGAAGGCTACTTGCAATGTGTGTCCGAACTCATCTTTGACCGAACCTGTCTGCTGTGATAGTTGCGACTCCCTGGTATATCATACCCCAGGGGGAGTCGTAACAGTTGGGTTAGGGTTATTGTTTGTGGTTGGGGTTATGGTTTGGGTTAGGGTTATTGTTAGGGTTATGGTTATGGTTTGGGTTAGAGTTATTGTTAGGGGTTGGGGTAATAGTTTGTGTTAGGGTTATTGTTAGGGTTTAGGGGTTATGGTTTGGTTTACGGTTATGGTTAAGGTTATGGTTGGGGTTATGGTTTGGGTTAGCGTTATTTTTAGGGGTTAGGGGTTATGGTTTGGGTTATGGTTATTGTTAGGGGTTAGGGGTTATGGTTTGGGTTAGGGTTATTGTTAGGGGTTGGGGTTATGGTTTGGGTTATGGTTGGGGTTATGGTTGGGGTTATGGTTGGGGTTATGGTTGGAGTTATGGTTGGGGTTATGGTTAGGGTTATGGTTAGGGTTGGGGTTATGGTTGGGGTTATGGCTAAGGTTGGGAATATGGTTTTGGTTGGGGTTATGTTTATGGTTGGGAATCTGGTTATGGTTGGGGTTATGGTTTACGTTAGGGTTATTGTTAGGGGTTGGGGTTATGGTTTGGGTTAGGAATATTGTAAGGGATAAGGGGTTATGGTTTGGGTTTTGGTTATGGTTGGGGTTATGGTTCGGGTTAGGGTTATTGTTAGGGGTTGGGGTTATGGTTTGGGTTAGGGTTATTGTTATGGGTTGGGGTTATGGTTTGGGTTAGGGTTATTGCTAGGGGTTATGTTTTGGGTTATGGTTATGGGTTGGTGTTACGGCTGGCAGCCTGGACACACACTATGTAGGAGGTGTGTGCTTTCCTTTCTTTACCGGTATCTGCCACTGTGGCTCCACCCCTGTGACAGAGCCCTGCCCAGGCCAACACGGCTGTAATTAATTCCCCAATCATCCCTCCTGCCCTTATTTAAAGCCTTTTCAGTTGTCAGTTCACCCTTTGCCCTTGCCCTGGCCTTTGCCCTTGTCCTTGATGCCTTGCTGAGTTGCAGGCTTGTGAGTATGTTACTCCCTGTTATATTTTGTATGTGTTGTTAATGATTTTGGGTTGCATAGGGGGACTTCTTGAGATAATTTTAGACACCCATGGGTATACATATAGTTTGTGCATTTAGACACAGTTATTCCCCTGTCTAGATTATATTACATCAGTTTAACAGTGGCATCCTTCGGTCTTATTTCCTGTATTTTGTGGGTGTTCATTTGAACACCTGTCTGGGAGGGGTTTTTTACCGTGTTTATTTGAGGGTGCCACTTTAATATCTCGTGCTTCCCCTATGTTATCCCGTAGTCTGTTTTATTGACTTTATTGTAAATAAAAATAACTGAAGGCTACTTGCAATGTGTGTCCGAACTCATCTTTGACCGAACCTGTCTGCTGTGATAGTTGCGACTCCCTGGTATATCATACCCCAGGGGGAGTCGTAACAGTTGGGTTAGGGTTATTGTTTGTGGTTGGGGTTATGGTTTGGGTTAGGGTTATTGTTAGGGTTATGGTTATGGTTTGGGTTAGAGTTATTGTTAGGGGTTGGGGTAATAGTTTGTGTTAGGGTTATTGTGAGGGCTTAGGGGTTATGGTTTGGTTTACGGTTATGGTTAAGGTTATGGTTGGGGTTATGGTTTGGGTTAGCGTTATTTTTAGGGGTTAGGGGTTATGGTTTGGGTTATGGTTATTGTTGGGGTTACTGTTATGGATGGGATTATGGTTTGGGTTAGGGTTATTGTTAGGGGTTGGGGTAATAGTTTGTGTTAGGGTTATTGTTAGGGTTTAGGCGTTATGGTTTGGTTTACGGTTATGGTTAAGGTTATGGTTGGGGTTATGGTTTGGGTTAGCGTTATTTTTAGGATTCAGGGGTTATGGTTTGGCTTATGGTTATTGTTGGGGTTATGGTTATGGATGGGATTATGGTTTGGGTTAGGGTTATTGTTGGGGGTTGGGTGTTATGGTTTGGGTTATGGTTATGGTTTGGGTTATGGTTATGGTTGGGGTTATGGTTTGGGTTAGGGTTATTGTAAGGGGTTATGGTTTGGGTTAGGGATATTGTTAGGGGTTAGGGGTTATGGTTTGGGTTAGGGTTGGGGTTATGGTTGGGGTTATGGTTGGGGTTATGGTTGGGGTTATGGTTATGGTTGGGAATCTGGTTATGGTTGGGGTTAAGGTTTGGGTTAGGGTTATGGTTTGGGTTAGGGTTATGGTTTGGGTTATGGTTTGGGTTCGGGTTATGGTTTGGGTTCGGGTTATGGTTTGGGTTAGGGTTATTGTAAGGGGTTATGGTTTGGGTTAGGGATATTGTTAGGGGTTAGGGGTTATGGTTTGGGTTAGGGTTATGGCTATGGTTGGGAATATGGTTTTGGTTGGGGTTATGGTTATGGTTGGGAATCTGGTTATGGTTGGGGTTAAGGTTTGGGTTAGGGTTATGGTTTGGGTTAGGGTTATGGTTTGGGTTAGGGTTATGGTTTGGGTTATGGTTTGGGTTCGGGTTATGGTTTGGGTTCGGGTTATGGTTTGGGTTAGGGTTATTGTTAGGGGTTTGGGGTTATGGTTGGGGTTATGGCTGTGGATGGGATTATGGTTTGGGTTAGGGTTCTTGTTAGGGGTTTGGGTTAGGGTTATTGTTAGAAGTTAGGGGTTATGGTTTAGGTTAGGGTTATTGTTGGGGTTATGGTTTGGGTTAGGGTTATTGTTAGGGGTTGGAGTTATGGTATGGTTTAGGGTTAATGTTGGGAGTTAGGGGTTATGTTTTGGGTTATGGTTATGGTTGGGGTTATGGTTTAGGTTAGGGTTATTGTTAGGGGTTGGGGTTATGGTTTGGGTTAGGGTTATTGTTAGGGGTTATGGTTTGGGTTATGGTTATGGTTGGGGTTATGGTTATGGTTTGGGTTATGTTTATGGTTTGGGTTATGTTTATGGTTGGGAATCTGGTTATGGTTGGGGTTATGGTTTAGGTTAGGGTTATTGTTAGGGGTTGGGGTTATGGTTTGGGTTAGGAATATTGTAAGGGATAAGGGGTTATGGTTTGGGTTTTGGTTATGGTTGGGGTTATGGTTCGGGTTAGGGTTATTGTTAGGGGTTGGGGTTATGGTTTGGGTAAGGGTTATTGTTAGGGGTTGGGTTTATGGTTTGGGTTAGGGTTATTGCTAGGGGTTATGTTTTGGGTTATGGTTATGGTTATGGGTTGGGTTAGGGTTTGGGTTATGGGTTGGGTTATGGGTTGGGTTATGGGTTGGGTTATGGGTTGGGTTATGGTTTGGGTTCGGGTTATGGTTTGGGTTAGGGTTATTGTTAGGGGTTGGGGGTTATGGTTTGGGTTAGGGTTATTGTTAGGGGTTGGGGGTTATGGTTTGGGTTATGGTTATGGTTGGGGTTATGGCTATGGATGGGATTATGGTTTGGGTTAGGGTTCTTGTTAGGGGTTTGGGTTAGGGTTATTGTTAGAAGTTAGGCGTTATGGTTTAGGTTATGGTTGGGGTTATGGTTTAGGTTAGGGTTATTGTTAGGGGTTGGGGTTATGGTTTGGGTTAGGGTTATCTTAAGGGATTAGGGGTTATGGTTTGGGTTAGGGTTCTTGTTAGGGGTTTGGGTTAGGGTTATTGTTAGAAGTTAGGGGTTATGGTTTGGGTTATGGTTGGGGTTATGGTTTAGGTTAGGGTTATTGTTAGGGGTTGGGGTTATGGTTTGGGTTAGGGTTATTTTAAGGGATTAGGGGTTATGGTTTGGGTTTTGGTTATGGTTGGGGTTATGGTTTGGGTTAGGGTTATTGTTAGGGGTTGGAGTTATGGTTTGGTTTAGGGTTAATGTTGGGAGTTAGGGGTTATGTTTTGGGTTATGGTTATGGTTTGGGTTATGGTTATGGTTGGGGTTATGGTTTAGGTTAGGGTTATTGTTAGGGGTTGGGGTTATGGTTTGGGTTAGGGTTATTGTTAGGGGTTATGGTTTGGGTTATGGTTATGGTTGGGTTTATGGTTATGGTTTGGGTTAAGTTTTGGGTTAGGTTTTGGGTTAGGTTTTGGGTTAGGTTTTGGGTTAGGTTTTGGGTGAGGTTTTGGGTGAGGTTTTGGGTGAGGTTTTGGGTTAGGTTTTGGGTTAGGTTTTGGGTGAGGTTTTGGGTGAGGTTTTGGGTGAGGTTTTGGGTGAGGTTTTGGGTGAGGTTTTGGGTTAGGTTTTGGGTTAGGTTTTGGGTTAGGTTTTGGGTTAGGTTTATTGTTAGGGGTTGGGGTTATGGTTTGGGTTATGGTTTAGGTTAGGGTTATTGTTAGGGGTTGGGGTTATGGTTTGGGTTAGGGTTATTATTAGGGGTTATGGTTTGGGTTAGGGATATTGTTAGGGGTTAGGGGTTATGGTTTGGGTTAGGGTTATTGTTAGGGGTTGGGGTTATGGTTTGGGTTATGGTTGGGGTTATGGTTGGGGTTATGGTTGGGGTTATGGTTGGAGTTATGGTTGGGGTTATGGTTAGGGTTATGGTTAGGGTTGGGGTTATGGTTGGGGTTATGGCTAAGGTTGGGAATATGGTTTTGGTTGGGGTTATGTTTATGGTTGGGAATCTGGTTATGGTTGGGGTTATGGTTTACGTTAGGGTTATTGTTAGGGGTTGGGGTTATGGTTTGGGTTAGGAATATTGTAAGGGATAAGGGGTTATGGTTTGGGTTTTGGTTATGGTTGGGGTTATGGTTCGGGTTAGGGTTATTGTTAGGGGTTGGGGTTATGGTTTGGGTTAGGGTTATTGTTATGGGTTGGGGTTATGGTTTGGGTTAGGGTTATTGCTAGGGGTTATGTTTTGGGTTATGGTTATGGGTTGGTGTTACGGCTGGCAGCCTGGACACACACTATGTAGGAGGTGTGTGCTTTCCTTTCTTTACCGGTATCTGCCACTGTGGCTCCACCCCTGTGACAGAGCCCTGCCCAGGCCAACACGGCTGTAATTAATTCCCCAATCATCCCTCCTGCCCTTATTTAAAGCCTTTTCAGTTGTCAGTTCACCCTTTGCCCTTGCCCTGGCCTTTGCCCTTGTCCTTGATGCCTTGCTGAGTTGCAGGCTTGTGAGTATGTTACTCCCTGTTATATTTTGTATGTGTTGTTAATGATTTTGGGTTGCATAGGGGGACTTCTTGAGATAATTTTAGACACCCATGGGTATACATATAGTTTGTGCATTTAGACACAGTTATTCCCCTGTCTAGATTATATTACATCAGTTTAACAGTGGCATCCTTCGGTCTTATTTCCTGTATTTTGTGGGTGTTCATTTGAACACCTGTCTGGGAGGGGTTTTTTACCGTGTTTATTTGAGGGTGCCACTTTAATATCTCGTGCTTCCCCTATGTTATCCCGTAGTCTGTTTTATTGACTTTATTGTAAATAAAAATAACTGAAGGCTACTTGCAATGTGTGTCCGAACTCATCTTTGACCGAACCTGTCTGCTGTGATAGTTGCGACTCCCTGGTATATCATACCCCAGGGGGAGTCGTAACAGTTGGGTTAGGGTTATTGTTTGTGGTTGGGGTTATGGTTTGGGTTAGGGTTATTGTTAGGGTTATGGTTATGGTTTGGGTTAGAGTTATTGTTAGGGGTTGGGGTAATAGTTTGTGTTAGGGTTATTGTGAGGGCTTAGGGGTTATGGTTTGGTTTACGGTTATGGTTAAGGTTATGGTTGGGGTTATGGTTTGGGTTAGCGTTATTTTTAGGGGTTAGGGGTTATGGTTTGGGTTATGGTTATTGTTGGGGTTACTGTTATGGATGGGATTATGGTTTGGGTTAGGGTTATTGTTAGGGGTTGGGGTAATAGTTTGTGTTAGGGTTATTGTTAGGGTTTAGGCGTTATGGTTTGGTTTACGGTTATGGTTAAGGTTATGGTTGGGGTTATGGTTTGGGTTAGCGTTATTTTTAGGATTCAGGGGTTATGGTTTGGCTTATGGTTATTGTTGGGGTTATGGTTATGGATGGGATTATGGTTTGGGTTAGGGTTATTGTTGGGGGTTGGGTGTTATGGTTTGGGTTATGGTTATGGTTTGGGTTATGGTTATGGTTGGGGTTATGGTTTGGGTTAGGGTTATTGTAAGGGGTTATGGTTTGGGTTAGGGATATTGTTAGGGGTTAGGGGTTATGGTTTGGGTTAGGGTTGGGGTTATGGTTGGGGTTATGGTTGGGGTTATGGTTGGGGTTATGGTTATGGTTGGGAATCTGGTTATGGTTGGGGTTAAGGTTTGGGTTAGGGTTATGGTTTGGGTTAGGGTTATGGTTTGGGTTATGGTTTGGGTTCGGGTTATGGTTTGGGTTCGGGTTATGGTTTGGGTTAGGGTTATTGTAAGGGGTTATGGTTTGGGTTAGGGATATTGTTAGGGGTTAGGGGTTATGGTTTGGGTTAGGGTTATGGCTATGGTTGGGAATATGGTTTTGGTTGGGGTTATGGTTATGGTTGGGAATCTGGTTATGGTTGGGGTTAAGGTTTGGGTTAGGGTTATGGTTTGGGTTAGGGTTATGGTTTGGGTTAGGGTTATGGTTTGGGTTATGGTTTGGGTTCGGGTTATGGTTTGGGTTCGGGTTATGGTTTGGGTTAGGGTTATTGTTAGGGGTTTGGGGTTATGGTTGGGGTTATGGCTGTGGATGGGATTATGGTTTGGGTTAGGGTTCTTGTTAGGGGTTTGGGTTAGGGTTATTGTTAGAAGTTAGGGGTTATGGTTTAGGTTAGGGTTATTGTTGGGGTTATGGTTTGGGTTAGGGTTATTGTTAGGGGTTGGAGTTATGGTATGGTTTAGGGTTAATGTTGGGAGTTAGGGGTTATGTTTTGGGTTATGGTTATGGTTGGGGTTATGGTTTAGGTTAGGGTTATTGTTAGGGGTTGGGGTTATGGTTTGGGTTAGGGTTATTGTTAGGGGTTATGGTTTGGGTTATGGTTATGGTTGGGGTTATGGTTATGGTTTGGGTTATGTTTATGGTTTGGGTTATGTTTATGGTTGGGAATCTGGTTATGGTTGGGGTTATGGTTTAGGTTAGGGTTATTGTTAGGGGTTGGGGTTATGGTTTGGGTTAGGAATATTGTAAGGGATAAGGGGTTATGGTTTGGGTTTTGGTTATGGTTGGGGTTATGGTTCGGGTTAGGGTTATTGTTAGGGGTTGGGGTTATGGTTTGGGTAAGGGTTATTGTTAGGGGTTGGGTTTATGGTTTGGGTTAGGGTTATTGCTAGGGGTTATGTTTTGGGTTATGGTTATGGTTATGGGTTGGGTTAGGGTTTGGGTTATGGGTTGGGTTATGGGTTGGGTTATGGGTTGGGTTATGGGTTGGGTTATGGTTTGGGTTCGGGTTATGGTTTGGGTTAGGGTTATTGTTAGGGGTTGGGGGTTATGGTTTGGGTTAGGGTTATTGTTAGGGGTTGGGGGTTATGGTTTGGGTTATGGTTATGGTTGGGGTTATGGCTATGGATGGGATTATGGTTTGGGTTAGGGTTCTTGTTAGGGGTTTGGGTTAGGGTTATTGTTAGAAGTTAGGCGTTATGGTTTAGGTTATGGTTGGGGTTATGGTTTAGGTTAGGGTTATTGTTAGGGGTTGGGGTTATGGTTTGGGTTAGGGTTATCTTAAGGGATTAGGGGTTATGGTTTGGGTTAGGGTTCTTGTTAGGGGTTTGGGTTAGGGTTATTGTTAGAAGTTAGGGGTTATGGTTTGGGTTATGGTTGGGGTTATGGTTTAGGTTAGGGTTATTGTTAGGGGTTGGGGTTATGGTTTGGGTTAGGGTTATTTTAAGGGATTAGGGGTTATGGTTTGGGTTTTGGTTATGGTTGGGGTTATGGTTTGGGTTAGGGTTATTGTTAGGGGTTGGAGTTATGGTTTGGTTTAGGGTTAATGTTGGGAGTTAGGGGTTATGTTTTGGGTTATGGTTATGGTTTGGGTTATGGTTATGGTTGGGGTTATGGTTTAGGTTAGGGTTATTGTTAGGGGTTGGGGTTATGGTTTGGGTTAGGGTTATTGTTAGGGGTTATGGTTTGGGTTATGGTTATGGTTGGGTTTATGGTTATGGTTTGGGTTAAGTTTTGGGTTAGGTTTTGGGTTAGGTTTTGGGTTAGGTTTTGGGTTAGGTTTTGGGTGAGGTTTTGGGTGAGGTTTTGGGTGAGGTTTTGGGTTAGGTTTTGGGTTAGGTTTTGGGTGAGGTTTTGGGTGAGGTTTTGGGTGAGGTTTTGGGTGAGGTTTTGGGTGAGGTTTTGGGTTAGGTTTTGGGTTAGGTTTTGGGTTAGGTTTTGGGTTAGGTTTATTGTTAGGGGTTGGGGTTATGGTTTGGGTTATGGTTTAGGTTAGGGTTATTGTTAGGGGTTGGGGTTATGGTTTGGGTTAGGGTTATTATTAGGGGTTATGGTTTGGGTTAGGGATATTGTTAGGGGTTAGGGGTTATGGTTTGGGTTAGGGTTATTGTTAGGGGTTGGGGTTATGGTTTGGGTTATGGTTGGGGTTATGGTTGGGGTTATGGTTGGGGTTATGGTTGGAGTTATGGTTGGGGTTATGGTTAGGGTTATGGTTAGGGTTGGGGTTATGGTTGGGGTTATGGCTAAGGTTGGGAATATGGTTTTGGTTGGGGTTATGTTTATGGTTGGGAATCTGGTTATGGTTGGGGTTATGGTTTACGTTAGGGTTATTGTTAGGGGTTGGGGTTATGGTTTGGGTTAGGAATATTGTAAGGGATAAGGGGTTATGGTTTGGGTTTTGGTTATGGTTGGGGTTATGGTTCGGGTTAGGGTTATTGTTAGGGGTTGGGGTTATGGTTTGGGTTAGGGTTATTGTTAGGGGTTGGGGTTATGGTTTGGGTTAGGGTTATTGCTAGGGGTTATGTTTTGGGTTATGGTTATGGGTTGGTGTTACGGCTGGCAGCCTGGACACACACTATGTAGGAGGTGTGTGCTTTCCTTTCTTTACCGGTATCTGCCACTGTGGCTCCACCCCTGTGACAGAGCCCTGCCCAGGCCAACACGGCTGTAATTAATTCCCCAATCATCCCTCCTGCCCTTATTTAAAGCCTTTTCAGTTGTCAGTTCACCCTTTGCCCTTGCCCTGGCCTTTGCCCTTGTCCTTGATGCCTTGCTGAGTTGCAGGCTTGTGAGTATGTTACTCCCTGTTATATTTTGTATGTGTTGTTAATGATTTTGGGTTGCATAGGGGGACTTCTTGAGATAATTTTAGACACCCATGGGTATACATATAGTTTGTGCATTTAGACACAGTTATTCCCCTGTCTAGATTATATTACATCAGTTTAACAGTGGCATCCTTCGGTCTTATTTCCTGTATTTTGTGGGTGTTCATTTGAACACCTGTCTGGGAGGGGTTTTTTACCGTGTTTATTTGAGGGTGCCACTTTAATATCTCGTGCTTCCCCTATGTTATCCCGTAGTCTGTTTTATTGACTTTATTGTAAATAAAAATAACTGAAGGCTACTTGCAATGTGTGTCCGAACTCATCTTTGACCGAACCTGTCTGCTGTGATAGTTGCGACTCCCTGGTATATCATACCCCAGGGGGAGTCGTAACAGTTGGGTTAGGGTTATTGTTTGTGGTTGGGGTTATGGTTTGGGTTAGGGTTATTGTTAGGGTTATGGTTATGGTTTGGGTTAGAGTTATTGTTAGGGGTTGGGGTAATAGTTTGTGTTAGGGTTATTGTTAGGGTTTAGGGGTTATGGTTTGGTTTACGGTTATGGTTAAGGTTATGGTTGGGGTTATGGTTTGGGTTAGCGTTATTTTTAGGGGTTAGGGGTTATGGTTTGGGTTATGGTTATTGTTGGGGTTACTGTTATGGATGGGATTATGGTTTGGGTTCGGGTTATGGTTTGGGTTCGGGTTATGGTTTGGGTTAGGGTTATTGTTAGGGGTTTGGGGTTATGGTTGGGGTTATGGCTGTGGATGGGATTATGGTTTGGGTTAGGGTTCTTGTTAGGGGTTTGGGTTAGGGTTATTGTTAGAAGTTAGGGGTTATGGTTTAGGTTAGGGTTATTGTTGGGGTTATGGTTTGGGTTAGGGTTATTGTTAGGGGTTGGAGTTATGGTATGGTTTAGGGTTAATGTTGGGAGTTAGGGGTTATGTTTTGGGTTATGGTTATGGTTGGGGTTATGGTTTAGGTTAGGGTTATTGTTAGGGGTTGGGGTTATGGTTTGGGTTAGGGTTATTGTTAGGGGTTATGGTTTGGGTTATGGTTATGGTTGGGGTTATGGTTATGGTTTGGGTTATGTTTATGGTTTGGGTTATGTTTATGGTTGGGAATCTGGTTATGGTTGGGGTTATGGTTTAGGTTAGGGTTATTGTTAGGGGTTGGGGTTATGGTTTGGGTTAGGAATATTGTAAGGGATAAGGGGTTATGGTTTGGGTTTTGGTTATGGTTGGGGTTATGGTTCGGGTTAGGGTTATTGTTAGGGGTTGGGGTTATGGTTTGGGTAAGGGTTATTGTTAGGGGTTGGGTTTATGGTTTGGGTTAGGGTTATTGCTAGGGGTTATGTTTTGGGTTATGGTTATGGTTATGGGTTGGGTTAGGGTTTGGGTTATGGGTTGGGTTATGGGTTGGGTTATGGTTTGGGTTCGGGTTATGGTTTGGGTTCGGGTTATGGTTTGGGTTAGGGTTATTGTTAGGGGTTGGGGGTTATGGTTTGGGTTAGGGTTATTGTTAGGGGTTGGGGGTTATGGTTTGGGTTATGGTTATGGTTGGGGTTATGGCTATGGATGGGATTATGGTTTGGGTTAGGGTTCTTGTTAGGGGTTTGGGTTAGGGTTATTGTTAGAAGTTAGGCGTTATGGTTTAGGTTATGGTTGGGGTTATGGTTTAGGTTAGGGTTATTGTTAGGGGTTGGGGTTATGGTTTGGGTTAGGGTTATCTTAAGGGATTAGGGGTTATGGTTTGGGTTAGGGTTCTTGTTAGGGGTTTGGGTTAGGGTTATTGTTAGAAGTTAGGGGTTATGGTTTGGGTTATGGTTGGGGTTATGGTTTAGGTTAGGGTTATTGTTAGGGGTTGGGGTTATGGTTTGGGTTAGGGTTATTTTAAGGGATTAGGGGTTATGGTTGGGGTTATGGTTTGGGTTAGGGTTATTGTTAGGGGTTGGAGTTATGGTTTGGTTTAGGGTTAATGTTGGGAGTTAGGGGTTATGTTTTGGGTTATGGTTATGGTTTGGGTTATGGTTATGGTTGGGGTTATGGTTGGGGTTATGGTTGGGGTTATGGTTGGGGTTATGGTTGGGGTTATGGTTGGGGTTATGGTTGGGGTTATGGTTGGGGTTATGGTTGGGGTTATGGTTGGGGTTATGGTTGGGGTTATGGCTATGGTTGGGAATATGGTTTTGGTTGGGGTTATGGTTATGGTTGGGAATCTGGTTATGGTTGGGGTTAAGGTTTGGGTTAGGGTTATGGTTTGGGTTCGGGTTATGGTTTGGGTTAGGGTTATTGTTAGGGGTTTGGGGTTATGGTTGGGGTTATGGCTGTGGATGGGATTATGGTTTGGGTTAGGGTTCTTGTTAGGGGTTTGGGTTAGGGTTATTGTTAGAAGTTAGGGGTTATGGTTTAGGTTAGGGTTATTGTTGGGGTTATGGTTTGGGTTAGGGTTATTGTTAGGGGTTGGAGTTATGGTATGGTTTAGGGTTAATGTTGGGAGTTAGGGGTTATGTTTTGGGTTATGGTTATGGTTGGGGTTATGGTTTAGGTTAGGGTTATTGTTAGGGGTTGGGGTTATGGTTTGGGTTAGGGTTATTGTTAGGGGTTATGGTTTGGGTTATGGTTATGGTTGGGGTTATGGTTATGGTTTGGGTTATGTTTATGGTTTGGGTTATGTTTATGGTTGGGAATCTGGTTATGGTTGGGGTTATGGTTTAGGTTAGGGTTATTGTTAGGGGTTGGGGTTATGGTTTGGGTTAGGAATATTGTAAGGGATAAGGGGTTATGGTTTGGGTTTTGGTTATGGTTGGGGTTATGGTTCGGGTTAGGGTTATTGTTAGGGGTTGGGGTTATGGTTTGGGTAAGGGTTATTGTTAGGGGTTGGGTTTATGGTTTGGGTTAGGGTTATTGCTAGGGGTTATGTTTTGGGTTATGGTTATGGTTATGGGTTGGGTTACGGTTTGGGTTATGGGTTGGGTTATGGGTTGGGTTATGGGTTGGGTTATGGTTTGGGTTCGGGTTATGGTTTGGGTTAAGGTTATTGTTAGGGGTTGGGGGTTATGGTTTGGGTTATGGTTATGGTTGGGGTTATGGCTATGGATGGGATTATGGTTTGGGTTAGGGTTCTTGTTAGGGGTTTGGGTTAGGGTTATTGTTAGAAGTTAGGCGTTATGGTTTAGGTTATGGTTGGGGTTATGGTTTAGGTTAGGGTTATTGTTAGGGGTTGGGGTTATGGTTTGGGTTAGGGTTATCTTAAGGGATTAGGGGTTATGGTTTGGGTTAGGGTTCTTGTTAGGGGTGTGGGTTAGGGTTATTGTTAGAAGTTAGGGGTTATGGTTTGGGTTATGGTTGGGGTTATGGTTTAGGTTAGGGTTATTGTTAGGGGTTGGGGTTATGGTTTGGGTTAGGGTTATTTTAAGGGATTAGGGGTTATGGTTTGGGTTTTGGTTATGGTTGGGGTTATGGTTTGGGTTAGGGTTATTGTTAGGGGTTGGAGTTATGGTTTGGTTTAGGGTTAATGTTGGGAGTTAGGGGTTATGTTTTGGGTTATGGTTATGGTTTGGGTTATGGTTATGGTTGGGGTTATGGTTTAGGTTAGGGTTATTGTTAGGGGTTGGGGTTATGGTTTGGGTTAGGGTTATTGTTAGGGGTTATGGTTTGGGTTATGGTTATGGTTGGGGTTATGGTTATGGTTTGGGTTAAGTTTTGGGTTAGGTTTTGGGTTAGGTTTTGGGTGAGGTTTTGGGTGAGGTTTTGGGTGAGGTTTTGGGTGAGGTTTTGGGTGAGGTTTTGGGTGAGGTTTTGGGTAAGGTTTTGGGTTAGGTTTTGGGTTAGGTTTATTGTTAGGGGTTGGGGTTATGGTTTGGGTTAGGGTTATTGTTAGGGGTTAGGGGTTATGGTTTGGGTTATGGTAATGGTTGGGGTAATGGTTTAGGTTAGGGTTATTGTTGGGGTTATGGTTTGGGTTAGGGTTATTGTTAGGGGTTGGAGTTGTGGTATGGTTTAGGGTTAATGTTGGGAGTTAGGGGTTATGTTTTGGGTTATGGTTATGGTTGGGGTTATGGTTTAGGTTAGGGTTATTGTTAGGGGTTGGGGTTATGGTTTGGGTTAGGGTTATTGTTAGGGGTTATGGTTTGGGTTATGGTTATGGTTGGGGTTATGGTTATGGTTTGGGTTATGTTTATGGTTTGGGTTATGTTTATGGTTGGGAATCTGGTTATGGTTGGGGTTATGGTTTAGGTTAGGGTTATTGTTAGGGGTTGGGGTTATGGTTTGGGTTAGGAATATTGTAAGGGATAAGGGGTTATGGTTTGGGTTTTGGTTATGGTTGGGGTTATGGTTCGGGTTAGGTTTATTGTTAGGGGTTGGGGTTATGGTTTGGGTAAGGGTTATTGTTAGGGGTTGGGTTTATGGTTTGGGTTAGGGTTATTGCTAGGGGTTATGTTTTGGGTTATGGTTATGGTTATGGGTTGGGTTAGGGTTTGGGTTATGGGTTGGGTTATGGGTTGGGTTATGGTTTGGGTTCGGGTTATGGTTTGGGTTAGGGTTATTGTTAGGGGTTGGGGGTTATGGTTTGGGTTATGGTTATGGTTGGGGTTATGGCTATGGATGGGATTATGGTTTGGGTTAGGGTTCTTGTTAGGGGTTTGGGTTAGGGTTATTGTTAGAAGTTAGGCGTTATGGTTTAGGTTATGGTTGGGGTTATGGTTTAGGTTAGGGTTATTGTTAGGGGTTGGGGTTATGGTTTGGGTTAGGGTTATCTTAAGGGATTAGGGGTTATGGTTTGGGTTAGGGTTCTTGTTAGGGGTTTGGGTTAGGGTTATTGTTAGAAGTTAGGGGTTATGGTTTGGGTTATGGTTGGGGTTATGGTTTAGGTTAGGGTTATTGTTAGGGGTTGGGGTTATGGTTTGGGTTAGGGTTATTTTAAGGGATTAGGGGTTATGGTTTGGGTTTTGGTTATGGTTGGGGTTATGGTTTGGGTTAGGGTTATTGTTAGGGGTTGGAGTTATGGTTTGGTTTAGGGTTAATGTTGGGAGTTAGGGGTTATGTTTTGGGTTATGGTTATGGTTTGGGTTATGGTTATGGTTGGGGTTATGGTTTAGGTTAGGGTTATTGTTAGGGGTTGGGGTTATGGTTTGGGTTAGGGTTATTGTTAGGGGTTATGGTTTGGGTTATGGTTATGGTTGGGGTTATGGTTATGGTTTGGGTTAAGTTTTGGGTTAGGTTTTGGGTTAGGTTTTGGGTTAGGTTTTGGGTTAGGTTTTGGGTGAGGTTTTGGGTGAGGTTTTGGGTGAGGTTTTGGGTGAGGTTTTGGGTTAGGTTTTGGGTTAGGTTTTGGGTGAGGTTTTGGGTGAGGTTTTGGGTGAGGTTTTGGGTGAGGTTTTGGGTGAGGTTTTGGGTTAGGTTTTGGGTTAGGTTTATTGTTAGGGTTATTGTTAGGGGTTGGGGTTATGGTTTGGGTTAGGGTTATTGTTAGGGGTTATGGTTTGGGTTATGGTTATGGTTGGGGTTATGGTTATGGTTTGGGTTAAGTTTTGGGTTAGGTTTTGGGTTAGGTTTTGGGTTAGGTTTTGGGTTAGGTTTTGGGTGAGGTTTTGGGTGAGGTTTTGGGTGAGGTTTTGGGTGAGGTTTTGGGTTAGGTTTTGGGTTAGGTTTTGGGTGAGGTTTTGGGTGAGGTTTTGGGTGAGGTTTTGGGTGAGGTTTTGGGTTAGGTTTTGGGTTAGGTTTATTGTTAGGGGTTGGGGTTATGGTTTGGGTTATGGTTTAGGTTAGGGTTATTGTTAGGGGTTGGGGTTATGGTTTGGGTTAGGGTTATTATTAGGGGTTATGGTTTGGGTTAGGGATATTGTTAGGGGTTAGGGGTTATGGTTTGGGATAGGGTTATTGTTAGGGGTTGGGGTTATGGTTTGGGTTATGGTTGGGGTTATGGTTGGGGTTATGGTTGGGGTTATGGTTGGAGTTATGGTTGGGGTTATGGTTAGGGTTATGGTTAGGGTTGGGGTTCTGGTTGGGGTTATGGCTAAGGTTGGGAATATGGTTTTGGTTGGGGTTATGTTTATGGTTGGGAATCTGGTTATGGTTGGGGTTATGGTTTACGTTAGGGTTATTGTTAGGGGTTGGGGTTATGGTTTGGGTTAGGAATATTGTAAGGGATAAGGGGTTATGGTTTGGGTTTTGGTTATGGTTGGGGTTATGGTTCGGGTTAGGGTTATTGTTAGGGGTTGGGGTTATGGTTTGGGTTAGGGTTATTGTTAGGGGTTGGGGTTATGGTTTGGGTTAGGGTTATTGCTAGGGGTTATGTTTTGGGTTATGGTTATGGGTTGGTGTTACGGCTGGCAGCCTGGACACACACTATGTAGGAGGTGTGTGCTTTCCTTTCTTTACTGGTATCTGCCACTGTGGCTCCACCCCTGTGACAGAGCCCTGCCCAGGCCAACACGGCTGTAATTAATTCCCCAATCATCCCTCCTGCCCTTATTTAAAGCCTTTTCAGTTGTCAGTTCACCCTTTGCCCTTGCCCTGGCCTTTGCCCTTGTCCTTGATGCCTTGCTGAGTTGCAGGCTTGTGAGTATGTTACTCCCTGTTATATTTTGTATGTGTTGTTAATGATTTTGGGTTGCATAGGGGGACTTCTTGAGATAATTTTAGACACCCATGGGTATACATATAGTTTGTGCATTTAGACACAGTTATTCCCCTGTCTAGATTATATTACATCAGTTTAACAGTGGCATCCTTCGGTCTTATTTCCTGTATTTTGTGGGTGTTCATTTGAACACCTGTCTGGGAGGGGTTTTTTACCGTGTTTATTTGAGGGTGCCACTTTAATATCTCGTGCTTCCCCTATGTTATCCCGTAGTCTGTTTTATTGACTTTATTGTAAATAAAAATAACTGAAGGCTACTTGCAATGTGTGTCCGAACTCATCTTTGACCGAACCTGTCTGCTGTGATAGTTGCGACTCCCTGGTATATCATACCCCAGGGGGAGTCGTAACAGTTGGGTTAGGGTTATTGTTTGTGGTTGGGGTTATGGTTTGGGTTAGGGTTATTGTTAGGGTTATGGTTATGGTTTGGGTTAGAGTTATTGTTAGGGGTTGGGGTAATAGTTTGTGTTAGGGTTATTGTTAGGGTTTAGGGGTTATGGTTTGGTTTACGGTTATGGTTAAGGTTATGGTTGGGGTTATGGTTTGGGTTAGCGTTATTTTTAGGGGTTAGGGGTTATGGTTTGGGTTATGGTTATTGTTGGGGTTACTGTTATGGATGGGATTATGGTTTGGGTTAGGGTTATTGTTAGGGGTTGGGGTAATAGTTTGTGTTAGGGTTATTGTTAGGGTTTAGGCGTTATGGTTTGGTTTACGGTTATGGTTAAGGTTATGGTTGGGGTTATGGTTTGGGTTAGCGTTATTTTTAGGATTCAGGGGTTATGGTTTGGCTTATGGTTATTGTTGGGGTTATGGTTATGGATGGGATTATGGTTTGGGTTAGGGTTATTGTTGGGGGTTGGGTGTTATGGTTTGGGTTAGGGTTATTGTTGGGGGTTGGGTGTTATGGTTTGGGTTATGGTTATGGTTTGGGTTATGGTTATGGTTGGGGTTATGGTTTGGGTTAGGGTTATTGTAAGGGGTTATGGTTTGGGTTAGGGATATTGTTAGGGGTTAGGGGTTATGGTTTGGGTTAGGGTTGGGGTTATGGTTGGGGTTATGGTTGGGGTTATGGTTGGGGTTATGGTTATGGTTATGGTTGGGGTTATGGTTGGGGTTATGGTTGGGGTTATGGTTGGGGTTATGGTTGGGGTTATGGTTGGGGTTATGGTTGGGGTTATGGTTGGGGTTATGGTTGGGGTTATGGTTGGGGTTATGGCTATGGTTGGGAATATGGTTTTGGTTGGGGTTATGGTTATGGTTGGGAATCTGGTTATGGTTGGGGTTAAGGTTTGGGTTAGGGTTATGGTTTGGGTTAGGGTTAGGGTTATGGTTTGGGTTAGGGTTATGGTTTGGGTTATGGTTTGGGTTCGGGTTATGGTTTGGGTTCGGGTTATGGTTTGGGTTCGGGTTATGGTTTGGGTTAGGGTTATTGTTAGGGGTTTGGGGTTATGGTTGGGGTTATGGCTGTGGATGGGATTATGGTTTGGGTTAGGGTTCTTGTTAGGGGTTTGGGTTAGGGTTATTGTTAGAAGTTAGGGGTTATGGTTTAGGTTAGGGTTATTGTTGGGGTTATGGTTTGGGTTAGGGTTATTGTTAGGGGTTGGAGTTATGGTATGGTTTAGGGTTAATGTTGGGATTTAGGGGTTATGTTTTGGGTTATGGTTATAGTTGGGGTTATGGTTTAGGTTAGGGTTATTGTTAGGGGTTGGGGTTATGGTTTGGGTTAGGGTTATTGTTAGGGGTTATGGTTTGGGTTATGGTTATGGTTGGGGTTATGGTTTGGGTTATGGTTATGGTTGGGGTTATGGTTATGGTTTGGGTTATGTTTATGGTTTGGGTTATGTTTATGGTTGGGAATCTGGTTATGGTTGGGGTTATGGTTTAGGTTAGGGTTATTGTTAGGGGTTGGGGTTATGGTTTGGGTTAGGAATATTGTAAGGGATAAGGGGTTATGGTTTGGGTTTTGGTTATGGTTGGGGTTATGGTTCGGGTTAGGGTTATTGTTAGGGGTTGGGGTTATGGTTTGGGTAAGGGTTATTGTTAGGGGTTGGGTTTATGGTTTGGGTTAGGGTTATTGCTAGGGGTTATGTTTTGGGTTATGGTTATGGTTATGGGTTGGGTTAGGGTTTGGGTTATGGGTTGGGTTATGGGTTGGGTTATGGGTTGGGTTATGGGTTGGGTTATGGTTTGGGTTATGGTTTGGGTTCGGGTTATGGTTTGGGTTAGGGTTATTGTTAGGGGTTGGGGGTTATGGTTTGAGTTAGGGTTATTGTTAGGGGTTGGGGGTTATGGTTTGGGTTATGGTTATGGTTGGGGTTATGGCTATGGATGGGATTATGGTTTGGGTTAGGGTTCTTGTTAGGGGTTTGGGTTAGGGTTATTGTTAGAAGTTAGGCGTTATGGTTTAGGTTATGGTTGGGGTTATGGTTTAGGTTAGGGTTATTGTTAGGGGTTGGGGTTATGGTTTGGGTTAGGGTTATCTTAAGGGATTAGGGGTTATGGTTTGGGTTAGGGTTCTTGTTAGGGGTTTGGGTTAGGGTTATTGTTAGAAGTTAGGGGTTATGGTTTGGGTTATGGTTGGGGTTATGGTTTAGGTTAGGGTTATTGTTAGGGGTTGGGGTTATGGTTTGGGTTAGGGTTATTTTAAGGGATTAGGGGTTATGGTTTGGGTTTTGGTTATGGTTGGGGTTATGGTTTGGGTTAGGGTTATTGTTAGGGGTTGGAGTTATGGTTTGGTTTAGGGTTAATGTTGGGAGTTAGGGGTTATGTTTTGGGTTATGGTTATGGTTTGGGTTATGGTTATGGTTGGGGTTATGGTTTAGGTTAGGGTTATTGTTAGGGGTTGGGGTTATGGTTTGGGTTAGGGTTATTGTTAGGGGTTATGGTTTGGGTTATGGTTATGGTTGGGTTTATGGTTATGGTTTGGGTTAAGTTTTGGGTTAGGTTTTGGGTTAGGTTTTGGGTTAGGTTTTGGGTTAGGTTTTGGGTGAGGTTTTGGGTGAGGTTTTGGGTGAGGTTTTGGGTTAGGTTTTGGGTTAGGTTTTGGGTTAGGTTTTGGGTGAGGTTTTGGGTGAGGTTTTGGGTGAGGTTTTGGGTGAGGTTTTGGGTTAGGTTTTGGGTTAGGTTTTGGGTTAGGTTTATTGTTAGGGGTTGGGGTTATGGTTTGGGTTATGGTTTAGGTTAGGGTTATTGTTAGGGGTTGGGGTTATGGTTTGGGTTAGGGTTATTATTAGGGGTTATGGTTTGGGTTAGGGATATTGTTAGGGGTTAGGGGTTATGGTTTGGGTTAGGGTTATTGTTAGTGGTTGGGGTTATGGTTTGGGTTATGGTTGGGGTTATGGTTGGGGTTATGGTTGGGGTTATGGTTGGAGTTATGGTTGGGGTTATGGTTAGGGTTATGGTTAGGGTTGGGGTTATGGTTGGGGTTATGGCTAAGGTTGGGAATATGGTTTTGGTTGGGGTTATGTTTATGGTTGGGAATCTGGTTATGGTTGGGGTTATGGTTTACGTTAGGGTTATTGTTAGGGGTTGGGGTTATGGTTTGGGTTAGGAATATTGTAAGGGATAAGGGGTTATGGTTTGGGTTTTGGTTATGGTTGGGGTTATGGTTCGGGTTAGGGTTATTGTTAGGGGTTGGGGTTATGGTTTGGGTTAGGGTTATTGTTAGGGGTTGGGGTTATGGTTTGGGTTAGGGTTATCTTAAGGGATTAGGGGTTATGGTTTGGGTTAGGGTTCTTGTTAGGGGTTTGGGTTAGGGTTATTGTTAGAAGTTAGGGGTTATGGTTTGGGTTATGGTTGGGGTTATGGTTTAGGTTAGGGTTATTGTTAGGGGTTGGGGTTATGGTTTGGGTTAGGGTTATTTTAAGGGATTAGGGGTTATGGTTTGGGTTTTGGTTATGGTTGGGGTTATGGTTTGGGTTAGGGTTATTGTTAGGGGTTGGAGTTATGGTTTGGTTTAGGGTTAATGTTGGGAGTTAGGGGTTATGTTTTGGGTTATGGTTATGGTTTGGGTTATGGTTATGGTTGGGGTTATGGTTTAGGTTAGGGTTATTGTTAGGGGTTGGGGTTATGGTTTGGGTTAGGGTTATTGTTAGGGGTTATGGTTTGGGTTATGGTTATGGTTGGGTTTATGGTTATGGTTTGGGTTAAGTTTTGGGTTAGGTTTTGGGTTAGGTTTTGGGTTAGGTTTTGGGTGAGGTTTTGGGTGAGGTTTTGGGTGAGGTTTTGGGTGAGGTTTTGGGTTAGGTTTTGGGTTAGGTTTTGGGTTAGGTTTTGGGTGAGGTTTTGGGTGAGGTTTTGGGTGAGGTTTTGGGTGAGGTTTTGGGTTAGGTTTTGGGTTAGGTTTTGGGTTAGGTTTATTGTTAGGGGTTGGGGTTATGGTTTGGGTTATGGTTTAGGTTAGGGTTATTGTTAGGGGTTGGGGTTATGGTTTGGGTTAGGGTTATTATTAGGGGTTATGGTTTGGGTTAGGGATATTGTTAGGGGTTAGGGGTTATGGTTTGGGTTAGGGTTATTGTTAGGGGTTGGGGTTATGGTTTGGGTTATGGTTGGGGTTATGGTTGGGGTTATGGTTGGAGTTATGGTTGGGGTTATGGTTAGGGTTATGGTTAGGGTTGGGGTTATGGTTGGGGTTATGGCTAAGGTTGGGAATATGGTTTTGGTTGGGGTTATGTTTATGGTTGGGAATCTGGTTATGGTTGGGGTTATGGTTTACGTTAGGGTTATTGTTAGGGGTTGGGGTTATGGTTTGGGTTAGGAATATTGTAAGGGATAAGGGGTTATGGTTTGGGTTTTGGTTATGGTTGGGGTTATGGTTCGGGTTAGGGTTATTTTTAGGGGTTGGGGTTATGGTTTGGGTTAGGGTTATTGTTATGGGTTGGGGTTATGGTTTGGGTTAGGGTTATTGCTAGGGGTTATGTTTTGGGTTATGGTTATGGGTTGGTGTTACGGCTGGCAGCCTGGACACACACTATGTAGGAGGTGTGTGCTTTCCTTTCTTTACCGGTATCTGCCACTGTGGCTCCACCCCTGTGACAGAGCCCTGCCCAGGCCAACACGGCTGTAATTAATTCCCCAATCATCCCTCCTGCCCTTATTTAAAGCCTTTTCAGTTGTCAGTTCACCCTTTGCCCTTGCCCTGGCCTTTGCCCTTGTCCTTGATGCCTTGCTGAGTTGCAGGCTTGTGAGTATGTTACTCCCTGTTATATTTTGTATGTGTTGTTAATGATTTTGGGTTGCATAGGGGGACTTCTTGAGATAATTTTAGACACCCATGGGTATACATATAGTTTGTGCATTTAGACACAGTTATTCCCCTGTCTAGATTATATTACATCAGTTTAACAGTGGCATCCTTCGGTCTTATTTCCTGTATTTTGTGGGTGTTCATTTGAACACCTGTCTGGGAGGGGTTTTTTACCGTGTTTATTTGAGGGTGCCACTTTAATATCTCGTGCTTCCCCTATGTTATCCCGTAGTCTGTTTTATTGACTTTATTGTAAATAAAAATAACTGAAGGCTACTTGCAATGTGTGTCCGAACTCATCTTTGACCGAACCTGTCTGCTGTGATAGTTGCGACTCCCTGGTATATCATACCCCAGGGGGAGTCGTAACAGTTGGGTTAGGGTTATTGTTTGTGGTTGGGGTTATGGTTTGGGTTAGGGTTATTGTTAGGGTTATGGTTATGGTTTGGGTTAGAGTTATTGTTAGGGGTTGGGGTAATAGTTTGTGTTAGGGTTATTGTTAGGGTTTAGGGGTTATGGTTTGGTTTACGGTTATGGTTAAGGTTATGGTTGGGGTTATGGTTTGGGTTAGCGTTATTTTTAGGGGTTAGGGGTTATGGTTTGGGTTATGGTTATTGTTGGGGTTACTGTTATGGATGGGATTATGGTTTGGGTTAGGGTTATTGTTAGGGGTTGGGGTAATAGTTTGTGTTAGGGTTATTGTTAGGGTTTAGGCATTATGGTTTGGTTTACGGTTATGGTTAAGGTTATGGTTGGGGTTATGGTTTGGGTTAGCGTTATTTTTAGGATTCAGGGGTTATGGTTTGGCTTATGGTTATTGTTGGGGTTATGGTTATGGATGGGATTATGGTTTGGGTTAGGGTTATTGTTGGGGGTTGGGTGTTATGGTTTGGGTTAGGGTTATTGTTGGGGGTTGGGTGTTATGGTTTGGGTTATGGTTATGGTTTGGGTTATGGTTATGGTTGGGGTTATGGTTTGGGTTAGGGTTATTGTAAGGGGTTATGGTTTGGGTTAGGGATATTGTTAGGGGTTAGGGGTTATGGTTTGGGTTAGGGTTGGGGTTATGGTTGGGGTTATGGTTGGGGTTATGGTTGGGGTTATGGTTATGGTTGGGGTTATGGTTGGGGTTATGGTTGGGGTTATGGTTGGGGTTATGGTTGGGGTTATGGTTGGGGTTATGGTTGGGGTTATGGTTGGGGTTATGGTTGGGGTTATGGCTATGGTTGGGAATATGGTTTTGGTTGGGGTTATGGTTATGGTTGGGAATCTGGTTATGGTTGGGGTTAAGGTTTGGGTTAGGGTTATGGTTTGGGTTAGGGTTATGGTTTGGGTTAGGGTTATGGTTTGGGTTATGGTTTGGGTTCGGGTTATGGTTTGGGTTCGGGTTATGGTTTGGGTTCGGGTTATGGTTTGGGTTAGGGTTATTGTTAGGGGTTTGGGGTTATGGTTGGGGTTATGGCTGTGGATGGGATTATGGTTTGGGTTAGGGTTCTTGTTAGGGGTTTGGGTTAGGGTTATTGTTAGAAGTTAGGGGTTATGGTTTAGGTTAGGGTTATTGTTGGGGTTATGGTTTGGGTTAGGGTTATTGTTAGGGGTTGGAGTTATGGTATGGTTTAGGGTTAATGTTGGGAGTTAGGGGTTATGTTTTGGGTTATGGTTATGGTTGGGGTTATGGTTTAGGTTAGGGTTATTGTTAGGGGTTGGGGTTATGGTTTGGGTTAGGGTTATTGTTAGGGGTTATGGTTTGGGTTATGGTTATGGTTGGGGTTATGGTTATGGTTTGGGTTATGTTTATGGTTTGGGTTATGTTTATGGTTGGGAATCTGGTTATGGTTGGGGTTATGGTTTAGGTTAGGGTTATTGTTAGGGGTTGGGGTTATGGTTTGGGTTAGGAATATTGTAAGGGATAAGGGGTTATGGTTTGGGTTTTGGTTATGGTTGGGGTTATGGTTCGGGTTAGGGTTATTGTTAGGGGTTGGGGTTATGGTTTGGGTAAGGGTTATTGTTAGGGGTTGGGTTTATGGTTTGGGTTAGGGTTATTGCTAGGGGTTATGTTTTGGGTTATGGTTATGGTTATGGGTTGGGTTAGGGTTTGGGTTATGGGTTGGGTTATGGGTTGGGTTATGGTTTGGGTTCGGGTTATGGTTTGGGTTAGGGTTATTGTTAGGGGTTGGGGGTTATGGTTTGGGTTATGGTTATGGTTGGGGTTATGGCTATGGATGGGATTATGGTTTGGGTTAGGGTTCTTGTTAGGGGTTTGGGTTAGGGTTATTGTTAGAAGTTAGGCGTTATGGTTTAGGTTATGGTTGTGGTTATGGTTTAGGTTAGGGTTATTGTTAGGGGTTGGGGTTATGGTTTGGGTTAGGGTTATTTTAAGGGATTAGGGGTTATGGTTTGGGTTAGGGTTCTTGTTAGGGGTTTGGGTTAGGGTTATTGTTAGAAGTTAGGGGTTATGGTTTGGGTTATGGTTGGGGTTATGGTTTAGGTTAGGGTTATTGTTAGGGGTTGGGGTTATGGTTTGGGTTAGGGTTATTTTAAGGGATTAGGGGTTATGGTTTGGGTTTTGGTTATGGTTGGGGTTATGGTTTGGGTTAGGGTTATTGTTAGGGGTTGGAGTTATGGTTTGGTTTAGGGTTAATGTTGGGAGTTAGGGGTTATGTTTTGGGTTATGGTTATGGTTTGGGTTATGGTTATGGTTGGGGTTATGGTTTAGGTTAGGGTTATTGTTAGGGGTTGGGGTTATGGTTTGGGTTAGGGTTATTGTTAGGGGTTATGGTTTGGGTTATGGTTATGGTTGGGGTTATGGTTATGGTTTGGGTTAAGTTTTGGGTTAGGTTTTGGGTTAGGTTTTGGGTTAGGTTTTGGGTGAGGTTTTGGGTGAGGTTTTGGGTGAGGTTTTGGGTGAGGTTTTGGGTGAGGTTTTGGGTGAGGTTTTGGGTTAGGTTTTGGGTTAGGTTTTGGGTTAGGTTTTGGGTTAGGTTTATTGTTAGGGGTTGGGGTTATGGTTTGGGTTAGGGTTATTGTTAGGGGTTATGGTTTGGGTTATGGTAATGGTTTGGGTTATGGTTTAGGTTAGGGTTATTGTTAGGGGTTATGGTTTGGGTTAGGGTTATTATTAGGGGTTATGGTTTGGGTTAGGGATATTGTTAGGGGTTAGGGGTTATGGTTTGGGTTAGGGTTATTGATGGGGTTGGGGTTATGGTTTGGGTTATGGTTGGGGTTATGGTTGGGGTTATGGTTGGGGTTATGGTTGGAGTTATGGTTGGGGTTATGGTTAGGGTTATGGTTAGGGTTGGGGTTATGGTTGGGGTTATGGCTAAGGTTGGGAATATGGTTTTGGTTGGGGTTATGTTTATGGTTGGGAATCTGGTTATGGTTGGGGTTATGGTTTACGTTAGGGTTATTGTTAGGGGTTGGGGTTATGGTTTGGGTTAGGAATATTGTAAGGGATAAGGGGTTATGGTTTGGGTTTTGGTTATGGTTGGGGTTATGGTTCGGGTTAGGGTTATTGTTAGGGGTTGGGGTTATGGTTTGGGTTAGGGTTATTGTTAGGGGTTGGGGTTATGGTTTGGGTTAGGGTTATTGCTAGGGGTTATGTTTTGGGTTATGGTTATGGGTTGGTGTTACGGCTGGCAGCCTGGACACACACTATGTAGGAGGTGTGTGCTTTCCTTTCTTTACTGGTATCTGCCACTGTGGCTCCACCCCTGTGACAGAGCCCTGCCCAGGCCAACACGGCTGTAATTAATTCCCCAATCATCCCTCCTGCCCTTATTTAAAGCCTTTTCAGTTGTCAGTTCACCCTTTGCCCTTGCCCTGGCCTTTGCCCTTGTCCTTGATGCCTTGCTGAGTTGCAGGCTTGTGAGTATGTTACTCCCTGTTATATTTTGTATGTGTTGTTAATGATTTTGGGTTGCATAGGGGGACTTCTTGAGATAATTTTAGACACCCATGGGTATACATATAGTTTGTGCATTTAGACACAGTTATTCCCCTGTCTAGATTATATTACATCAGTTTAACAGTGGCATCCTTCGGTCTTATTTCCTGTATTTTGTGGGTGTTCATTTGAACACCTGTCTGGGAGGGTTTTTTTACCGTGTTTATTTGAGGGTGCCACTTTAATATCTCGTGCTTCCCCTATGTTATCCCGTAGTCTGTTTTATTGACTTTATTGTAAATAAAAATAACTGAAGGCTACTTGCAATGTGTGTCCGAACTCATCTTTTACCGAATCTGTCTGCTGTGATAGTTGCGACTCCCTGGTATATCATACCCCAGGGGGAGTCGTAACAGTTGGGTTAGGGTTATTGTTTGTGGTTGGGGTTATGGTTTGGGTTAGGGTTATTGTTAGGGTTATGGTTATGGTTTGGGTTAGAGTTATTGTTAGGGGTTGGGGTAATAGTTTGTGTTAGGGTTATTGTTAGGGTTTAGGGGTTATGGTTTGGTTTACGGTTATGGTTAAGGTTATGGTTGGGGTTATGGTTTGGGTTAGCGTTATTTTTAGGGGTTAGGGGTTATGGTTTGGGTTATGGTTATTGTTGGGGTTACTGTTATGGATGGGATTATGGTTTGGGTTAGGGTTATTGTTAGGGGTTGGGGTAATAGTTTGTGTTAGGGTTATTGTTAGGGTTTAGGCGTTATGGTTTGGTTTACGGTTATGGTTAAGGTTATGGTTGGGGTTATGGTTTGGGTTAGCGTTATTTTTAGGATTCAGGGGTTATGGTTTGGCTTATGGTTATTGTTGGGGTTATGGTTATGGATGGGATTATGGTTTGGGTTAGGGTTATTGTTGGGGGTTGGGTGTTATGGTTTGGGTTATGGTTATGGTTTGGGTTATGGTTATGGTTGGGGTTATGGTTTGGGTTAGGGTTATTGTAAGGGGTTATGGTTTGGGTTAGGGATATTGTTAGGGGTTAGGGGTTATGGTTTGGGTTAGGGTTGGGGTTATGGTTGGGGTTATGGTTGGGGTTATGGTTGGGGTTATGGTTATGGTTATGGTTATGGTTGGGGTTATGGTTGGGGTTATGGTTGGGGTTATGGTTGGGGTTATGGTTGGGGTTATGGTTGGGGTTATGGTTGGGGTTATGGTTGGGGTTATGGTTGGGGTTATGGTTGGGGTTATGGTTGGGGTTATGGTTGGGGTTATGGTTGGGGTTATGGTTGGGGTTATGGTTGGGGTTATGGTTGGGGTTATGGTTGGGGTTATGGCTATGGTTGGGAATATGGTTTTGGTTGGGGTTATGGTTATGGTTGGGAATCTGGTTATGGTTGGGGTTAAGGTTTGGGTTAGGGTTATGGTTTGGGTTAGGGTTAGGGTTATGGTTTGGGTTAGGGTTATGGTTTGGGTTAGGGTTATGGTTTGGGTTAGGGTTATGGTTTGGGTTAGGGTTATGGTTTGGGTTATGGTTTTGGTTCGGGTTATGGTTTGGGTTCGGGTTATGGTTTGGGTTAGGGTTATTGTTAGGGGTTTGGGGTTATGGTTGGGGTTATGGCTGTGGATGGGATTATGGTTTGGGTTAGGGTTCTTGTTAGGGGTTTGGGTTAGGGTTATTGTTAGAAGTTAGGGGTTATGGTTTAGGTTAGGGTTATTGTTGGGGTTATGGTTTGGGTTAGGGTTATTGTTAGGGGTTGGAGTTATGGTATGGTTTAGGGTTAATGTTGGGAGTTAGGGGTTATGTTTTGGGTTATGGTTATGGTTGGGGTTATGGTTTAGGTTAGGGTTATTGTTAGGGGTTGGGGTTATGGTTTGGGTTAGGGTTATTGTTAGGGGTTATGGTTTGGGTTATGGTTATGGTTGGGGTTATGGTTATGGTTTGGGTTATGTTTATGGTTTGGGTTATGTTTATGGTTGGGAATCTGGTTATGGTTGGGGTTATGGTTTAGGTTAGGGTTATTGTTAGGGGTTGGGGTTATGGTTTGGGTTAGGAATATTGTAAGGGATAAGGGGTTATGGTTTGGGTTTTGGTTATGGTTGGGGTTATGGTTCGGGTTAGGGTTATTGTTAGGGGTTGGGGTTATGGTTTGGGTAAGGGTTATTGTTAGGGGTTGGGTTTATGGTTTGGGTTAGGGTTATTGCTAGGGGTTATGTTTTGGGTTATGGTTATGGTTATGGGTTGGGTTAGGGTTTGGGTTATGGGTTGGTTTATGGGTTGGGTTATGGTTTGGGTTAGGGTTATGGTTTGGGTTAGGGTTATGGTTTGGGTTAGGGTTATGGTTTGGGTTAGGGTTATGGTTTGGGTTAGGGTTAGGGTTTGGGTTATGGTTTGGGTTCGGGTTATGGTTTGGGTTCGGGTTATGGTTTGGGTTAGGGTTATTGTTAGGGGTTTGGGGTTATGGTTGGGGTTATGGCTGTGGATGGGATTATGGTTTGGGTTAGGGTTCTTGTTAGGGGTTTGGGTTAGGGTTATTGTTAGAAGTTAGGGGTTATGGTTTAGGTTAGGGTTATTGTTGGGGTTATGGTTTGGGTTAGGGTTATTGTTAGGGGTTGGAGTTATGGTATGGTTTAGGGTTAATGTTGGGAGTTAGGGGTTATGTTTTGGGTTATGGTTATGGTTGGGGTTATGGTTTAGGTTAGGGTTATTGTTAGGGGTTGGGGTTATGGTTTGGGTTAGGGTTATTGTTAGGGGTTATGGTTTGGGTTATGGTTATGGTTGGGGTTATGGTTATGGTTTGGGTTATGTTTATGGTTTGGGTTATGTTTATGGTTGGGAATCTGGTTATGGTTGGGGTTATGGTTTAGGTTAGGGTTATTGTTAGGGGTTGGGGTTATGGTTTGGGTTAGGAATATTGTAAGGGATAAGGGGTTATGGTTTGGGTTTTGGTTATGGTTGGGGTTATGGTTCGGGTTAGGGTTATTGTTAGGGGTTGGGGTTATGGTTTGGGTAAAGGTTATTGTTAGGGGTTGGGTTTATGGTTTGGGTTAGGGTTATTGCTAGGGGTTATGTTTTGGGTTATGGTTATGGTTATGGGTTGGGTTAGGGTTTGGGTTATGGGTTGGTTTATGGGTTGGGTTATGGTTTGGGTTCGGGTTATGGTTTGGGTTCGGGTTATGGTTTGGGTTAGGGTTATTGTTAGGGGTTGGGGGTTATGGTTTGGGTTATGGTTATGGTTGGGGTTATGGCTATGGATGGGATTATGGTTTGGGTTAGGGTTCTTGTTAGGGGTTTGGGTTAGGGTTATTGTTAGAAGTTAGGCGTTATGGTTTAGGTTATGGTTGGGGTTATGGTTTAGGTTAGGGTTATTGTTAGGGGTTGGGGTTATGGTTTGGGTTAGGGTTATCTTAAGGGATTAGGGGTTATGGTTTGGGTTAGGGTTCTTGTTAGGGGTTTGGGTTAGGGTTATTGTTAGAAGTTAGGGGTTATGGTTTGGGTTATGGTTGGGGTTATGGTTTAGGTTAGGGTTATTGTTAGGGGTTGGGGTTATGGTTTGGGTTAGGGTTATTTTAAGGGATTAGGGGTTATGGTTTGGGTTTTGGTTATGGTTGGGGTTATGGTTTGGGTTAGGGTTATTGTTAGGGGTTGGAGTTATGGTTTGGTTTAGGGTTAATGTTGGGAGTTAGGGGTTATGTTTTGGGTTATGGTTATGGTTTGGGTTATGGTTATGGTTGGGGTTATGGTTTAGGTTAGGGTTATTGTTAGGGGTTGGGGTTATGGTTTGGGTTAGGGTTATTGTTAGGGGTTATGGTTTGGGTTATGGTTATGGTTGGGGTTATGGTTATGGTTTGGGTTAAGTTTTGGGTTAGGTTTTGGGTTAGGTTTTGGGTTAGGTTTTGGGTGAGGTTTTGGGTGAGGTTTTGGGTGAGGTTTTGGGTGAGGTTTTGGGTGAGGTTTTGGGTTAGGTTTTGGGTTAGGTTTTGGGTTAGGTTTTGGGTTAGGTTTATTGTTAGGGGTTGGGGTTATGGTTTGGGTTAGGGTTATTGTTAGGGGTTAGGGGTTATGGTTTGGGTTATGGTAATGGTTGGGGTTATGGTTTAGGTTAGGGTTATTGTTAGGGGTTGGGGTTATGGTTTGGGTTAGGGTTATTATTAGGGGTTATGGTTTGGGTTAGGGATATTGTTAGGGGTTATGGTTTGGGTTAGGGTTATTGTTAGGGGTTGGGGTTATGGTTTGGGTTATGGTTGGGGTTATGGTTGGGGTTATGGTTGGGGTTATGGTTGGGGTTATGGTTGGAGTTATGGTTAGGGTTATGGTTAGGGTTATGGTTAGGGTTGGGGTTATGGTTGGGGTTATGGCTAAGGTTGGGAATATGGTTTTGGTTGGGGTTATGTTTATGGTTGGGAATCTGGTTATGGTTGGGGTTATGGTTTACGTTAGGGTTATTGTTAGGGGTTGGGGTTATGGTTTGGGTTAGGAATATTGTAAGGGATAAGTGGTTATGGTTTGGGTTTTGGTTATGGTTGGGGTTATGGTTCGGGTTAGGGTTATTGTTAGGGGTTGGGGTTATGGTTTGGGTTAGGGTTATTGTTAGGGGTTGGGGTTATGGTTTGGGTTAGGGTTATTGCTAGGGGTTATGTTTTGGGTTATGGTTATGGGTTGGTGTTACGGCTGGCAGCCTGGACACACACTATGTAGGAGGTGTGCTTTCCTTTCTTTACCGGTATCTGCCACTGTGGCTCCACCCCTGTGACAGAGCCCTGCCCAGGCCAACACGGCTGTAATTAATTCCCCAATCATCCCTCCTGCCCTTATTTAAAGCCTTTTCAGTTGTCAGTTCATCCTTTGCCCTTGCCCTGGCCTTTGCCCTTGTCCTTGATGCCTTGCTGAGTTGCAGGCTTGTGAGTATGTTACTCCCTGTTATATTTTGTATGTGTTGTTAATGATTTTGGGTTGCATAGGGGGACTTCTTGAGATAATTTTAGACACCCATGGGTATACATATAGTTTGTGCATTTAGACACAGTTATTCCCCTGTCTAGATTATATTACATCAGTTTAACAGTAGCATCCTTCGGTCTTATTTCCTGTATTTTGTGGGTGTTCATTTTGAACACCTGTCTGGGAGGGGTTTTTTACCGTGTTTATTTGAGGGTGCCACTTTAATATCTCGTGCTTCCCCTATGTTATCCCGTAGTCTGTTTTATTGACTTTATTGTAAATAAAAATAACTGAAGGCTACTTGCAATGTGTGTCCGAACTCATCTTTGACCGAACCTGTCTGCTGTGATAGTTGCCACTCCCTGGTATATCATACCCCAGGGGGAGTCGTAACAGTTGGGTTAGGGTTATTGTTTGTGGTTGGGGTTATGGTTTGGGTTAGGGTTATTGTTAGGGTTTTGGTTATGGTTTGGGTTAGAGTTATTGTTAGGGGTTGGGGTAATAGTTTGTGTTAGGGTTATTGTTAGGGTTTAGGGGTTATGGTTTGGTTTACGGTTATGGTTAAGGTTATGGTTGGGGTTATGGTTTGGGTTAGCGTTATTTTTAGGGGTTAGGGGTTATGGTTTGGGTTATGGTTATTGTTGGGGTTACTGTTATGGATGGGATTATGGTTTGGGTTAGGGTTATTGTTAGGGGTTGGGGTAATAGTTTGTGTTAGGGTTATTGTTAGGGTTTAGGCGTTATGGTTTGGTTTACGGTTATGGTTAAGGTTATGGTTGGGGTTATGGTTTGGGTTAGCGTTATTTTTAGGATTCAGGGGTTATGGTTTGGCTTATGGTTATTGTTGGGGTTATGGTTATGGATGGGATTATGGTTTGGGTTAGGGTTATTGTTGGGGGTTGGGTGTTATGGTTTGGGTTATGGTTATGGTTTGGGTTATGGTTATGGTTGGGGTTATGGTTTGGGTTAGGGTTATTGTAAGGGGTTATGGTTTGGGTTAGGGATATTGTTAGGGGTTAGGGGTTATGGTTTGGGTTAGGGTTGGGGTTATGGTTGGGGTTATGGTTGGGGTTATGGTTGGGGTTATGGTTGGGGTTATGGTTATGGTTATGGTTATGGTTGGGGTTATGGTTGGGGTTATGGTTGGGGTTATGGTTGGGGTTATGGTTGGGGTTATGGTTGGGGTTATGGTTGGGGTTATGGTTGGGGTTATGGTTGGGGTTATGGCTATGGTTGGGAATATGGTTTTGGTTGGGGTTATGGTTATGGTTGGGAATCTGGTTATGGTTGGGGTTAAGGTTTGGGTTAGGGTTATGGTTTGGGTTAGGGTTATGGTTTGGGTTCGGGTTATGGTTTGGGTTCGGGTTATGGTTTGGGTTAGGGTTATTGTTAGGGGTTTGGGGTTATGGTTGGGGTTATGGCTGTGGATGGGATTATGGTTTGGGTTAGGGTTCTTGTTAGGGGTTTGGGTTAGGGTTATTGTTAGAAGTTAGGGGTTATGGTTTAGGTTAGGGTTATTGTTGGGGTTATGGTTTGGGTTAGGGTTATTGTTAGGGGTTGGAGTTATGGTATGGTTTAGGGTTAATGTTGGGAGTTAGGGGTTATGTTTTGGGTTATGGTTATGGTTGGGGTTATGGTTTAGGTTAGGGTTATTGTTAGGGGTTGGGGTTATGGTTTGGGTTAGGGTTATTGTTAGGGGTTATGGTTTGGGTTATGGTTATGGTTGGGGTTATGGTAATGGTTTGGGTTATGTTTATGGTTTGGGTTATGTTTATGGTTGGGAATCTGGTTATGGTTGGGGTTATGGTTTAGGTTAGGGTTATTGTTAGGGGTTGGGGTTATGGTTTGGGTTAGGAATATTGTAAGGGATAAGGGGTTATGGTTTGGGTTTTGGTTATGGTTGGGGTTATGGTTCGGGTTAGGGTTATTGTTAGGGGTTGGGGTTATGGTTTGGGTAAGGGTTATTGTTAGGGGTTGGGTTTATGGTTTGGGTTAGGGTTATTGCTAGGGGTTATGTTTTGGGTTATGGTTATGGTTATGGGTTGGGTTAGGGTTTGGGTTATGGGTTGGGTTATGGGTTGGGTTATGGGTTGGGTTATGGTTTGGGTTCGGGTTATGGTTTGGGTTAGGGTTATTGTTAGGGGTTGGGGGTTATGGTTTGGGTTATGGTTATGGTTGGGGTTATGGCTATGGATGGGATTATGGTTTGGGTTAGGGTTCTTGTTAGGGGTTTGGGTTAGGGTTATTGTTAGAAGTTAGGCGTTATGGTTTAGGTTATGGTTGGGGTTATGGTTTAGGTTAGGGTTATTGTTAGGGGTTGGGGTTATGGTTTGGGTTAGGGTTATCTTAAGGGATTAGGGGTTATGGTTTGGGTTAGGGTTCTTGTTAGGGGTTTGGGTTAGGGTTATTGTTAGAAGTTAGGGGTTATGGTTTGGGTTATGGTTTGGGTTATGGTTTAGGTTAGGGTTATTGTTAGGGGTTGGGGTTATGGTTTGGGTTAGGGTTATTTTAAGGGATTAGGGGTTATGGTTTGGGTTTTGGTTATGGTTGGGGTTATGGTTTGGGTTAGGGTTATTGTTAGGGGTTGGAGTTATGGTTTGGTTTAGGGTTAATGTTGGGAGTTAGGGGTTATGTTTTGGGTTATGGTTATGGTTTGGGTTATGGTTATGGTTGGGGTTATGGTTTAGGTTAGGGTTATTGTTAGGGGTTGGGGTTATGGTTTGGGTTAGGGTTATTGTTAGGGGTTATGGTTTGGGTTATGGTTATGGTTGGGGTTATGGTTATGGTTTGGGTTAAGTTTTGGGTTAGGTTTTGGGTTAGGTTTTGGGTTAGGTTTTGGGTTAGGTTTTGGGTGAGGTTTTGGGTGAGGTTTTGGGTGAGGTTTTGGGTGAGGTTTTGGGTGAGGTTTTGGGTGAGGTTTTGGGTTAGGTTTTGGGTGAGGTTTTGGGTGAGGTTTTGGGTGAGGTTTTGGGTGAGGTTTTGGGTGAGGTTTTGGGTTAGGTTTTGGGTTAGGTTTATTGTTAGGGGTTGGGGTTATGGTTTGGGTTATGGTTTAGGTTAGGGTTATTGTTAGGGGTTGGGGTTATGGTTTGGGTTAGGGTTATTATTAGGGGTTATGGTTTGGGTTAGGGATATTGTTAGGGGTTAGGGGTTATGGTTTGGGTTAGGGTTATTGTTAGGGGTTGGGGTTATGGTTTGGGTTATGGTTGGGGTTATGGTTGGGGTTATGGTTGGGGTTATGGTTGGAGTTATGGTTGGGATTATGGTTAGGGTTATGGTTAGGGTTGGGGTTATGGTTGGGGTTATGGCTAAGGTTGGGAATATGGTTTTGGTTGGGGTTATGTTTATGGTTGGGAATCTGGTTATGGTTGGGGTTATGGTTTACGTTAGGGTTATTGTTAGGGGTTGGGGTTATGGTTTGGGTTAGGAATATTGTAAGGGATAAGGGGTTATGGTTTGGGTTTTGGTTATGGTTGGGGTTATGGTTCGGGTTAGGGTTATTGTTAGGGGTTGGGGTTATGGTTTGGGTTAGGGTTATTGTTAGGGGTTGGGGTTATGGTTTGGGTTAGGGTTATTGCTAGGGGTTATGTTTTGGGTTATGGTTATGGGTTGGTGTTACGGCTGGCAGCCTGGACACACACTATGTAGGAGGTGTGTGCTTTCCTTTCTTTACCGGTATCTGCCACTGTGGCTCCACCCCTGTCACAGAGCCCTGCCCAGGCCAACACGGCTGTAATTAATTCCCCAATCATCCCTCCTGCCCTTATTTAAAGCCTTTTCAGTTGTCAGTTCACCCTTTGCCCTTGCCCTGGCCTTTGCCCTTGTCCTTGATGCCTTGCTGAGTTGCAGGCTTGTGAGTATGTTACTCCCTGTTATATTTTGTATGTGTTGTTAATGATTTTGGGTTGCATAGGGGGACTTCTTGAGATAATTTTAGACACCCATGGGTATACATATAGTTTGTGCATTTAGACACAGTTATTCCCCTGTCTAGATTATATTACATCAGTTTAACAGTGGCATCCTTCGGTCTTATTTCCTGTATTTTGTGGGTGTTCATTTGAACACCTGTCTGGGAGGGGTTTTTTACCGTGTTTATTTGAGGGTGCCACTTTAATATCTCGTGCTTCCCCTATGTTATCCCGTAGTCTGTTTTATTGACTTTATTGTAAATAAAAATAACTGAAGGCTACTTGCAATGTGTGTCCGAACTCATCTTTGACCGAACCTGTCTGCTGTGATAGTTGCGACTCCCTGGTATATCATACCCCAGGGGGAGTCGTAACAGTTGGGTTAGGGTTATTGTTTGTGGTTGGGGTTATGGTTTGGGTTAGGGTTATTGTTAGGGTTATGGTTATGGTTTGGGTTAGAGTTATTGTTAGGGGTTGGGGTAATAGTTTGTGTTAGGGTTATTGTTAGGGTTTAGGGGTTATGGTTTGGTTTACGGTTATGGTTAAGGTTATGGTTGGGGTTATGGTTTGGGTTAGCGTTATTTTTAGGGGTTAGGGGTTATGGTTTGGGTTATGGTTATTGTTGGGGTTACTGTTATGGATGGGATTATGGTTTGGGTTAGGGTTATTGTTAGGGGTTGGGGTAATAGTTTGTGTTAGGGTTATTGTTAGGGTTTAGGCGTTATGGTTTGGTTTACGGTTATGGTTAAGGTTATGGTTGGGGTTATGGTTTGGGTTAGCGTTATTTTTAGGATTCAGGGGTTATGGTTTGGCTTATGGTTATTGTTGGGGTTATGGTTATGGATGGGATTATGGTTTGGGTTAGGGTTATTGTTGGGGGTTGGGTGTTATGGTTTGGGTTATGGTTATGGTTTGGGTTATGGTTATGGTTGGGGTTATGGTTTGGGTTAGGGTTATTGTAAGGGGTTATGGTTTGGGTTAGGGATATTGTTAGGGGTTAGGGGTTATGGTTTGGGTTAGGGTTGGGGTTATGGTTGGGGTTATGGTTGGGGTTATGGTTGGGGTTATGGTTGGGGTTATGGTTATGGTTATGGTTGGGGTTATGGTTGGGGTTATGGTTGGGGTTATGGTTGGGGTTATGGTTGGGGTTATGGTTGGGGTTATGGTTGGGGTTATGGTTGGGGTTATGGTTGGGGTTATGGTTGGGGTTATGGTTGGGGTTATGGTTGGGGTTATGGTTGGGGTTATGGTTGGGGTTATGGTTGGGGTTATGGCTATGGTTGGGAATATGGTTTTGGTTGGGGTTATGGTTATGGTTGGGAATCTGGTTATGGTTGGGGTTAAGGTTTGGGTTAGGGTAAGGGTTTGGGTTAGGGTTATGGTTTGGGTTAGGGTTATGGTTTGGGTTAGGGTTATGGTTTGGGTTATGGTTTGGGTTCGGGTTATGGTTTGGGTTCGGGTTATGGTTTGGGTTCGGGTTATGGTTTGGGTTCGGGTTATGGTTTGGGTTAGGGTTATTGTTAGGGGTTTGGGGTTATGGTTGGGGTTATGAATGTGGATGGGATTATGGTTTGGGTTAGGGTTCTTGTTAGGGGTTTGGGTTAGGGTTATTGTTAGAAGTTAGGGGTTATGGTTTAGGTTAGGGTTATTGTTGGGGTTATGGTTTGGGTTAGGGTTATTGTTAGGGGTTGGAGTTATGGTATGGTTTAGGGTTAATGTTGGGAGTTAGGGGTTATGTTTTGGGTTATGGTTATGGTTGGGGTTATGGTTTAGGTTAGGGTTATTGTTAGGGGTTGGGGTTATGGTTTGGGTTAGGGTTATTGTTAGGGGTTATGGTTTGGGTTATGGTTATGGTTGGGGTTATGGTTATGGTTTGGGTTATGTTTATGGTTTGGGTTATGTTTATGGTTGGGAATCTGGTTATGGTTGGGGTTATGGTTTAGGTTAGGGTTATTGTTAGGGGTTGGGGTTATGGTTTGGGTTAGGAATATTGTAAGGGATAAGGGGTTATGGTTTGGGTTTTGGTTATGGTTGGGGTTATGGTTCGGGTTAGGGTTATTGTTAGGGGTTGGGGTTATGGTTTGGGTAAGGGTTATTGTTAGGGGTTGGGTTTATGGTTTGGGTTAGGGTTATTGCTAGGGGTTATGTTTTGGGTTATGGTTATGGTTATGGGTTGGGTTAGGGTTTGGGTTATGGGTTGGGTTATGGTTTGGGTTCGGGTTATGGTTTGGGTTAGGGTTATTGTTAGGGGTTGGGGGTTATGGTTTGGGTTATGGTTATGGTTGGGGTTATGGCTATGGATGGGATTATGGTTTGGGTTAGGGTTCTTGTTAGGGGTTTGGGTTAGGGTTATTGTTAGAAGTTAGGCGTTATGGTTTAGGTTATGGTTGGGGTTATGGTTTAGGTTAGGGTTATTGTTAGGGGTTGGGGTTATGGTTTGGGTTAGGGTTATCTTAAGGGATTAGGGGTTATGGTTTGGGTTAGGGTTCTTGTTAGGGGTTTGGGTTAGGGTTATTGTTAGAAGTTAGGGGTTATGGTTTGGGTTATGGTTGGGGTTATGGTTTAGGTTAGGGTTATTGTTAGGGGTTGGGGTTATGGTTTGGGTTAGGGTTATTTTAAGGGATTAGGGGTTATGGTTTGGGTTTTGGTTATGGTTGGGGTTATGGTTTGGGTTAGGGTTATTGTTAGGGGTTGGAGTTATGGTTTGGTTTAGGGTTAATGTTGGGAGTTAGGGGTTATGTTTTGGGTTATGGTTATGGTTTGGGTTATGGTTATGGTTGGGGTTATGGTTTAGGTTAGGGTTATTGTTAGGGGTTGGGGTTATGGTTTGGGTTAGGGATATTGTTAGGGGTTATGGTTTGGGTTATGGTTATGGTTGGGGTTATGGTTATGGTTTGGGTTAAGTTTTGGGTTAGGTTTTGGGTTAGGTTTTGGGTTAGGTTTTGGGTGAGGTTTTGGGTGAGGTTTTGGGTGAGGTTTTGGGTGACGTTTTGGGTTAGGTTTTGGGTTAGGTTTTGGGTTAGGTTTATTGTCAGGGGTTGGGGTTATGGTTTGGGTTAGGGTTATTGTTAGGGGTTAGGGGTTATGGTTTGGGTTATGGTAATGGTTGGGGTTATGGTTTAGGTTAGGGTTATTGTTAGGGGTTGGGGTTATGGTTTGGGTTAGGGTTATTATTAGGGGTTATGGTTTGGGTTAGGGATATTGTTAGGGGTTAGGGGTTATGGTTTGGGTTAGGGTTATTGTTAGGGGTTGGGGTTATGGTTTGGGTTATGGTTGGGTTTATGGTTGGGGTTATGGTTGGGGTTATGGTTGGAGTTATGGTTGGGGTTATGGTTAGGGTTATGGTTAGGGTTGGGGTTATGGTTGGGGTTATGGCTAAGGTTGGGAATATGGTTTTGGTTGGGGTTATGTTTATGGTTGGGAATCTGGTTATGGTTGGGGTTATGGTTTACGTTAGGGTTATTGTTAGGGGTTGGGGTTATGGTTTGGGTTAGGAATATTGTAAGGGATAAGGGGTTATGGTTTGGGTTTTGGTTATGGTTGGGGTTATGGTTCGGGTTAGGGTTATTGTTAGGGGTTGGGGTTATGGTTTGGGTTAGGGTTATTGTTAGGGGTTGGGGTTATGGTTTGGGTTAGGGTTATTGCTAGGGGTTATGTTTTGGGTTATGGTTATGGGTTGGTGTTACGGCTGGCAGCCTGGACACACACTATGTAGGAGGTGTGCTTTCCTTTCTTTACCGGTATCTGCCACTGTGGCTCCACCCCTGTGACAGAGCCCTGCCCAGGCCAACACGGCTGTAATTAATTCCCCAATCATCCCTCCTGCCCTTATTTAAAGCCTTTTCAGTTGTCAGTTCACCCTTTGCCCTTGCCCTGGCCTTTGCCCTTGTCCTTGATGCCTTGCTGAGTTGCAGGCTTGTGAGTATGTTACTCCCTGTTATATTTTGTATGTGTTGTTAATGATTTTGGGTTGCATAGGGGTCCTTCTTGAGATAATTTTAGACACCCATGGGTATAAATATAGTTTGTGCATTTAGACACAGTTATTCCCCTGTCTAGATTATATTACATCAGTTTAACAGTGGCATCCTTCGGTCTTATTTCCTGTATTTTGTGGGTGTTCATTTGAACACCTGTCTGGGAGGGGTTTTTTACCGTGTTTATTTGAGGGTGCCACTTTAATATCTCGTGCTTCCCCTATGTTATCCCGTAGTCTGTTTTATTGACTTTATTGTAAATAAAAATAACTGAAGGCTACTTGCAATGTGTGTCCGAACTCATCTTTGACCGAACCTGTCTGCTGTGATAGTTGCGACTCCCTGGTATATCATACCCCAGGGGGAGTCGTAACAGTTGGGTTAGGGTTATTGTTTGTGGTTGGGGTTATGGTTTGGGTTAGGGTTATTGTTAGGGTTATGGTTATGGTTTGGGTTAGAGTTATTGTTAGGGGTTGGGGTAATAGTTTGTGTTAGGGTTATTGTTAGGGTTTAGGGGTTATGGTTTGGTTTACGGTTATGGTTAAGGTTATGGTTGGGGTTATGGTTTGGGTTAGCGTTATTTTTAGGGGTTAGGGGTTATGGTTTGGGTTATGGTTATTGTTGGGGTTACTGTTATGGATGGGATTATGGTTTGGGTTAGGGTTATTGTTAGGGGTTGGGGTAATAGTTTGTGTTAGGGTTATTGTTAGGGTTTAGGCGTTATGGTTTGGTTTACGGTTATGGTTAAGGTTATGGTTGGGGTTATGGTTTGGGTTAGCGTTATTTTTAGGATTCAGGGGTTATGGTTTGGCTTATGGTTATTGTTGGGGTTATGGTTATGGATGGGATTATGGTTTGGGTTAGGGTTATTGTTGGGGGTTGGGTGTTATGGTTTGGGTTATGGTTATGGTTTGGGTTATGGTTATGGTTGGGGTTATGGTTTGGGTTAGGGTTATTGTAAGGGGTTATGGTTTGGGTTAGGGATATTGTTAGGGGTTAGGGGTTATGGTTTGGGTTAGGGTTGGGGTTATGGTTGGGGTTATGGTTGGGGTTATGGTTGGGGTTATGGTTGGGGTTATGGTTATGGTTATGGTTGGGGTTATGGTTGGGGTTATGGTTGGGGTTATGGTTGGGGTTATGGTTGGGGTTATGGTTGGGGTTATGGTTGGGGTTATGGTTGGGGTTATGGTTGGGGTTATGGTTGGGGTTATGGCTATGGTTGGGAATATGGTTTTGGTTGGGGTTATGGTTATGGTTGGGAATCTGGTTATGGTTGGGGTTAAGGTTTGGGTTAGGGTTATGGTTTGGGTTAGGGTTATGGTTTGGGTTCGGGTTATGGTTTGGGTTCGGGTTATGGTTTGGGTTAGGGTTATTGTTAGGGGTTTGGGGTTATGGTTGGGGTTATGGCTGTGGATGGGATTATGGTTTGGGTTAGGGTTCTTGTTAGGGGTTTGGGTTAGGGTTATTGTTAGAAGTTAGGGGTTATGGTTTAGGTTAGGGTTATTGTTGGGGTTATGGTTTGGGTTAGGGTTATTGTTAGGGGTTGGAGTTATGGTATGGTTTAGGGTTAATGTTGGGAGTTAGGGGTTATGTTTTGGGTTATGGTTATGGTTGGGGTTATGGTTTAGGTTAGGGTTATTGTTAGGGGTTGGGGTTATGGTTTGGGTTAGGGTTATTGTTAGGGGTTATGGTTTGGGTTATGGTTATGGTTGGGGTTATGGTAATGGTTTGGGTTATGTTTATGGTTTGGGTTATGTTTATGGTTGGGAATCTGGTTATGGTTGGGGTTATGGTTTAGGTTAGGGTTATTGTTAGGGGTTGGGGTTATGGTTTGGGTTAGGAATATTGTAAGGGATAAGGGGTTATGGTTTGGGTTTTGGTTATGGTTGGGGTTATGGTTCGGGTTAGGGTTATTGTTAGGGGTTGGGGTTATGGTTTGGGTAAGGGTTATTGTTAGGGGTTGGGTTTATGGTTTGGGTTAGGGTTATTGCTAGGGGTTATGTTTTGGGTTATGGTTATGGTTATGGGTTGGGTTAGGGTTTGGGTTATGGGTTGGGTTATGGGTTGGGTTATGGTTTGGGTTCGGGTTATGGTTTGGGTTAGGGTTATTGTTAGGGGTTGGGGGTTATGGTTTGGGTTATGGTTATGGTTGGGGTTATGGCTATGGATGGGATTATGGTTTGGGTTAGGGTTCTTGTTAGGGGTTTGGGTTAGGGTTATTGTTAGAAGTTAGGCGTTATGGTTTAGGTTATGGTTGGGGTTATGGTTTAGGTTAGGGTTATTGTTAGGGGTTGGGGTTATGGTTTGGGTTAGGGTTATCTTAAGGGATTAGGGGTTATGGTTTGGGTTAGGGTTCTTGTTAGGGGTTTGGGTTAGGGTTATTGTTAGAAGTTAGGGGTTATGGTTTGGGTTATGGTTTGGGTTATGGTTTAGGTTAGGGTTATTGTTAGGGGTTGGGGTTATGGTTTGGGTTAGGGTTATTTTAAGGGATTAGGGGTTATGGTTTGGGTTTTGGTTATGGTTGGGGTTATGGTTTGGGTTAGGGTTATTGTTAGGGGTTGGAGTTATGGTTTGGTTTAGGGTTAATGTTGGGAGTTAGGGGTTATGTTTTGGGTTATGGTTATGGTTTGGGTTATGGTTATGGTTGGGGTTATGGTTTAGGTTAGGGTTATTGTTAGGGGTTGGGGTTATGGTTTGGGTTAGGGTTATTGTTAGGGGTTATGGTTTGGGTTATGGTTATGGTTGGGGTTATGGTTATGGTTTGGGTTAAGTTTTGGGTTAGGTTTTGGGTTAGGTTTTGGGTTAGGTTTTGGGTTAGGTTTTGGGTGAGGTTTTGGGTGAGGTTTTGGGTGAGGTTTTGGGTGAGGTTTTGGGTGAGGTTTTGGGTTAGGTTTTGGGTGAGGTTTTGGGTGAGGTTTTGGGTGAGGTTTTGGGTGAGGTTTTGGGTGAGGTTTTGGGTGAGGTTTTGGGTTAGGTTTTGGGTTAGGTTTATTGTTAGGGGTTGGGGTTATGGTTTGGGTTATGGTTTAGGTTAGGGTTATTGTTAGGGGTTGGGGTTATGGTTTGGGTTAGGGTTATTATTAGGGGTTATGGTTTGGGTTAGGGATATTGTTAGGGGTTAGGGGTTATGGTTTGGGTTAGGGTTATTGTTAGGGGTTGGGGTTATGGTTTGGGTTATGGTTGGGGTTATGGTTGGGGTTATGGTTGGGGTTATGGTTGGAGTTATGGTTGGGATTATGGTTAGGGTTATGGTTAGGGTTGGGGTTATGGTTGGGGTTATGGCTAAGGTTGGGAATATGGTTTTGGTTGGGGTTATGTTTATGGTTGGGAATCTGGTTATGGTTGGGGTTATGGTTTACGTTAGGGTTATTGTTAGGGGTTGGGGTTATGGTTTGGGTTAGGAATATTGTAAGGGATAAGGGGTTATGGTTTGGGTTTTGGTTATGGTTGGGGTTATGGTTCGGGTTAGGGTTATTGTTAGGGGTTGGGGTTATGGTTTGGGTTAGGGTTATTGTTAGGGGTTGGGGTTATGGTTTGGGTTAGGGTTATTGCTAGGGGTTATGTTTTGGGTTATGGTTATGGGTTGGTGTTACGGCTGGCAGCCTGGACACACACTATGTAGGAGGTGTGTGCTTTCCTTTCTTTACCGGTATCTGCCACTGTGGCTCCACCCCTGTCACAGAGCCCTGCCCAGGCCAACACGGCTGTAATTAATTCCCCAATCATCCCTCCTGCCCTTATTTAAAGCCTTTTCAGTTGTCAGTTCACCCTTTGCCCTTGCCCTGGCCTTTGCCCTTGTCCTTGATGCCTTGCTGAGTTGCAGGCTTGTGAGTATGTTACTCCCTGTTATATTTTGTATGTGTTGTTAATGATTTTGGGTTGCATAGGGGGACTTCTTGAGATAATTTTAGACACCCATGGGTATACATATAGTTTGTGCATTTAGACACAGTTATTCCCCTGTCTAGATTATATTACATCAGTTTAACAGTGGCATCCTTCGGTCTTATTTCCTGTATTTTGTGGGTGTTCATTTGAACACCTGTCTGGGAGGGGTTTTTTACCGTGTTTATTTGAGGGTGCCACTTTAATATCTCGTGCTTCCCCTATGTTATCCCGTAGTCTGTTTTATTGACTTTATTGTAAATAAAAATAACTGAAGGCTACTTGCAATGTGTGTCCGAACTCATCTTTGACCGAACCTGTCTGCTGTGATAGTTGCGACTCCCTGGTATATCATACCCCAGGGGGAGTCGTAACAGTTGGGTTAGGGTTATTGTTTGTGGTTGGGGTTATGGTTTGGGTTAGGGTTATTGTTAGGGTTATGGTTATGGTTTGGGTTAGAGTTATTGTTAGGGGTTGGGGTAATAGTTTGTGTTAGGGTTATTGTTAGGGTTTAGGGGTTATGGTTTGGTTTACGGTTATGGTTAAGGTTATGGTTGGGGTTATGGTTTGGGTTAGCGTTATTTTTAGGGGTTAGGGGTTATGGTTTGGGTTATGGTTATTGTTGGGGTTACTGTTATGGATGGGATTATGGTTTGGGTTAGGGTTATTGTTAGGGGTTGGGGTAATAGTTTGTGTTAGGGTTATTGTTAGGGTTTAGGCGTTATGGTTTGGTTTACGGTTATGGTTAAGGTTATGGTTGGGGTTATGGTTTGGGTTAGCGTTATTTTTAGGATTCAGGGGTTATGGTTTGGCTTATGGTTATTGTTGGGGTTATGGTTATGGATGGGATTATGGTTTGGGTTAGGGTTATTGTTGGGGGTTGGGTGTTATGGTTTGGGTTATGGTTATGGTTTGGGTTATGGTTATGGTTGGGGTTATGGTTTGGGTTAGGGTTATTGTAAGGGGTTATGGTTTGGGTTAGGGATATTGTTAGGGGTTAGGGGTTATGGTTTGGGTTAGGGTTGGGGTTATGGTTGGGGTTATGGTTGGGGTTATGGTTGGGGTTATGGTTGGGGTTATGGTTATGGTTATGGTTGGGGTTATGGTTGGGGTTATGGTTGGGGTTATGGTTGGGGTTATGGTTGGGGTTATGGTTGGGGTTATGGTTGGGGTTATGGTTGGGGTTATGGTTGGGGTTATGGTTGGGGTTATGGTTGGGGTTATGGTTGGGGTTATGGTTGGGGTTATGGTTGGGGTTATGGTTGGGGTTATGGTTGGGGTTATGGCTATGGTTGGGAATATGGTTTTGGTTGGGGTTATGGTTATGGTTGGGAATCTGGTTATGGTTGGGGTTAAGGTTTGGGTTAGGGTAATGGTTTGGGTTAGGGTTATGGTTTGGGTTAGGGTTATGGTTTGGGTTAGGGTTATGGTTTGGGTTATGGTTTGGGTTCGGGTTATGGTTTGGGTTCGGGTTATGGTTTGGGTTCGGGTTATGGTTTGGGTTCGGGTTATGGTTTGGGTTAGGGTTATTGTTAGGGGTTTGGGGTTATGGTTGGGGTTATGAATGTGGATGGGATTATGGTTTGGGTTAGGGTTCTTGTTAGGGGTTTGGGTTAGGGTTATTGTTAGAAGTTAGGGGTTATGGTTTAGGTTAGGGTTATTGTTGGGGTTATGGTTTGGGTTAGGGTTATTGTTAGGGGTTGGAGTTATGGTATGGTTTAGGGTTAATGTTGGGAGTTAGGGGTTATGTTTTGGGTTATGGTTATGGTTGGGGTTATGGTTTAGGTTAGGGTTATTGTTAGGGGTTGGGGTTATGGTTTGGGTTAGGGTTATTGTTAGGGGTTATGGTTTGGGTTATGGTTATGGTTGGGGTTATGGTTATGGTTTGGGTTATGTTTCTGGTTTGGGTTATGTTTATGGTTGGGAATCTGGTTATGGTTGGGGTTATGGTTTAGGTTAGGGTTATTGTTAGGGGTTGGGGTTATGGTTTGGGTTAGGAATATTGTAAGGGATAAGGGGTTATGGTTTGGGTTTTGGTTATGGTTGGGGTTATGGTTCGGGTTAGGGTTATTGTTAGGGGTTGGGGTTATGGTTTGGGTAAGGGTTATTGTTAGGGGTTGGGTTTATGGTTTGGGTTAGGGTTATTGCTAGGGGTTATGTTTTGGGTTATGGTTATGGTTATGGGTTGGGTTAGGGTTTGGGTTATGGGTTGGGTTATGGTTTGGGTTCGGGTTATGGTTTGGGTTAGGGTTATTGTTAGGGGTTGGGGGTTATGGTTTGGGTTATGGTTATGGTTGGGGTTATGGCTATGGATGGGATTATGGTTTGGGTTAGGGTTCTTGTTAGGGGTTTGGGTTAGGGTTATTGTTAGAAGTTAGGCGTTATGGTTTAGGTTATGGTTGGGGTTATGGTTTAGGTTAGGGTTATTGTTAGGGGTTGGGGTTATGGTTTGGGTTAGGGTTATCTTAAGGGATTAGGGGTTATGGTTTGGGTTAGGGTTCTTGTTAGGGGTTTGGGTTAGGGTTATTGTTAGAAGTTAGGGGTTATGGTTTGGGTTATGGTTGGGGTTATGGTTTAGGTTAGGGTTATTGTTAGGGGTTGGGGTTATGGTTTGGGTTAGGGTTATTTTAAGGGATTAGGGGTTATGGTTTGGGTTTTGGTTATGGTTGGGGTTATGGTTTGGGTTAGGGTTATTGTTAGGGGTTGGAGTTATGGTTTGGTTTAGGGTTAATGTTGGGAGTTAGGGGTTATGTTTTGGGTTATGGTTATGGTTTGGGTTATGGTTATGGTTGGGGTTATGGTTTAGGTTAGGGTTATTGTTAGGGGTTGGGGTTATGGTTTGGGTTAGGGATATTGTTAGGGGTTATGGTTTGGGTTATGGTTATGGTTGGGGTTATGGTTATGGTTTGGGTTAAGTTTTGGGTTAGGTTTTGGGTTAGGTTTTGGGTTAGGTTTTGGGTGAGGTTTTGGGTGAGGTTTTGGGTGAGGTTTTGGGTGACGTTTTGGGTTAGGTTTTGGGTTAGGTTTTGGGTTAGGTTTATTGTCAGGGGTTGGGGTTATGGTTTGGGTTAGGGTTATTGTTAGGGGTTAGGGGTTATGGTTTGGGTTATGGTAATGGTTGGGGTTATGGTTTAGGTTAGGGTTATTGTTAGGGGTTGGGGTTATGGTTTGGGTTAGGGTTATTATTAGGGGTTATGGTTTGGGTTAGGGATATTGTTAGGGGTTAGGGGTTATGGTTTGGGTTAGGGTTATTGTTAGGGGTTGGGGTTATGGTTTGGGTTATGGTTGGGTTTATGGTTGGGGTTATGGTTGGGGTTATGGTTGGAGTTATGGTTGGGGTTATGGTTAGGGTTATGGTTAGGGTTGGGGTTATGGTTGGGGTTATGGCTAAGGTTGGGAATATGGTTTTGGTTGGGGTTATGTTTATGGTTGGGAATCTGGTTATGGTTGGGGTTATGGTTTACGTTAGGGTTATTGTTAGGGGTTGGGGTTATGGTTTGGGTTAGGAATATTGTAAGGGATAAGGGGTTATGGTTTGGGTTTTGGTTATGGTTGGGGTTATGGTTCGGGTTAGGGTTATTGTTAGGGGTTGGGGTTATGGTTTGGGTTAGGGTTATTGTTAGGGGTTGGGGTTATGGTTTGGGTTAGGGTTATTGCTAGGGGTTATGTTTTGGGTTATGGTTATGGGTTGGTGTTACGGCTGGCAGCCTGGACACACACTATGTAGGAGGTGTGCTTTCCTTTCTTTACCGGTATCTGCCACTGTGGCTCCACCCCTGTGACAGAGCCCTGCCCAGGCCAACACGGCTGTAATTAATTCCCCAATCATCCCTCCTGCCCTTATTTAAAGCCTTTTCAGTTGTCAGTTCACCCTTTGCCCTTGCCCTGGCCTTTGCCCTTGTCCTTGATGCCTTGCTGAGTTGCAGGCTTGTGAGTATGTTACTCCCTGTTATATTTTGTATGTGTTGTTAATGATTTTGGGTTGCATAGGGGTCCTTCTTGAGATAATTTTAGACACCCATGGGTATACATATAGTTTGTGCATTTAGACACAGTTATTCCCCTGTCTAGATTATATTACATCAGTTTAACAGTGGCATCCTTCGGTCTTATTTCCTGTATTTTGTGGGTGTTCATTTGAACACCTGTCTGGGAGGGGTTTTTTACCGTGTTTATTTGAGGGTGCCACTTTAATATCTCGTGCTTCCCCTATGTTATCCCGTAGTCTGTTTTATTGACTTTATTGTAAATAAAAATAACTGAAGGCTACTTGCAATGTGTGTCCGAACTCATCTTTGACCGAACCTGTCTGCTGTGATAGTTGCGACTCCCTGGTATATCATACCCCAGGGGGAGTCGTAACAGTTGGGTTAGGGTTATTGTTTGTGGTTGGGGTTATGGTTTGGGTTAGGGTTATTGTTAGGGTTATGGTTATGGTTTGGGTTAGAGTTATTGTTAGGGGTTGGGGTAATAGTTTGTGTTAGGGTTATTGTTAGGGTTTAGGGGTTATGGTTTGGTTTACGGTTATGGTTAAGGTTATGGTTGGGGTTATGGTTTGGGTTAGCGTTATTTTTAGGGGTTAGGGGTTATGGTTTGGGTTATGGTTATTGTTGGGGTTACTGTTATGGATGGGATTATGGTTTGGGTTAGGGTTATTGTTAGGGGTTGGGGTAATAGTTTGTGTTAGGGTTATTGTTAGGGTTTAGGCGTTATGGTTTGGTTTACGGTTATGGTTAAGGTTATGGTTGGGGTTATGGTTTGGGTTAGCGTTATTTTTAGGATTCAGGGGTTATGGTTTGGCTTATGGTTATTGTTGGGGTTATGGTTATGGATGGGATTATGGTTTGGGTTAGGGTTATTGTTGGGGGTTGGGTGTTATGGTTTGGGTTATGGTTATGGTTTGGGTTATGGTTATGGTTTGGGTTATGGTTATGGTTGGGGTTATGGTTTGGGTTAGGGTTATTGTAAGGGGTTATGGTTTGGGTTAGGGATATTGTTAGGGGTTAGGGGTTATGGTTTGGGTTAGGGTTGGGGTTATGGTTGGGGTTATGGTTGGGGTTATGGTTGGGGTTATGGTTATGGTTATGGTTATGGTTATGGTTGGGGTTATGGTTGGGGTTATGGTTGGGGTTATGGTTGGGGTTATGGTTGGGGTTATGGTTGGGGTTATGGTTGGGGTTATGGTTGGGGTTATGGTTGGGGTTATGGTTGGGGTTATGGTTGGGGTTATGGCTATGGTTGGGAATATGGTTTTGGTTGGGGTTATGGTTATGGTTGGGAATCTGGTTATGGTTGGGGTTAAGGTTTGGGTTAGGGTTATGGTTTGGGTTAGGGTTATGGTTTGGGTTAGGGTTATGGTTTGGGTTATGGTTTGGGTTCGGGTTATGGTTTGGGTTCGGGTTATGGTTTGGGTTAGGGTTATTGTTAGGGGTTTGGGGTTATGGTTGGGGTTATGGCTGTGGATGGGATTATGGTTTGGGTTAGGGTTCTTGTTAGGGGTTTGGGTTAGGGTTATTGTTAGAAGTTAGGGGTTATGGTTTAGGTTAGGGTTATTGTTGGGGTTATGGTTTGGGTTAGGGTTATTGTTAGGGGTTGGAGTTATGGTATGGTTTAGGGTTAATGTTGGGAGTTAGGGGTTATGTTTTGGGTTATGGTTATGGTTGGGGTTATGGTTTAGGTTAGGGTTATTGTTAGGGGTTGGGGTTATGGTTTGGGTTAGGGTTATTGTTAGGGGTTATGGTTTGGGTTATGGTTATGGTTGGGGTTATGGTTATGGTTTGGGTTATGTTTATGGTTTGGGTTATGTTTATGGTTGGGAATCTGGTTATGGTTGGGGTTATGGTTTAGGTTAGGGTTATTGTTAGGGGTTGGGGTTATGGTTTGGGTTAGGAATATTGTAAGGGATAAGGGGTTATGGTTTGGGTTTTGGTTATGGTTGGGGTTATGGTTCGGGTTAGGGTTATTGTTAGGGGTTGGGGTTATGGTTTGGGTAAGGGTTATTGTTAGGGGTTGGGTTTATGGTTTGGGTTAGGGTTATTGCTAGGGGTTATGTTTTGGGTTATGGTTATGGTTATGGGTTGGGTTAGGGTTTGGGTTATGGGTTGGGTTATGGTTTGGGTTCGGGTTATGGTTTGGGTTAGGGTTATTGTTAGGGGTTGGGGGTTATGGTTTGGGTTATGGTTATGGTTGGGGTTATGGCTATGGATGGGATTATGGTTTGGGTTAGGGTTCTTGTTAGGGGTTTGGGTTAGGGTTATTGTTAGAAGTTAGGCGTTATGGTTTAGGTTATGGTTGGGGTTATGGTTTAGGTTAGGGTTATTGTTAGGGGTTGGGGTTATGGTTTGGGTTAGGGTTATCTTAAGGGATTAGGGGTTATGGTTTGGGTTAGGGTTCTTGTTAGGGGTTTGGGTTAGGGTTATTGTTAGAAGTTAGGGGTTATGGTTTGGGTTATGGTTGGGGTTATGGTTTAGGTTAGGGTTATTGTTAGGGGTTGGGGTTATGGTTTGGGTTAGGGTTATTTTAAGGGATTAGGGGTTATGGTTTGGGTTTTGGTTATGGTTGGGGTTATGGTTTGGGTTAGGGTTATTGTTAGGGGTTGGAGTTATGGTTTGGTTTAGGGTTAATGTTGGGAGTTAGGGGTTATGTTTTGGGTTATGGTTTGGGTTATGGTTATGGTTGGGGTTATGGTTTAGGTTAGGGTTATTGTTAGGGGTTGGGGTTATGGTTTGGGTTAGGGTTATTGTTAGGGGTTATGGTTTGGGTTATGGTTATGGTTGGGGTTATGGTTTGGGTTAAGTTTTGGGTTAGGTTTTGGGTTAGGTTTTGGGTTAGGTTTTGGGTGAGGTTTTGGGTGAGGTTTTGGGTGAGGTTTTGGGTGAGGTTTTGGGTTAGGTTTTGGGTTAGGTTTTGGGTGAGGTTTTGGGTGAGGTTTTGGGTGAGGTTTTGGGTGAGGTTTTGGGTGAGGTTTTGGGTGAGGTTTTGGGTGAGGTTTTGGGTTAGGTTTTGGGTTAGGTTTTGGGTTAGGTTTATTGTTAGGGGTTGGGGTTATGGTTTGGGTTATGGTTTAGGTTAGGGTTATTGTTAGGGGTTGGGGTTATGGTTTGGGTTAGGGTTATTATTAGGGGTTATGGTTTGGGTTAGGGATATTGTTAGGGGTTAGGGGTTATGGTTTGGGTTAGGGTTATTGTTAGGGGTTGGGGTTATGGTTTGGGTTATGGTTGGGGTTATGGTTGGGGTTATGGTTGGGGTTATGGTTGGGGTTATGGTTGGAGTTATGGTTGGGGTTATGGTTGGGGTTATGGTTAGGGTTGGGGTTATGGTTGGGGTTATGGCTAAGGTTGGGAATATGGTTTTGGTTGGGGTTATGTTTATGGTTGGGAATCTGGTTATGGTTGGGGTTATGGTTTACGTTAGGGTTATTGTTAGGGGTTGGGGTTATGGTTTGGGTTAGGAATATTGTAAGGGATAAGGGGTTATGGTTTGGGTTTTGGTTATGGTTGGGGTTATGGTTCGGGTTAGGGTTATTGTTAGGGGTTGGGGTTATGGTTTGGGTTAGGGTTATTGTTAGGGGTTGGGGTTATGGTTTGGGTTAGGGTTATTGCTAGGGGTTATGTTTTGGGTTATGGTTATGGGTTGGTGTTACGGCTGGCAGCCTGGACACACACTATGTAGGAGGTGTGTGCTTTCCTTTCTTTACCGGTATCTGCCACTGTGGCTCCACCCCTGTGACAGAGCCCTGCCCAGGCCAACACGGCTGTAATTAATTCCCCAATCATCCCTCCTGCCCTTATTTAAAGCCTTTTCAGTTGTCAGTTCACCCTTTGCCCTTGCCCTGGCCTTTGCCCTTGTCCTTGATGCCTTGCTGAGTTGCAGGCTTGTGAGTATGTTACTCCCTGTTATATTTTGTATGTGTTGTTAATGATTTTGGGTTGCATAGGGGGACTTCTTGAGATAATTTTAGACACCCATGGGTATACATATAGTTTGTGCATTTAGACACAGTTATTCCCCTGTCTAGATTATATTACATCAGTTTAACAGTGGCATCCTTCGGTCTTATTTCCTGTATTTTGTGGGTGTTCATTTGAACACCTGTCTGGGAGGGGTTTTTTACCGTGTTTATTTGAGGGTGCCACTTTAATATCTCGTGCTTCCCCTATGTTATCCCGTAGTCTGTTTTATTGACTTTATTGTAAATAAAAATAACTGAAGGCTACTTGCAATGTGTGTCCGAACTCATCTTTGACCGAACCTGTCTGCTGTGATAGTTGCGACTCCCTGGTATATCATACCCCAGGGGGAGTCGTAACAGTTGGGTTAGGGTTATTGTTTGTGGTTGGGGTTATGGTTTGGGTTAGGGTTATTGTTAGGGTTATGGTTATGGTTTGGGTTAGAGTTATTGTTAGGGGTTGGGGTAATAGTTTGTGTTAGGGTTATTGTTAGGGTTTAGGGGTTATGGTTTGGTTTACGGTTATGGTTAAGGTTATGGTTGGGGTTATGGTTTGGGTTAGCGTTATTTTTAGGGGTTAGGGGTTATGGTTTGGGTTATGGTTATTGTTGGGGTTACTGTTATGGATGGGATTATGGTTTGAGTTAGGGTTATTGTTAGGGGTTGGGGTAATAGTTTGTGTTAGGGTTATTGTTAGGGTTTAGGCGTTATGGTTTGGTTTACGGTTATGGTTAAGGTTATGGTTGGGGTTATGGTTTGGGTTAGCGTTATTTTTAGGATTCAGGGGTTATGGTTTGGCTTATGGTTATTGTTGGGGTTATGGTTATGGATGGGATTATGGTTTGGGTTAGGGTTATTGTTGGGGGTTGGGTGTTATGGTTTGGGTTATGGTTATGGTTTGGGTTATGGTTATGGTTGGGGTTATGGTTTGGGTTAGGGTTATTGTAAGGGGTTATGGTTTGGGTTAGGGATATTGTTAGGGGTTAGGGGTTATGGTTTGGGTTAGGGTTGGGGTTATGGTTGGGGTTATGGTTGGGGTTATGGTTGGGGTTATGGTTGGGGTTATGGTTATGGTTATGGTTATGGTTATGGTTGGGGTTATGGTTGGGGTTATGGTTGGGGTTATGGTTGGGGTTATGGTTGGGGTTATGGTTGGGGTTATGGTTGGGGTTATGGTTGGGGTTATGGTTGGGGTTATGGTTGGGGTTATGGTTGGGGTTATGGTTGGGGTTATGGCTATGGTTGGGAATATGGTTTTGGTTGGGGTTATGGTTATGGTTGGGAATCTGGTTATGGTTGGGGTTAAGGTTTGGGTTAGGGTTATGGTTTGGGTTAGGGTTATGGTTTGGGTTAGGGTTATGGTTTGGGTTAGGGTTATGGTTTGGGTTATGGTTTGGGTTCGGGTTATGGTTTGGGTTCGGGTTATGGTTAGGGTTATTGTTAGGGGTTTGGGGTTATGGTTGGGGTTATGGCTGTGGATGGGATTATGGTTTGGGTTAGGGTTCTTGTTAGGGGTTTGGGTTAGGGTTATTGTTAGAAGTTAGGGGTTATGGTTTAGGTTAGGGTTATTGTTGGGGTTATGGTTTGGGTTAGGGTTATTGTTAGGGGTTGGGGTAATAGTTTGTGTTAGGGTTATTGTTAGGGTTTAGGGGTTATGGTTTGGTTTACGGTTATGGTTAAGGTTATGGTTGGGGTTATGGTTTGGGTTAGCGTTATTTTTAGGGGTTAGGGGTTATGGTTTGGGTTATGGTTATTGTTGGGGTTACTGTTATGGATGGGATTATGGTTTGAGTTAGGGTTATTGTTAGGGGTTGGGTTAGGGTTAGGGTTAGGGTTAGGGTTAGGGTTAGGGTTAGGGTTAGGGTTAGGGGGTTAGGGGTTTGGGGTTATGGTTGGGGTTATGGCTGTGGATGGGATTATGGTTTGGGTTAGGGTTTATGTTAGGGGTTTGGGTTAGGGTTATTGTTAGAAGTTAGGGGTTATGGTTTAGGTTAGGGTTATTGTTGGGGTTATGGTTTGGGTTAGGGTTATTGTTAGGGGTTGGAGTTATGGTATGGTTTAGGGTTAATGTTGGGAGTTAGGGGTTATGTTTTGGGTATGGTTATGGTTGGGGTTATGGTTTAGGTTAGGGTTATTGTTAGGGGTTGGGGTTATTGTTGGGTTTATTCTGTTTTACTATTATAATAGTTATATTAATTCATTTCTTTATTAAATCATTCTCTTTCTTTTCTCTGTATTAATTCATTACTTTGTTAAATCATTCTCTTTCTGTTTTTCAAAAGTCTTGAGGTCACACCAAGTCATCTTTAACCTAGACAGCCTGTTCCAGGATGGTTATACAAACAATCCACCCAATCTGGGTCCTTGAGATTTGGTGGGCCCTTGGTGACGAGGACAGGGCTATTCGGACAATAACAAGCATATTGTTATCGTTATGTAACCGTACACTTCGGGTTTTTCTGTATGTAACGATTATATGATTATGATTATATTATATGATTCTTAGGTCAAGGAGGTTGTATAATTACTCTAATCTAAATGTTGTTAGGTCTAGTCCCTGTTTTTGTTATTAGTAAAATACTTTGATTGTTATTGTAGTCCCAGATGTTGTTTTTACTCATACGTGATGGAATGATCAACAACTCTGTAACTTGTGACCATAAGAATGGGACGAAAACGTCTATTCGAGGAGACGTTCGGAAGTTGTAAGGTGACACTTGCTGACTCTCCCTTCCGGAGGCTTTTACCTGTTGTATCCATTTCTATTTAATTAAATGTCAATAATTGAATAAGATGTCTTCCTGCAGTTATTGATAATTACGGACGAAGGTAATTATTAATGAACCTGACATTTTGGTCCTTCTGAGCCATGGAGGTCAATATACCGGAGCGAGAACCCAGGCGCTGCTGTTCGACATCTGGTAAGTGACCGTGCGCACGGCGTCTTCAAAACCCTTGGTGGGCCGGAGTTTTTCGACGGGGGCGCCTGGATTCTCGGCGGTTGAAGACTTTTCCTGCTGGAGGGAGACATCTGATGGATCTCGGGTAAGTCCACATTAATGTCTGCATGTTGTGAAGGTGTTTACAAATGCGTTAAAGGGACATTGTATGTGAGGCCCATTGTTGGGCTGGTTTCGCGTCCTGGGTGACGGCGATAAAACCCTGTGTTTATACTAGTCAATGGCAGGTACGGTGGGGCACTTTGCTGGAAAGTGTCCTGTGTCTCAGGGGTAGGCACGAATGTATTGTACTAGAGGTACAATATTGGGGCCGGGGAGTGTCCTGTGTCTAAAGGGTAGGCACGAATATACGTTGTATGTTGTTTGTGTGGTTTCTGCAGTAAAATTAAGATAAGCCTAGGAAATACAGTCGAAGGAGTGATAATAATAAAAATAGATATAATAAAGTTAACTGTGTGAGGCACACGAACTCACTACAAAAAAGTAAAATATGGGAAACACGTGTTGTAAGGCGGGTTTGGATGACGATCCAAAAAATACGTCTAACTTGTAAGGATTGGAAAAAATTGGAAAGACAAAGCGCTTTAAAATTATTACACAGCTATATTTATGGATAAATAAAAATGGGTTTGCTGGCCAGCTTAAAATGCATAAAATGCAGGATAATATATGCACTAATGCATAGAGGTAATATACATATATAAATAATATGTGAGTGGATAAAAGTGTAACAGCTTGTTCCACAGACACTAATGGAGGTAATATACATATATAAATAATATGTGAGTGGATAAAAGTGTAACAGCTTGTTCCACAGACACTAATGGCGAAATAAGGCCGGGGAGAAGTTAAAAAATACTATTTTGGGAAAATAGTGGGGGCTCCCTCGGATAACGGGGATATATTTAAGACCGTGGCGGCGGGAAAGTACTGTTTGGTAAGGGAAAAATAGCGGGGCCTCCTCGGCTGACGGGGAAAATATTTACCGAGATAGGTGACGGGCGCGGAGGAAGTTTAACAAAAATAAAGGGAGCTAGAAAATTAATGGGGACACTGGTATTTGATTTGGTTAATCCAGGTATGACGTTTTGTGATTACAATTAAATTGGGTTTTTTTGTGATGCTTGGGCTTGTATAACAACAATTAGAATGGTTATTTCCAAGTGCTGGTGGTGCTTTGTTAATATAACCTATATGTACTGTCAATTTACAGCAATGTGATGGCTTATTGCAGCTTGGTTTTTGATCCCGTCCGCTAACGGGAAGATGGTGTTTAAAAAAAAGACAAAAGAATATATACAAAATGATCATTTAAATGTTTAGCAGGGAATGTCACCTGTGTTTTTATTATGCTCTAGACTTGCCAAAAAATGTGTCAACTGCGGGGGAAGCGTTTCTGGTGCAGCGGCTGCTGATTAGATGGGAGTGAAACATGTGGGCCGCGGGGCAGACGATTTAACTGTGTTGGGCTTTCGGGAGCGTTCGGACCGTGTAAACGACTAAAATTTTGTGATCCTTTCCGTGAAGACATTATAATAATAATAATTGGCCTTGGGGGTGCTGAAGCAAACTTGAGGGCAGAAAATGGGTTTTTGCCATATTGTTGTGCTTGCAGCATACATATTCTGGATATATGGGGTCTTGGAAAAATATTGTTATGTAGTTGAATATCGGAAGAGGGGTTAATTTGACGTTTTAATGGTTGTCTTCTCTAAAAAGCGTTGTATTTGGGCACAGGGAAAAGCTGGTTTGTAAACATAAGATAACAATGCTGTTTTCGCAGCAAGAGTGGAGGTCATAGTTAACGGCTAATTGCGTTTTCTGTTTGGACTTTTCAGAATAAGAACAATACATGGGCTGCAAGAAATGCAAGGTTATGCGAATGCTTTCGCATTGATATTTTGGGTTTTAAAATGAAATGTATTAAGAGGATAGAAAAAATCTGTTCAGTAAAAGGTTGATTTGGTAAAAAGCTTTGGATTTGGGAAATAGACCAAAATAGTCATTTTTGAGCAATTGTGGATTTCAAAGGGCTCTTAGTTAAAGGAAACTAGCTTTTGGAGGATAAAATAATATTAATACTATTTCAGAATTTTTTGATTATTCAAAATACTTTAATCCAGGAGGTTGGCTGTTTAAAAGAAAAAAAGGCCAGGATGACAAAATTTACAATATTATGGTATATTGGTGACGATAAGGTTTTTAAAACATTAAAGTTTGTAATTAGGAATTGTCTAACAAAAGGTTGATTTCTCTCATTTAATTGTTGTAGATTTTTGTTTTGGTAACAGGCTATGGGAAATGACTCGTGTCTTAAGTAAACATCATATGAGGTGATTTACAAAGTATAGTAGGTATTGAATTATTTGGCTGTTAACGACATCAGATGGGAAATTTACAATGCAATAGTGGCATGATAAAATTCATGGCATTCATCCAAATAATTAGGTGAATTGTAAATAAAATAATTGGTTTAGGATGAGCATATTTTCCCTAAGAATGGAGTAACATGGAATGTTTTTCAAAGTGCACTTGAAAGAACATTGTCTGTTGTCCTGGCAGGAGGAAATATGCTTTGTCACAGGTCATATTGATGACTTTAAGGATATTACGGATTGGATAAGCATTGGTCAATTGATACAACCAAATAATGTTGCTTTTACGGCATTAAGGGCATGCAAATTGGTGAGAACTTTAGCAACGATGGGGTTAATACGCCTGAATGTTACAGTGATAACGAGTGACAATAACAAGCTTAGATAAGGGAGGGAAAGGAGAAATTCTCCAAATTCCAGAATCTGGCTTAGAAACAGGTTATGTTAGTCGTTTTGGGTTTTTGACAGGATGTGGTAGTACATAAATTCTGGGAAATTTTGGGAAATTGGGGACCCCATATCTAAAACAAGTTTGAGACAAATGTGTAAATAGGCTCTATTTGGCGCTGGATGCACGAATTCTAGTGGGGCCTTTCATGTTTTGAAACAAGTGACGCTTTAGGTAGATGGGTTGTCTATGAACAAAATGGGATGGGGGAAATTCGCTTACAAATTCGGCGTGTTATCTTGGTTCATAGAATTTGGAGTCAAGGCGACGTAATAAAGGCCATAGGCGTCATGTTGTATAAATTAGGCGTGGATGAATTTGTTTTACAAATGGGGGAGATTATCTTATCACCTGAAACAAGTAGAAACAAAATTGGATGGCCGCATTAAAAGGTGATTGGCATGCTATTAAAGGGAATCGGGATTTTCAAAAAACCTGATAGGGGGCCATTAGGTCATGGCGGCTGTAAAAAATAAAAACTTTAGATGTGAAACTATTCCCACCTCAATTCGGGGAACAAACAGGTAAACTGATAGCATTAAAAAGGATATAACTTTGTGTGAAACTTGAAGGTAATTTTTTACAAACGGTTAAAATGCTAGAGTGGGGGTGTGTATATTAAAGGATCTACTAATGAATGCGGGGTGGATCCAGACCTTCCGGAATGTGGGGTATTCATGGCGTCCTCGAGAATTTGTGGATTTTCTCCGGGTACTCCAGTTTACTCCCACAAAATGAAATTATGGATGCTAGACTGGTTGAACACACTAAATTCTTCTGTTTATGAGTGTGAGCGTGAATGATAGTTTGTCTTTTTGTGTTTTTTGATTGGCAGACCACCGAGACATAATCTATCAATAAAAGATCAATAAAGAAAATAATTTGGGCTTGAGTCAAGGGAAGACCTATGTCTCGACAAGGGGGAGGTGGCCTTGCTACAACGGCACTACAAGGCTTAGGGTTTAAATCTATATGCATACCCACATATCCATTTCAAAAAATACATATAGATTTTATTTTATTTTTATTAGATCATATGGATATCATTCCACGATATGGAATTCCAGAAACTATTTATAGTGATAATGGCTCCCATTTTGTTAATATAATAGTTGTCTACCATCCACAATTGGCGGACCTTATATGAAGTCCTGTTTGGTAGACCTTACAAATTGTTATTATTCACTACACAATGACAATTGGATGATGAGGCGAATCTATCAGAGAAAAAAAAAAAACGCACACACCAAATTTAGACTATCAGAGGGAGATTTTGCTTCTCAACAGGAAACGGACGAAGCGACGGTGATTCTTGAAGACTGGATGCTGATAAGCAGCATAAAAGAAGAAACATCGGAGCAACGCAAAGTGGGAGGGTCCTTGTTACTGAAAGGGGACACGGATGCACCTTTCCCACAGTAGGAAGGTTGTCTAAATTGAAACGTTTCAAGAGGAAAACTCCCTAAACAAAGACAAAAAGTCATGTTGAAAACAATTATTGCTTTTGGGGCAATGAGATTAATGATGATTGTGATTCTATTCCTTTCCACAGTAGGGTTGTTTTCTCCAGTTGGAGAAAAAGGCGGAGGCGTTTCAATTGAGGATACACTTTCTTACGGGAGGGTAAACCGAGAAACATACACATTTACATTTAATTAACATTACCTACTAAATCAAATTTCCACATTGAAAATATATATTTGGACTCGGCGACGTCCCGGTTGCCATACAAAAAGAGATGGTGGGAAATATGTGTGGTACATTAACAGCAAAAAATTAAAGATTGGGAAAAGCCTTGTTGCAGAAATTGGTCAAGATTGGAAAGCTTGGACTGACATATTAACCTGTGAAATTTATTTCTGAAACAGGGATTTCCCAAACGGGGGATAATTGGGCGCTGTTAATGGAGTGTAAAGAAGGCAAGCACTATGTGGAGCTACTTTGGTAAAAGGGTGGTCTCAATTGAAACATTGAGGGGACGGGTAAGATAAACTTTCTGACTTAATAAGATACGGGAAACACCAATATTAATTGAAAAGATTATTGCTCAGCAAGCAATACCATAAAACTATAGGGAACTCTTTTATATTGGGTTTGACGTCTCCATATGGTTTCAATTGAGACTAAACCATCTTACAAAGGATTAGGATAACCTACCAGACAAGGGAAAATACGATGGGGTCTAACAACTCCCTCAATCACCATTCATTTGGGGAAAAGTGTTTTTACAAATGAAAAAACGTGTCCTACTTGGCAAGAAAAAATATTGAAGCAGTGTTTATCCTGTTACGCGGTAAATAGGAAGTCAATTTTTCCACTGTTTAATCATTTTACCTGCTTAAACCTTACAGGGCATGGTCTGAAGCTGGGGGCGATAAATGAGACGTGGTGTACCGGCGTTCTAAAACAAACTACACCCCTGATACCACGTTCTGGCCTATGGTGGCGGGGTGGTAGATAAATTATACGACTCCTGCCGAAACGCGGCAGGACTAGGTACTTTGGTCTCACTGCTCTTACCGGTGTCTGTTTTTCCATCCACAGTGGAGGAGATACAATTGGCGGCTCATAATTCGGAGGTGAAGGGTCGACCCTCCCGACATCGTCGAGAGGCATGGAGGGAAGGAGATCCAACATACATTGATGCGATTGGCATCCCCCGGGGCGTACCAGATGAGTATAAGCTGGCTAATCAGATCGCAGCAGGTTGGGAGTCTATCTTCCTTCTAATCACCCCAAACAAAAATGTGGATAGAATAAATTACTTACATTACAATGTTCAAAACTTGGAAATTATACTGAACAGGGATTTGTGGCCATGAAGGAACAACTGGCAGCTACCAGTCTGATGGCGTTCCAGAATCGCATAGCGGTGGATATGATCCTTGAAACAGGGGGCGTGTGTGCAATGTTTGGAAAACAATGTTGCACCTTCATACCGAACAACGCGTCACCCAGTGGATCTCTCACCAGGGCCATTACTGGCCTGCAAACACTGAACCGCAATATGCAAGAGCACTCTGGAGTAGATACGTCCGCATTGTCAGATTGGTGGGATAAGACCTTTGGAAAATCTAAAGATTTGGACTATAGGCACAATTACCGCTATCCTAACATTGTGTGGGTGATGTAGTATCCCCTGTTTGCGCTCCTTGCTAAGCCGACTTATAACTACTGAAATTGCCCCTACAAATTCTAAAGTACATGAGTTGTATCTTATGGGACGGTTTGGGGAAAGCAGTGAGGTCCAGGAGTACGGTAAATCCGAGGACCAATTGGACGAATATAATTATGTTTTTTCTCTTTCAGACCAGCCATGGGAGTAAGGAGTAGGCGGATAAAATCACAGTCACCGACATTTCCATTTAGTGATTACTAAGAAATGACTAATAACATACATATTATAAAAACGGGGGAATGTTGGGTTTATTCTGTTTTACTATTATAATAGTTATATTAATTCATTTCTTTATTAAATCATTCTCTTTCTTTTCTCTGTATTAATTCATTACTTTGTTAAATCATTCTCTTTCTGTTTTTCAAAAGTCTTGAGGTCACACCAAGTCATCTTTAACCTAGACAGCCTGTTCCAGGATGGTTATACAAACAATCCACCCAATCTGGGTCCTTGAGATTTGGTGGGCCCTTGGTGACGAGGACAGGGCTATTCGGACAATAACAAGCATATTGTTATCGTTATGTAACCGTACACTTCGGGTTTTTCTGTATGTAACGATTATATGATTATGATTATATTATATGATTCTTAGGTCAAGGAGGTTGTATAATTACTCTAATCTAAATGTTGTTAGGTCTAGTCCCTGTTTTTGTTATTAGTAAAATACTTTGATTGTTATTGTAGTCCCAGATGTTGTTTTTACTCATACGTGATGGAATGATCAACAACTCTGTAACTTGTGACCATAAGAATGGGACGAAAACGTCTATTCGAGGAGACGTTCGGAAGTTGTAAGGTGACACTTGCTGACTCTCCCTTCCGGAGGCTTTTACCTGTTGTATCCATTTCTATTTAATTAAATGTCAATAATTGAATAAGATGTCTTCCTGCAGTTATTGATAATTACGGACGAAGGTAATTATTAATGAACCTGACAGTTATGGTTTGGGTTAGGGTTATTGTTAGGGGTTATGGTTTGGGTTATGGTTATGGTTGGGGTTATGGTTATGGTTTGGGTTATGTTTATGGTTTGGGTTATGTTTATGGTTGGGAATCTGGTTATGGTTGGGGTCATGGTTTAGGTTAGGGTTATTGTTAGGGGTTGGGGTTATGGTTTGGGTTAGGAATATTGTAAGGGATAAGGGGTTATGGTTTGGGTTTTGGTTATGGTTGGGGTTATGGTTCGGGTTAGGGTTATTGTTAGGGGTTGGGGTTATGGTTTGGGTAAGGGTTATTGTTAGGGGTTGGGTTTATGGTTTGGGTTAGGGTTATTGCTAGGGGTTATGTTTTGGGTTATGGTTATGGGTTGGGTTAGGGTTTGGGTTATGGGTTGGGTTATGGGTTGGGTTATGGTTTGGGTTCGGGTTATGGTTTGGGTTAGGGTTATTGTTAGGGGTTGGGGGTTATGGTTTGGGTTATGGTTATGGTTGGGGTTATGGCTATGGATGGGATTATGGTTTGGGTTAGGGTTCTTGTTAGGGGTTTGGGTTAGGGTTATTGTTAGAAGTTAGGCGTTATGGTTTAGGTTATGGTTGGGGTTATGGTTTAGGTTAGGGTTATTGTTAGGGGTTGGGGTTATGGTTTGGGTTAGGGTTATCTTAAGGGATTAGGGGTTATGGTTTGGGTTAGGGTTCTTGTTAGGGGTTTGGGTTGGGGTTATTGTTAGAAGTTAGGGGTTATGGTTTGGGTTATGGTTGGGGTTATGGTTTAGGTTAGGGTTATTGTTAGGGGTTGGGGTTATGGTTTGGGTTAGGGTTATTTTAAGGGATTAGGGGTTATGGTTTGGGTTTTGGTTATGGTTGGGGTTATGGTTTGGGTTAGGGTTATTGTTAGGGGTTGGAGTTATGGTTTGGTTTAGGGTTAATGTTGGGAGTTAGGGGTTATGTTTTGGGTTATGGTTATGGTTTGGGTTATGGTTATGGTTGGGGTTATGGTTTAGGTTAGGGTTATTGTTAGGGGTTGGGGTTATGGTTTGGGTTAGGGTTATTGTTAGGGGTTATGGTTTGGGTTATGGTTATGGTTGGGGTTATGGTTATGGTTTGGGTTAAGTTTTGGGTTAGGTTTTGGGTTAGGTTTTGGGTTAGGTTTTGGGTGAGGTTTTGGGTGAGGTTTTGGGTGAGGTTTTGGGTGAGGTTTTGGGTTAGGTTTTGGGTTAGGTTTTGGGTTAGGTTTATTGTTAGGGGTTGGGGTTATGGTTTGGGTTAGGGTTATTGTTAGGGGTTAGGGGTTATGGTTTGGGTTATGGTAATGGTTGGGGTTATGGTTTAGGTTAGGGTTATTGTTAGGGGTTGGGGTTATGGTTTGGGTTAGGGTTATTATTAGGGGTTATGGTTTGGGTTAGGGATATTGTTAGGGGTTAGGGGTTATGGTTTGGGTTAGGGTTATTGTTAGGGGTTGGGGTTATGGTTTGGGTTATGGTTGGGGTTATGGTTGGGGTTATGGTTGGGGTTATGGTTGGAGTTATGGTTGGGGTTATGGTTAGGGTTATGGTTAGGGTTGGGGTTATGGTTGGGGTTATGGCTAAGGTTGGGAATATGGTTTTGGTTGGGGTTATGTTTATGGTTGGGAATCTGGTTATGGTTGGGGTTATGGTTTACGTTAGGGTTATTGTTAGGGGTTGGGGTTATGGTTTGGGTTAGGAATATTGTAAGGGATAAGGGGTTATGGTTTGGGTTTTGGTTATGGTTGGGGTTATGGTTCGGGTTAGGGTTATTGTTAGGGGTTGGGGTTATGGTTTGGGTTAGGGTTATTGTTAGGGGTTGGGGTTATGGTTTGGGTTAGGGTTATTGCTAGGGGTTATGTTTTGGGTTATAGTTATGGGTTGGTGTTACGGCTGGCAGCCTGGACACACACTATGTAGGAGGTGTGCTTTCCTTTCTTTACCGGTATCTGCCACTGTGGCTCCACCCCTGTGACAGAGCCCTGCCCAGGCCAACACGGCTGTAATTAATTCCCCAATCATCCCTCCTGCCCTTATTTAAAGCCTTTTCAGTTGTCAGTTCACCCTTTGCCCTTGCCCTGGCCTTTGCCCTTGTCCTTGATGCCTTGCTGAGTTGCAGGCTTGTGAGTATGTTACTCCCTGTTATATTTTGTATGTGTTGTTAATGATTTTGGGTTGCATAGGGGGACTTCTTGAGATAATTTTAGACACCCATGGGTATACATATAGTTTGTGCATTTAGACACAGTTATTCCCCTGTCTAGATTATATTACATCAGTTTAACAGTGGCATCCTTCGGTCTTATTTCCTGTATTTTGTGGGTGTTCATTTGAACACCTGTCTGGGAGGGGTTTTTTACCGTGTTTATTTGAGGGTGCCACTTTAATATCTCGTGCTTCCCCTATGTTATCCCGTAGTCTGTTTTATTGACTTTATTGTAAATAAAAATAACTGAAGGCTACTTGCAATGTGTGTCCGAACTCATCTTTGACCGAACCTGTCTGCTGTGATAGTTGCGACTCCCTGGTATATCATACCCCAGGGGGAGTCGTAACAGTTGGGTTAGGGTTATTGTTTGTGGTTGGGGTTATGGTTTGGGTTAGGGTTATTGTTAGGGTTATGGTTATGGTTTGGGTTAGAGTTATTGTTAGGGGTTGGGGTAATAGTTTGTGTTAGGGTTATTGTTAGGGTTTAGGGGTTATGGTTTGGTTTACGGTTATGGTTAAGGTTATGGTTGGGGTTATGGTTTGGGTTAGCGTTATCTTTAGGGGTTAGGGGTTATGGTTTGGGTTATGGTTATTGTTGGGGTTACTGTTATGGATGGGATTATGGTTTGGGTTAGGGTTATTGTTAGGGGTTGGGGTAATAGTTTGTGTTAGGGTTATTGTTAGGGTTTAGGCGTTATGGTTTGGTTTACGGTTATGGTTAAGGTTATGGTTGGGGTTATGGTTTGGGTTAGCGTTATTTTTAGGATTCAGGGGTTATGGTTTGGCTTATGGTTATTGTTGGGGTTATGGTTATGGATGGGATTATGGTTTGGGTTAGGGTTATTGTTGGGGGTTGGGTGTTATGGTTTGGGTTATGGTTATGGTTTGGGTTATGGTTATGGTTGGGGTTATGGTTTGGGTTAGGGATATTGTTAGGGGTTAGGGGTTATGGTTTGGGTTAGGGTTGGGGTTATGGTTGGGGTTATGGTTGGGGTTATGGTTGGGGTTATGGTTATGGTTGGGGTTATGGTTGGGGTTATGGTTGGGGTTATGGTTGGGGTTATGGTTGGGGTTATGGTTGGGGTTATGGTTGGGGTTATGGTTGGGGTTATGGTTGGGGTTATGGTTGGGGTTATGGTTGGGGTTATGGCTATGGTTGGGAATATGGTTTTGGTTGGGGTTATGGTTATGGTTGGGAATCTGGTTATGGTTGGGGTTAAGGTTTGGGTTAGGGTTATGGTTTGGGTTAGGGTTATGGTTTGGGTTAGGGTTATGGTTTGGGTTAGGGTTATGGTTTGGGTTATGGTTTGGGTTCGGGTTATGGTTTGGGTTCGGGTTATGGTTTGGGTTAGGGTTATTGTTAGGGGTTTGGGGTTATGGTTTAGGAGGTTATGGTTATGGTTGGGGTTATGGCTGTGGATGGGATTATGGTTTGGGTTAGGGTTCTTGTTAGGGGTTTGGGTTAGGGTTATTGTTAGAAGTTAGGGGTTATGGTTTAGGTTAGGGTTATTGTTGGGGTTATGGTTTGGGTTAGGGTTATTGTTAGGGGTTGGAGTTATGGTTTGGTTTAGGGTTAATGTTGGGAGTTAGGGGTTATGGTTATGGTTGGGGTTATGGTTTAGGTTAGGGTTATTGTTAGGGGTTGGGGTTATGGTTTGGGTTAGGAATATTGTAAGGGATAAGGGGTTATGGTTTGGGTTTTGGTTATGGTTGGGGTTATGGTTCGGGTTAGGGTTATTGTTAGGGGTTGGGGTTATGGTTTGGGTAAGGGTTATTGTTAGGGGTTGGGTTTATGGTTTGGGTTAGGGTTATTGCTAGGGGTTATGTTTTGGGTTATGGTTATGGTTATGGGTTGGGTTAGGGTTATTGTTTTTGGTTGGGGTTATGGTTTGGGTTAGGGTTATTGTTAGGCGTTGGGGTTATGGTTTGGGTTAGGGTTATGGTTTGGGTTAGGGTTATTGTTAGGCGTTGGGGTAATAGTTTGTGTTAGGGTTATGGTTTGGGTTAGGGTTATTGTTAGGCGTTGGGGTAATAGTTTGTGTTAGGGTTATTATTAGGGTTTAGGGGTTATGGTTTGGTTTACGGTTATGGTTAAGGTTATGGTTGGGGTTATGGTTATGGATGGGATAATGGTTTGGGTTAGGGTTATTGTTAGGGGTTGGGGTAATAGTTTGTGTTAGGGTTATTGTTAGGGTTTAGGGGTTATGGTTTTGTTTACGGTTATGGTTAAGGTTATGGTTGGGGTTATGGTTTGGGTTAGCGTTATTTTTAGGGGTTAGGGGTTATGGTTTGGGTTATGGTTATTGTTGGGGTTACTGTTTTGGATGGGATTATGGTTTGGGTTAGGGTTATTGTTAGGGGTTGGGGTAATAGTTTGTGTTAGGGTTATTGTTAGGGTTTAGGCGTTATGGTTTGGTTTACGGTTATGATTAAGGTTATGGTTGGGGTTATGGTTGGGGTTATGGTTTGGGTTAGCGTTATTTTTAGGATTTAGGGGTTGTGGTTTGGGTTATAGTTATTGTTGGGGTTATGGTTATGGATGGGATTATGGTTTGGGTTAGGGTTATTGTTGGGGGTTGGGTGTTATGGTTTGGGTTATGGTTAGGGTTATGGTTATGGTTGGGGTTATGGTTGGGGTTATGGTTGGGGTTATGGTTGGGGTTATGGTTGGGGTTATGGTTGCGGTTATGGCTATGGTTGGGAATATGGTTTTGGTTGGGGTTATGGTTATGGTTGGGAATCTGGTTATGGTTGGGGTTATGGTTAGGGTTATGGTTATGGTTGGGGTTATGGTTGGGGTTATGGTTGGGGTTATGGTTGGGGTTATGGTTGGGGTTTATGGCTATGGTTGGGAATATGGTTTTGGTTGGGGTTATGGTTATGGTTGGGAATCTGGTTATGGTTGGGGTTATGGTTTGGGTTAGGGTTATGGTTTGGGTTAGGGTTATGGTTTGGGTTAGGGTTATGGTTTGGGTTAGGGTTATTGTTCGGGGTTGGGGTTATGGTTTGGGTTAAGGTTGGGGTTATGGTTAGGGTTATGGTTAGGGTTATGGTTTAGGTTAGGTTTATTGTTAGGGGTTGGGGTTATGGTTTGGGTTAAGGTTATTGTTTGGCGTTGGGGTTATGGTTTGGGTTAGGGTTATTGTTAGGCGTTGGGGTAGTAGTTTGTGTTAGGGTTCTTGTTAGGGTTTAGGGGTTATGGTTTGGTTTATGGTTATTGTTAAGGTTATGGTTGGGGTTATGGTTTGGTTTTTGGTTATTGTTAAGGTTATGGTTGGGGTTATGGTTTGGGTTAGTGTTATTTTTAGGGGTTAGGGGTTATGGTTTGGGTTATGGTTATTGTTGGGGTTATGGTTGGGGTTATGGTTATGGTTGGGGTTATGGTTGGGGTTATGGTTGGGCTTATGGTTGGGGTTATGGTTGCGGTTATGGCTATGGTTGGGAATATGGTTTTGGTTGGGGTTATGGTTATGGTTGGGAATCTGGTTATGGTTGGGGTTATGGTTATGGTTGGGGTTATGGTTGGGGTTATGGTTGGGGTTATGGTTGGGGTTATGGTTGGGGTTATGGCTATGGTTGGGAATATGGTTTTGGTTGGGGTTATGGTTATGGTTGGGAATCTGGTTATGGTTGGGGTTATGGTTTGGGTTAGGGTTATGGTTTGGGTTAGGGTTATGGTTTGGGTTAGGGTTATGGTTTGGGTTATGGTTTGGGTTATGGTTTGGGTTATGGTTTGGGTTCGGGTTATGGTTTGGGTTAGGGTTATTGTTAGGGGTTTGGGGTTATGGTTTGGGTAATGGTTATGGTTGGGGTTATGGCTATGGATGGGATTATGGTTTGGGTTAGGGTTTTTGTTAGGGGTTTTGGTTAGGGTTATTGTTAGAAGTTAGGGGTTATGGTTTGGGTTATGGTTGGGGTTATGGTTTAGGTTAGGGTTATTGTTAGGGGTTGGGGGTATGGTTTGGGTTAGGGTTATTTTAAGGGATTAGGGGTTATGGTTTGGGTTTTGTTTATGGTTGGGGTTATGGTTTGGGTTAGGGTTATTGTTAGGGGTTGGGGTTATGGTTTGGGTTATGGTCGGGGTTATGGTCGGGGTTATGGTTGGGGTTATGGTTGGGGTTATGGTTGGGGTTATGGTTGGGGTTATGGTTGGAGTTATGGTTGGGGTTATGGTTAGGGTTATGGTTAGGGTTGGGGTTATGGTTGGGGTTATGGCTATGGTTGGGAATATGGTTTTGGTTGGGGTTATGTTTATGGTCGGGAATCTGGTTATGGTTGGGGTTATGGTTTAGGTTAGGGTTATTGTTAGGGGTTGGGGTTGTGGTTTGGGTTAGGAATATTGTAAGGGATAAGGGGTTATGGTTTAGGTTATGGTTTGTGTTATGGTTTGGGTTATGGTTTGGGTTATGGTTTGGGTTAGCGTTATTGTTAGGGGTTGGGGTTATGGTTTTGGTTAGGGTTATTGCTAGGGGTTATGTTTTGGGTTATGGTTATGGGTTGGGTTAGGGTTATTGTTTGTGGTTGGGGTTATGGTTTGGGTTAGGGTTATTGTTAGGGGTTATGGTTTGGGTTATGGTTATGGTTTGGGTTAGGGTTATTGTTAGGGGTTGGGGTTATGGTTTGGGTTATGGTTATGGTTTGGGTTAGGGTTATTGTTAGGGGTTGGGGTTATGGTTGGGGTTATGGTTTGGGTTATGGTTTGGGTTATGGTTTGGGTTAGGGTTATTGCTAGGGGTTATGGTTACTGTTAGGGTTATGGTTACTGTTAGGGTTATGGTTATGGTTTGGGTTAGAGTTATTGTTAGGGGTTGGGGTTATGGTTTGGGTTAGGGTTATTGTTAGGGGTTATGGTGATGGTTTGGGTTATGGTGATGGTTTGGTTTATGGTTATGGTTGGGGTTAGGGTTATGGTTTAGGTTAGGTTTATTGTTAGGGGTTGGGGTTATGGTTTGGGTTAAGGTTATTGTTTGGCGTTGGGGTTATGGTTTGGGTTAGGGTTATTGTTAGGCGTTGGGGTAATAGTTTGTGTTAGGGTTATTGTTAGGGTTTAGGGGTTATGGTTTGGTTTACGGTTATGGTTAAGGTTATGGTTGGGGTTATGGTTTGGGTTAGCGTTATTTTTAGGTGTTAGGGGTTATGGTTTGGGTTATGGTTATTGTTGGGGTTATGGTTATGGATGGAATTATGGTTTGGGTTAGGGTTATTGTTGGGGGTTTGGTGTTATGGTTTGGGTTATGGTTATGGTTTGGGTTGTGGTTATGGTTATGGTTATGGTTATGGTTATGGTTTGGGTTATGGTTATGGTTGGGGTTATGGTTGGGGTTATGGTTTGGGTTAGGGTTATTGTTAGGGGTTATGGTTTGGGTTAGAGATATTGTTAGGGGTTAGGGGTTATGGTTTGGGTAAGGGTTGGGGTTATGGTTGGGGTTATGGTTGGGGTTATGGTTGGGGTTATGGTTGGGGTAAGGGGTTGGGGTTATGGTTTGGGTTAGGGTCATTGCTAGGGGTTATGTTTTGGGTTATGGTTATGGTTATGGGTTAGGGTTATTGTTTGTGGTTGGGGTTATGGTTTGGGTTAGGGTTATTGTTAGCGGTTATGGTTTGGGTTATGGTTACTGTTAGGGTTATGGTTATGGTTTGGGTTAGAGTTATTGTTAGGGGTTGGGGTTATGGTTTGGGTTAGGGTTAGGGTTATTGTTAGGGGTTATTGTGATGGTTTGGGTTATGGTGATGGTTTGGTTTATTGTTATGGTTGGGGTTATGGTTAGGGTTATGGTTTAGGTTAGGTTTATTGTTAGGGGTTGGGGTTATGGTTTGGGTTAAGGTTATTGTTTGGCGTTGGGGTTATGGTTTGGGTTAGGGTTATTGTTAGGCGTTGGGGTAATAGTTTGTGTTAGGGTTATTGTTAGGGTTTAGGGGTTATGGTTTGGTTTACGGTTATGGTTAAGGTTATGGTTGGGGTTATGGTTTGGGTTAGCGTTATTTTTAGGGGTTAGGGGTTATGGTTTGGGTTATGGTTATTGTTGGGGTTATGGTTATGGATGGGATAATGGTTTGGGTTAGGGTTATTGTTAGGGGTTGGGGTAATAGTTTGTGTTAGGGTTATTGTTAGGGGTTGGGGTAATAGTTTGTGTTAGGGTTATTGTTAGGGTTTAGGGGTTATGATTTGGTTTACGGTTATGGTTAAGGTTATGGTTGGGGTTATGGTTTGGGTTAGCGTTATTTTTAGGAGTTAGGGGTTATGGTTTGAGTTATGGTTATTGTTGTGGTTACTGTTATGGATGGGATTATGGTTTGGGTTAGGGTTATTGTTAGGGTTTAGGGGTTATGGTTTGGTTTACAGTTATGGTTAGGGTTATGGTTGGGGTTATGGTTTGGTTTACAGTTATGGTTTAGGTTATGGTTGGGGTTATGGTTTGGGTTAGGGTTATTGTTAGGGGTTGGGGTTATGGTTTGGGTTAGGGTTATTGTTAGGGGTTAGGGGTTATGGTTTGGGTTATGGTTGGGGTTATGGTTGGGGTTATGGTTGGGGTTATGGTTGGGGTTATGGTTTGGGTTATGATTGGAGTTATGGTTGGGGTTATGGTTAGGGTTATGGTTAGGGTTGGGGTTATGGTTGGGGTTATGGCTATGGTTCGGAATATGGTTTTGGTTCGGGTTATGTTTATGGTTGGGAATCTGGTTATGGTTGGGGTTATGGTTTGGGTTTGGGTTATGGTTATGGTTTAGGTTAGGGTTATTGTTAGGGGTTGGGGTTATGGTTTGGGTTATGGTTTGGGTTATGGTTTGGGTTATGGTTTGGGTTATGGTTTGGGTTATGGTTTGGGTTATGGTTTGGGTTATGGTTTGGGTTATAGTTTGGGTTATGGTTTGGGTTATGGTTATTGTTAGGGGTTGGGGTTATGGTTTGGGTTAGGGTTATTGCTAGGGGTTATGGTTACTGTTAGGGTTATGGTTATGGTTTGGGTTCGAGTTATTGTTAGGGGTTGGGGTTATGGTTTGGGTTAGGGTTATTGTTAGGGGTTATGGTGATGGTTTGGGTTATGGTGATGGTTTGGTTTATGGTTATGGTTTAGGTTAGGTTTATTGTTAGGGGTTGGGGTTATGGTTTGGGTTAAGGTTATTGTTTGGCGTTGGGGTTATGGTTTGGGTTAGGGTTATTGTTAGGCGTTGGGGTAATAGTTTGTGTTAGGGTTATTGTTAGGGTTTAGGGGTTATGGTTTGGTTTACGGTTATGGTTAAGGTTATGGTTGGGGTTATGGTTTGGGTTAGCGTTATTTTTAGGTGTTAGGGGTTATGGTTTGGGTTATGGTTATTGTTGGGGTTATGGTTATGGATGGAATTATGGTTTGGGTTAGGGTTATTGTTGGGGGTTTGGTGTTATGGTTTGGGTTATGGTTATGGTTTGGGTTATGGTTATGGTTTGGGTTATGGTTATGGTTTGGGTTATGGTTAAGGTTATGGTTTGGGTTATGGTTATGGTTATGGTTTGGGTTATGGTTATGGTTATGGTTATGGTTTGGGTTATGTTTATGGTTGGGGTTATGGTTTGGGTTAGGGTTATTGTTAGGGGTTATGGTTTGGGTTAGGGATATTGTTAGGGGTTAGGGGTTTTGGTTTGGGTAAGGGTTGGGGTTATGGTTGGGGTTATGGTTGGGGTAAGGGGTTGGGGTTATGGTTTGGGTTAGGGTTATTTTTAGGGGTTGGGGTTATGGTTTGGGTTAGGGTCATTGCCAGGGGTTATGTTTTGGGTTATGGTTATGGTTATGGGTTGGGTTAGGGTTATTGTTTGTGGTTGGGGTTATGGTTTGGGTTAGGGTTATTGTTAGGGGTTATGGTTTGGGTTATGGTTACTGTTAGGGTTATGGTTATGGTTTGGGTTAGAGTTATTGTTAGGGGTTGGGGTTATGGTTTGGGTTAGGGTTAGGGTTATTGTTAGGGGTTATTGTGATGGTTTGGGTTATGGTGATGGTTTGGTTTATTGTTATGGTTGGGGTTATGGTTAGGGTTATGGTTTAGGTTAGGTTTATTGTTAGGGGTTGGGGTTATGGTTTGGGTTAAGGTTATTGTTTGGCGTTGGGGTTATGGTTTGGGTTAGGGTTATTGTTAGGCGTTGGGGTAATAGTTTGTGTTAGGGTTATTGTTAGGGTTTAGGGGTTATGGTTTGGTTTACGGTTATGGTTAAGGTTATGGTTGGGGTTATGGTTTGGGTTAGCGTTATTTTTAGGGGTTAGGGGTTATGGTTTGGGTTATGGTTATTGTTGGGGTTATGGTTATGGATGGGATAATGGTTTGGGTTATGGTTATGGTTTGGGTTATGGTTATGGTTTGGGTTATGGTTAAGGTTATGGTTTGGGTTATGGTTATGGTTATGGTTTGGGTTATGGTTATGGTTATGGTTATGGTTTGGGTTATGGTTATGGTTGGGGTTATGGTTTGGGTTAGGGATATTGTTAGGGGTTAGGGGTTATGGTTTGGGTAAGGGTTGGGGTTATGGTTGGGGTTATGGTTGGGGTAAGGGGTTGGGGTTATGGTTTGGGTTAGGGTTATTTTTAGGGGTTGGGGTTATGGTTTGGGTTAGGGTCATTGCCAGGGGTTATGTTTTGGGTTATGGTTATGGTTATGGGTTGGGTTAGGGTTATTGTTTGTGGTTGGGGTTATGGTTTGGGTTAGGGTTATTGTTAGGGGTTATGGTTTGGGTTATGGTTACTGTTAGGGTTATGGTTATGGTTTGGGTTAGAGTTATTGTTAGGGGTTGGGGTTATGGTTTGGGTTAGGGTTAGGGTTATTGTTAGGGGTTATTGTGATGGTTTGGGTTATGGTGATGGTTTGGTTTATTGTTATGGTTGGGGTTATGGTTAGGGTTATGGTTTAGGTTAGGTTTATTGTTAGGGGTTGGGGTTATGGTTTGGGTTAAGGTTATTGTTTGGCGTTGGGGTTATGGTTTGGGTTAGGGTTATTGTTAGGCGTTGGGGTAATAGTTTGTGTTAGGGTTATTGTTAGGGTTTAGGGGTTATGGTTTGGTTTACGGTTATGGTTAAGGTTATGGTTGGGGTTATGGTTTGGGTTAGCGTTATTTTTAGGGGTTAGGGGTTATGGTTTGGGTTATGGTTATTGTTGGGGTTATGGTTATGGATGGGATAATGGTTTGGGTTAGGGTTATTGTTAGGGGTTGGGGTAATAGTTTGTGTTAGGGTTATTGTTAGGGTTTAGGGGTTATGATTTGGTTTACGGTTATGGTTAAGGTTATGGTTGGGGTTATGGTTTGGGTTAGCGTTATTTTTAGGAGTTAGGGGTTATGGTTTGGGTTATGGTTATTGTTGTGGTTACTGTTATGGATGGGATTATGGTTTGGGTTAGGGTTATTGTTAGGGTTTAGGGGTTATGGTTTGGTTTACAGTTATGGTTAAGGTTATGGTTGGGGTTATGGTTTGGTTTACAGTTATGGTTTAGGTTATGGTTGGGGTTATGGTTTGGGTTAGGGTTATTGTTAGGGGTTGGGGTTATGGTTTGGGTTAGGGTTATTGTTAGGGGTTATGGTTTGGGTTATGGTTATGGTTGGGGTTATGGTTATGGTTTGGGTTAGGTTTTGGGTTAGGTTTTGGGTTAGGGTTATTGTTAGGGGTTGGGGTTATGGTTTGGGTTAGGGTTATTGTTAGGGGTTAGGGGTTATGGTTTGGGTTATGGTTGGGGTTATGGTTGGGGTTATGGTTTGGGTTATGATTGGAGTTATGGTTGGGGTTATGGTTAGGGTTATTGTTAGGGGTTGGGGTTATGGTTTGGGTTATGGTTTGGGTTATGGTTTGGGTTATGGTTTGGGTTATGGTTTGGGTTATGGTTTGGGTTATGGTTTGGGTTATGGTTTGGGTTATGGTTTGGGTTATGGTTTGGGTTATGGTTTGGGTTATGGTTTGGGTTATGGTTTGGGTTATGGTTTGGGTTATGGTTTGGGTTATGGTTTGGGTTATGGTTTGGGTTATGGTTTGGGTTATGGTTTGGGTTATGGTTTGGGTTATGGTTTGGGTTATGGTTTGGGTTAGCATTATTGTTAGGGGTTGGGGTTATGGTTTTGGTTAGGGTTATTGCTAGGGGTTATGTTTTGGGTTTTGGTTATGGTTATGGGTTGGGTTAGGGTTATTGTTTGTGGTTGGGGTTATGGTTTGTGTTAGGGTTATTGTTAGGGGTTATGGTTTGGTTTATGGTTATGGTTTGGGTTAGGGTTATTGTTAGGGGTTGGGGTTATTGTTAGGGGTTGGGGTTATGGTTTGGGTTATGGTTTGGGTTATGGTTTGGGTTATGGTTTGGGTTATGGTTTGGGTTATGGTTTGGGTTATGGTTTGGGTTATGGTTTGGGTTATGGTTTGGGTTAGGGTTATTGTTAGGGGTTGGGGTTATGGTTTGTGTTAGGGTTATTGCTAGGGGTTATGTTTTGGGTTATGGTTATGGTTATGGGTTCGGTTAGGGTTATTGTTTGTGGTTGGGGTTATGGTTTGGGTTAGGGTTATTGTTAGGGGTTATGGTTTGGGTTATGGTTACTGTTAGGGTTATGGTTATGGTTTGGGTTATGGTTACTGTTAGGGTTATGGTTATGGTTTGGGTTAGAGTTATTGTTAGGGGTTGGGGTTATGGTTTGGGTTAGGGTTATTGTTAGGGGTTATGGTGATGGTTTGGGTTATGGTGATGGTTTGGTTTATGGTTATGGTTGGGGTTAGGGTTATGGTTTAGGTTAGGTTTATTGTTAGGGGTTGGGGTTATGGTTTGGGTTAAGGTTATTGTTTGGCGTTGGGGTTATGGTTTGGGTTAGGGTTATTGTTAGGCGTTGGGGTAATAGTTTGTGTTAGGGTTATTGTTAGGGTTTAGGGGTTATGGTTTGGTTTACGGTTATTGTTAGGGTTTAGGGGTTATGGTTTGGTTTACGGTTATGGTTAAGGTTATGGTTGGGGTTATGGTTTGGGTTAGCGTTATTTTTAGGGGTTAGGGGTTACGGTTTGGGTTATGGTTATTGTTGGGGTTACTGTTATGAATGTGATTATGGTTTGGGTTAGGGTTATTGTTAGGGGTTGGGGTAATAGTTTGTGTTAGGGTTATTGTTAGGGTTTAGGGGTTATGGTTTGGTTTACGGTTATGGTTAAGGTTATGGTTGGGGTTATGGTTTGGGTTTTGTTTATGGTTGGGGTTATGGTTTGGGTTAGGGTTATTGTTAGGGGTTGGGGTTATGGTTTGGGTTAGGGTTATCTTAAGGGATTAGGGGTTATGGTTTGGGTTTTGGTTATGGTTGGGGTTATGGTTTGGGTTAGGGTTATTGTTAGGGGTTGGAGTTATGGTTTCGTTTAGGGTTAATGTTGGGAGTTAGGGGTTATGTTTTGGGTTATGGTTATGGTTTGGGTTATGGTTATGGTCGGGGTTATGGTTTAGGTTAGGGTTATTGTTAGGGGTTGGGGTTATGGTTTGGGTTAGGGTTATTGTTAGGGGTTATGGTTTGGGTTATGGTTATGGTTGGGGTTATGGTTATGGTTTGGGTTAAGTTTTGGGTTAGGTTTTGGGTTAGGTTTTGTTTGAGGTTTTGGGTGAGGTTTTGGGTTAGGTTTTGGGTTAGGTTTTGGGTTAGGTTTTGGGTTAGGGTTATTGTTAGGGGTTTGGGTTATGGTTTGGATTAGGGTTATTGTAAGGGGTTATGGTTTGGGTTATGGTAATGGTTGGGGTTATGGGTTAGGTTAGGGTTATTGTTAGGGGTTGGGGTTATGGTTTGGGTTAGGGTTATTATTAGGGGTTATGGTTTGGGTTAGGGATATTGTTAGGGGTTAGGGGTTATGGTTTGGGTTAGGGTTATTGTTAGGGGTTGGGGTTATGGTTCTGGTTATGGTTGGGGTTATGGTTGGGGTTATGGTTGGGGTTATGGTTGGAGTTATGGTTGGGGTAATGGTTAGGGTTATGGTTGGGGTTATGGCTATGGTTGGGAATATGGTTTTGGTTGGGGTTATGTTTATGGTTGGGAATCTGGTTATGGTTGGGGTTATGGTTTAGGTTAGGGTTATTATTAGGGGTTGGGGTTATGGTTTGGGTTAGGAATATTGTAAGGGATAACGGGTTATGGTTTGGGTTTTGGTTATGGTTGGGGTTATGGTTCGGGTTAGGGTTATTGTTAGGGGTTGGGGTTATGGTTTGGGTTAGGGTTATTTTTAGGGGTTGGGGTTATGGTTTGTGTTAGGGTTATTTCTAGGGGTTATGTTTTGTGTTACGGTTATTTCTAGGGGTTATGTTTTGGGTTATGGCTATGGTTGGGAATATGGTTTTGGTTGGGGTTATGGTTATGGTTGGGAATCTGGTTATGGTTGGGGTTATGGTTTGGGTTAGGGTTACGGTTTGGGTTATGGTTTGGGTTATGGTTTGGGTTATGGTTTGGGTTATGGTTTGGGTTATGGTTTGGGTTAGGGTTATGGTTTGGGTTATGGGTTGGGTTATGGGTTGGGTTATGGTTTGGGTTCAGGTTATGGTTTGGGTTAGGGTTATTGTTAGGGGTTGGGGGTTATGGTTTGGGTTATGGTTATGGTTGGGGTTATGGCTATGGATGGGATTATGGTTTGGGTTAGGGTTCTTGTTAGGGGTTTGGGTTAGGGTTCTTGTTAGGGGTTTGGGTTAGGGTTATTGTTAGAAGTTAGGCGTTATGGTTTAGGTTATGGTTGGGGTTATGGTTTAGGTTAGGGTTATTGTTAGGGGTTGGGGTTATGGTTTGGGTTAGGGTTATTTTAAGGGATTAGGGGTTATGGTTTGGGTTAGGGTTCTTGTTAGGGGTTTGGGTTAGGGTTATTGTTAGAAGTTAGGGGTTATGGTTTGGGTTATGGTTGGGGTTATGGTTTAGGTTAGGGTTATTGTTAGGGGTTGGGGTTATGGTTTGGGTTAGGGTTATTTTAAGGGATTAGGGGTTATGGTTTGGGTTTTGGTTATGGTTGGGGTTATGGTTTGGGTTAGGGTTATTGTTAGGGGTTGGAGTTATGGTTTGGTTTAGGGTTAATGTTGGGAGTTAGGGGTTATGTTTTGGGTTATGGTTATGGTTTGGGTTATGGTTATGGTTGGGGTTATGGTTTAGGTTAGGGTTATTGTTAGGGGTTGGGGTTATGGTTTGGGTTAGGGTTATTGTAAGGGGTTATGGTTTGGGTTATGGTTATGGTTGGGGTTATGGTTATGGTTTGGGTTAAGTTTTGGGTTAGGTTTTGGGTTAGGTTTTGGGTGAGGTTTTGGGTGAGGTTTTGGGTGAGGTTTTGGGTGAGGTTTTGGGTGAGGTTTTGGGTGAGGTTTTGGGTTAGGTTTTGGGTTAGGTTTATTGTTAGGGGTTGGGGTTATGGTTTGGGTTATGGTTGGGGTTATGGTTGGGGTTATGGTTGGGGTTATGGTTGGAGTTATGGTTGGGGTTATGGTTAGGGTTATGGTTAGGGTTGGGGTTATGGTTGGGGTTATGGCTAAGGTTGGGAATATGGTTTTGGTTGGGGTTATGTTTATGGTTGGGAATCTGGTTATGGTTGGGGTTATGGTTTACGTTAGGGTTATTGTTAGGGGTTGGGGTTATGGTTTGGGTTAGGAATATTGTAAGGGATAAGGGGTTATGGTTTGGGTTTTGGTTATGGTTGGGGTTATGGTTCGGGTTAGGGTTATTGTTAGGGGTTGGGGTTATGGTTTGGGTTAGGGTTATTGTTAGGGGTTGGGGTTATGGTTTGGGTTAGGGTTATTGCTAGGGGTTATGTTTTGGGTTATGGTTATGGGTTGGTGTTACGGCTGGCAGCCTGGACACACACTATGTAGGAGGTGTGTGCTTTCCTTTCTTTACCGGTATCTGCCACTGTGGCTCCACCCCTGTGACAGAGCCCTGCCCAGGCCAACACGGCTGTAATTAATTCCCCAATCATCCCTCCTGCCCTTATTTAAAGCCTTTTCAGTTGTCAGTTCACCCTTTGCCCTTGCCCTGGCCTTTGCCCTTGTCCTTGATGCCTTGCTGAGTTGCAGGCTTGTGAGTATGTTACTCCCTGTTATATTTTGTATGTGTTGTTAATGATTTTGGGTTGCATAGGGGGACTTCTTGAGATAATTTTAGACACCCATGGGTATACATATAGTTTGTGCATTTAGACACAGTTATTCCCCTGTCTAGATTATATTACATCAGTTTAACAGTGGCATCCTTCGGTCTTATTTCCTGTATTTTGTGGGTGTTCATTTGAACACCTGTCTGGGAGGGGTTTTTTACCGTGTTTATTTGAGGGTGCCACTTTAATATCTCGTGCTTCCCCTATGTTATCCCGTAGTCTGTTTTATTGACTTTATTGTAAATAAAAATAACTGAAGGCTACTTGCAATGTGTGTCCGAACTCATCTTTGACCGAACCTGTCTGCTGTGATAGTTGCGACTCCCTGGTATATCATACCCCAGGGGGAGTCGTAACAGTTGAGTTAGGGTTATTGTTTGTGGTTGGGGTTATGGTTTGGGTTAGGGTTATTGTTAGGGTTATGGTTATGGTTTGGGTTAGAGTTATTGTAAGGGGTTGGGGTAATAGTTTGTGTTAGGGTTATTGTTAGGGTTTAGGGGTTATGGTTTGGTTTACGGTTATGGTTAAGGTTATGGTTGGGGTTATGGTTTGGGTTAGCGTTATTTTTAGGGGTTAGGGGTTATGGTTTGGGTTATGGTTATTGTTGGGGTTACTGTTTTGGATGGGATTATGGTTTGGGTTAGGGTTATTGTTAGGGGTTGGGGTAATAGTTTGTGTTAGGGTTATTGTTAGGGTTTAGGCGTTATGGTTTGGTTTACGGTTATGATTAAGGTTATGGTTGGGGTTATGGTTGGGGTTATGGTTTGGGTTAGCGTTATTTTTAGGATTTAGGGGTTGTGGTTTGGGTTATAGTTATTGTTGGGGTTATGGTTATGGATGGGATTATGGTTTGGGTTAGGGTTATTGTTGGGGGTTGGGTGTTATGGTTTGGGTTATGGTTAGGGTTATGGTTATGGTTGGGGTTATGGTTGGGGTTATGGTTGGGGTTATGGTTGGGGTTATGGTTGGGGTTATGGTTGGGGTTATGGTTGCGGTTATGGCTATGGTTGGGAATATGGTTTTGGTTGGGGTTATGGTTATGGTTGGGAATCTGGTTATGGTTGGGGTTATGGTTAGGGTTATGGTTATGGTTGGGGTTATGGTTGGGGTTTATGGCTATCGTTGGGAATATGGTTTTGGTTGGGGTTATGGTTATGGTTGGGAATCTGGTTATGGTTGGGGTTATGGTTTGGGTTAGGGTTATGGTTTGGGTTAGGGTTATGGTTTGGGTTAGGGTTATGGTTTGGGTTAGGGTTAATGTTCGGGGTTGGGGTTATGGTTTGGGTTAAGGTTGGGGTTATGGTTAGGGTTATGGTTAGGGTTATGGTTTAGGTTAGGTTTATTGTTAGGGGTTGGGGTTATGGTTTGGGTTAAGGTTATTGTTTGGCGTTGGGGTTATGGTTTGGGTTAGGGTTATTGTTAGGCGTTGGGGTAATAGTTTGTGTTAGGGTTATTGTTAGGGTTTAGGGGTTATGGTTTGGTTTATGGTTATTGTTAAGGTTATGGTTGGGGTTATGGTTTGGTTTTTGGTTATTGTTAAGGTTATGGTTGGGGTTATGGTTTGGGTTAGTGTTATTTTTAGGGGTTAGGGGTTATGGTTTGGGTTATGGTTATTGTTGGGGTTATGGTTGGGCTTATGGTTGGGGTTATGGTTGCGGTTATGGCTATGGTTGGGAATATGGTTTTGGTTGGGGTTATGGTTATGGTTGGGAATCTGGTTATGGTTGGGGTTATGGTTAGGGTTATGGTTATGGTTGGGGTTATGGTTGGGCTTATGGTTGGGGTTATGGCTATGGTTGGGAATATGGTTTTGGTTGGGGTTATGGTTATGGTTGGGAATCTGGTTATGGTTGGGGTTATGGTTTGGGTTAGGGTTATGGTTTGGGTTAGGGTTATGGTTTGGGTTAGGGTTATGGTTTGGGTTATGGTTTGGGTTATGGTTTGGGTTATGGTTTGGGTTATGGTTTGGGTTCGGGTTATGGTTTGGGTTAGGGTTATGGTTTGGGTTATGGTTTGGGTAATGGTTATGGTTGGGGTTATGGCTATGGATGGGATTATGGTTTGGGTTAGGGTTTTTGTTAGGGGTTTTGGTTAGGGTTATTGTTAGAAGTTAGGGGTTATGGTTTGGGTTATGGTTGGGGTTATGGTTTAGGTTAGGGTTATTGTTAGGGGTTGGGGGTATGGTTTGGGTTAGGGTTATTTTAAGGGATTAGGGGTTATGGTTTGGGTTTTGTTTATGGTTGGGGTTATGGTTTGGGTTAGGGTTATTGTTAGGGGTTGGGGTTATGGTTTGGGTTATGGTCGGGGTTATGGTCGGGGTTATGGTTGGGGTTATGGTTGGGGTTATGGTTGGGGTTATGGTTGGAGTTATGGTTGGGGTTATGGTTAGGGTTATGGTTAGGGTTGGGGTTATGGTTGGGGTTATGGCTATGGTTGGGAATATGGTTTTGGTTGGGGTTATGTTTATGGTCGGGAATCTGGTTATGGTTGGGGTTATGGTTTAGGTTAGGGTTATTGTTAGGGGTTGGGGTTGTGGTTTGGGTTAGGAATATTGTAAGGGATAAGGGGTTATGGTTATGGTTATGGGTTGGGTTAGGGTTATTGTTTGTGGTTGGGGTTATGGTTTGGGTTAGGGTTATTGTTAGGGGTTATGGTTTGGGTTATGGTTATGGTTTGGGTTAGGGTTATTGTTAGGGGTTGGGGTTATGGTTTGGGTTATGGTTTGGGTTATGGTTTGGGTTATGGTTTGGGTTATGGTTTGGGTTATGGTTTGGGTTATGGTTTGGGTTATGGTTTGGGTTATGGTTTGGGTTATGGTTATTGTTAGGGGTTGGGGTTATGGTTTGGGTTAGGGTTATTGCTAGGGGTTATGGTTACTGTAAGGGTTATGGTTATGGTTTGGGTTAGAGTTATTGTTAGGGGTTGGGGTTATGGTTTGGGTTAGGGTTATTGTTAGGGGTTATGGTGATGGTTTGGGTTATGGTGATGGTTTGGTTTATGGTTATGGTTGGGGTTAGGGTTATGGTTTAGGTTAGGTTTATTGTTAGGGGTTGGGGTTATGGTTTGGGTTAAGGTTATTGTTTGGCGTTGGGGTTATGGTTTGGGTTAGGGTTATTGTTAGGCGTTGGGGTAATAGTTTGTGTTAGGGTTATTTTTAGGGTTTAGGGGTTATGGTTTGGTTTACCGTTATGGTTAAGGTTATGGTTGGGGTTATGGTTTGGGTTATGGTTTGGGTTATGGTTATGGTTATGGTTATGGTTATGGTTTGGGTTATGGTTATGGTTATGGTTATGGTTATGGTTATGGTTATGGTTTGGGTTATGGTTATGGTTGGGGTTATGGTTTGGGTTAGGGTTATTGTTAGGGGTTATGGTTTGGGTTAGGGATATTGTTAGGGGTTAGGGGTTATGGTTTGGGTAAGGGTTGGGGTTATGGTTGGGGTTATGGTTGGGGTTATGGTTGGGGTTATGGTTGGGGTAAGGGGTTGGGGTTATGGTTTGGGTTAGGGTTATTTTTAGGGGTTGGGGTTATGGTTTGGGTTAGGGTCATTACCAGGGGTTATGTTTTGGGTTATGGTTATGGTTATGGGTTGGGTTAGGGTTATTGTTTGTGGTTGGGGTTATGGTTTGGGTTAGGGTTATTGTTAGGGGTTATGGTTTGGGTTATGGTTACTGTTAGGGTTATGGTTATGGTTTGGGTTAGAGTTATTGTTAGGGGTTGGGGTTATGGTTTGGGTTAGGGTTAGGGTTATTGTTAGGGGTTATTGTGATGGTTTGGGTTATGGTGATGGTTTGGTTTATTGTTATGGTTGGGGTTATGGTTAGGGTTATGGTTTAGGTTAGGTTTATTGTTAGGGGTTGGGGTTATGGTTTGGGTTAAGGTTATTGTTTGGCGTTGGGGTTATGGTTTGGGTTAGGGTTATTGTTAGGCGTTGGGGTAATAGTTTGTGTTAGGGTTATTGTTAGGGTTTAGGGGTTATGGTTTGGTTTACGGTTATGGTTAAGGTTATGGTTGGGGTTATGGTTTGGGTTAGCGTTATTTTTAGGGGTTAGGGGTTATGGTTTGGGTTATGGTTATTGTTGGGGTTATGGTTATGGATGGGATAATGGTTTGGGTTAGGGTTATTGTTAGGGGTTGGGGTAATAGTTTGTGTTAGGGTTATTGTTAGGGTTTAGGGGTTATGATTTGGTTTACGGTTATGGTTAAGGTTATGGTTGGGGTTATGGTTTGGGTTAGCGTTATTTTTAGGAGTTAGGGGTTATGGTTTGGGTTATGGTTATTGTTGGGGTTACTGTTATGGATGGGATTATGGTTTGGGTTAGGGTTATTGTTAGGGTTTAGGGGTTATGGTTTGGTTTACAGTTATGGTTAAGGTTATGGTTGGGGTTATGGTTTGGTTTACAGTTATGGTTTAGGTTATGGTTGGGGTTATGGTTTGGGTTAGGGTTATTGTTAGGGGTTGGGGTTATGGTTTGGGTTAGGGTTATTGTTAGGGGTTATGGTTTGGGTTATGGTTATGGTTGGGGTTATGGTTATGGTTTGGGTTAGGTTTTGGGTTAGGTTTTGGGTTAGGGTTATTGTTAGGGGTTGGGGTTATGGTTTGGGTTAGGGTTATTGTTAGGGGTTAGGGGTTATGGTTTGGGTTATGGTTGGGGTTATGGTTGGGGTTATGGTTTGGGTTATGATTGGAGTTATGGTTGGGGTTATGGTTAGGGTTATTGTTAGGGGTTGGGGTTATGGTTTGGGTTATGGTTTGGGTTATGGTTTGGGTTATGGTTTGGGTTATGGTTTGGGTTATGGTTTGGGTTATGGTTTGGGTTATGGTTTGGGTTATGGTTTGGGTTATGGTTTGGGTTATGGTTTGGGTTATGGTTTGGGTTATGGTTTGGGTTATGGTTTGGGTTATGGTTTGGGTTATGGTTTGGGTTATGGTTTGGGTTATGGTTTGGGTTATGGTTTGGGTTATGGTTTGGGTTATGGTTTGGGTTATGGTTTGGGTTAGCATTATTGTTAGGGGTTGGGGTTATGGTTTTGGTTAGGGTTATTGCTAGGGGTTATGTTTTGGGTTTTGGTTATGGTTATGGGTTGGGTTAGGGTTATTGTTTGTGGTTGGGGTTATGGTTTGTGTTAGGGTTATTGTTAGGGGTTATGGTTTGGTTTATGGTTATGGTTTGGGTTAGGGTTATTGTTAGGGGTTGGGGTTATTGTTAGGGGTTGGGGTTATGGTTTGGGTTATGGTTTGGGTTATGGTTTGGGTTATGGTTTGGGTTATGGTTTGGGTTATGGTTTGGGTTATGGTTTGGGTTATGGTTTGGGTTATGGTTTGGGTTAGGGTTATTGTTAGGGGTTGGGGTTATGGTTTGTGTTAGGGTTATTGCTAGGGGTTATGTTTTGGGTTATGGTTATGGTTATGGGTTCGGTTAGGGTTATTGTTTGTGGTTGGGGTTATGGTTTGGGTTAGGGTTATTGTTAGGGGTTATGGTTTGGGTTATGGTTACTGTTAGGGTTATGGTTATGGTTTGGGTTATGGTTACTGTTAGGGTTATGGTTATGGTTTGGGTTAGAGTTATTGTTAGGGGTTGGGGTTATGGTTTGGGTTAGGGTTATTGTTAGGGGTTATGGTGATGGTTTGGGTTATGGTGATGGTTTGGTTTATGGTTATGGTTGGGGTTAGGGTTATGGTTTAGGTTAGGTTTATTGTTAGGGGTTGGGGTTATGGTTTGGGTTAAGGTTATTGTTTGGCGTTGGGGTTATGGTTTGGGTTAGGGTTATTGTTAGGCGTTGGGGTAATAGTTTGTGTTAGGGTTATTGTTAGGGTTTAGGGGTTATGGTTTGGTTTACGGTTATTGTTAGGGTTTAGGGGTTATGGTTTGGTTTACGGTTATGGTTAAGGTTATGGTTGGGGTTATGGTTTGGGTTAGCGTTATTTTTAGGGGTTAGGGGTTACGGTTTGGGTTATGGTTATTGTTGGGGTTACTGTTATGAATGTGATTATGGTTTGGGTTAGGGTTATTGTTAGGGGTTGGGGTAATAGTTTGTGTTAGGGTTATTGTTAGGGTTTAGGGGTTATGGTTTGGTTTACGGTTATGGTTAAGGTTATGGTTGGGGTTATGGTTTGGGTTTTGTTTATGGTTGGGGTTATGGTTTGGGTTAGGGTTATTGTTAGGGGTTGGGGTTATGGTTTGGGTTAGGGTTATCTTAAGGGATTAGGGGTTATGGTTTGGGTTTTGGTTATGGTTGGGGTTATGGTTTGGGTTAGGGTTATTGTTAGGGGTTGGAGTTATGGTTTCGTTTAGGGTTAATGTTGGGAGTTAGGGGTTATGTTTTGGGTTATGGTTATGGTTTGGGTTATGGTTATGGTTGGGGTTATGGTTTAGGTTAGGGTTATTGTTAGGGGTTGGGGTTATGGTTTGGGTTAGGGTTATTGTTAGGGGTTATGGTTTGGGTTATGGTTATGGTTGGGGTTATGGTTATGGTTTGGGTTAAGTTTTGGGTTAGGTTTTGGGTTAGGTTTTGTTTGAGGTTTTGGGTGAGGTTTTGGGTTAGGTTTTGGGTTAGGTTTTGGGTTAGGTTTTGGGTTAGGGTTATTGTTAGGGGTTTGGGTTATGGTTTGGATTAGGGTTATTGTAAGGGGTTATGGTTTGGGTTATGGTAATGGTTGGGGTTATGGGTTAGGTTAGGGTTATTGTTAGGGGTTGGGGTTATGGTTTGGGTTAGGGTTATTATTAGGGGTTATGGTTTGGGTTAGGGATATTGTTAGGGGTTAGGGGTTATGGTTTGGGTTAGGGTTATTGTTAGGGGTTGGGGTTATGGTTCTGGTTATGGTTGGGGTTATGGTTGGGGTTATGGTTGGGGTTATGGTTGGAGTTATGGTTGGGGTAATTATTAGGGTTATGGTTGGGGTTATGGCTATGGTTGGGAATATGGTTTTGGTTGGGGTTATGTTTATGGTTGGGAATCTGGTTATGGTTGGGGTTATGGTTTAGGTTAGGGTTATTATTAGGGGTTGGGGTTATGGTTTGGGTTAGGAATATTGTAAGGGATAACGGGTTATGGTTTGGGTTTTGGTTATGGTTGGGGTTATGGTTCGGGTTAGGGTTATTGTTAGGGGTTGGGGTTATGGTTTGGGTTAGGGTTATTGTTAGGGGTTGGGGTTATGGTTTGTGTTAGGGTTATTTCTAGGGGTTATGTTTTGTGTTACGGTTATTTCTAGGGGTTATGTTTTGGGTTATGGCTATGGTTGGGAATATGGTTTTGGTTGGGGTTATGGTTATGGTTGGGAATCTGGTTATGGTTGGGGTTATGGTTTGGGTTAGGGTTACGGTTTGGGTTATGGTTTGGGTTATGGTTTGGGTTATGGTTTGGGTTAGGGTTATGGTTTGGGTTATGGGTTGGGTTATGGGTTGGGTTATGGTTTGGGTTCGGGTTATGGTTTGGGTTAGGGTTATTGTTAGGGGTTGGGGGTTATGGTTTGGGTTATGGTTATGGTTGGGGTTATGGCTATGGATGGGATTATGGTTTGGGTTAGGGTTCTTGTTAGGGGTTTGGGTTAGGGTTCTTGTTAGGGGTTTGGGTTAGGGTTATTGTTAGAAGTTAGGCGTTATGGTTTAGGTTATGGTTGGGGTTATGGTTTAGGTTAGGGTTATTGTTAGGGGTTGGGGTTATGGTTTGGGTTAGGGTTATTTTAAGGGATTAGGGGTTATGGTTTGGGTTAGGGTTCTTGTTAGGGGTTTGGGTTAGGGTTATTGTTAGAAGTTAGGGGTTATGGTTTGGGTTATGGTTGGGGTTATGGTTTAGGTTAGGGTTATTGTTAGGGGTTGGGGTTATGGTTTGGGTTAGGGTTATTTTAAGGGATTAGGGGTTATGGTTTGGGTTTTGGTTATGGTTGGGGTTATGGTTTGGGTTAGGGTTATTGTTAGGGGTTGGAGTTATGGTTTGGTTTAGGGTTAATGTTGGGAGTTAGGGGTTATGTTTTGGGTTATGGTTATGGTTTGGGTTATGGTTATGGTTGGGGTTATGGTTTAGGTTAGGGTTATTGTTAGGGGTTGGGGTTATGGTTTGGGTTATGATTGGAGTTATGGTTGGGGTTATGGTTAGGGTTATGGTTAGGGTTGGGGTTATGGTTGGGGTTATGGCTATGGTTCGGAATATGGTTTTGGTTCGGGTTATGTTTATGGTTGGGAATCTGGTTATGGTTGGGGTTATGGTTTGGGTTTGGGTTATGGTTATGGTTTAGGTTAGGGTTATTGTTAGGGGTTGGGGTTATGGTTTGGGTTATGGTTTGGGTTATGGTTTGGGTTATGGTTTGGGTTATGGTTTGGGTTATGGTTTTGGTTATGGTTTGGGTTATGGTTTGGGTTATGGTTTGGGTTATGGTTTGGGTTATGGTTTGGGTTATGGTTTGGGTTATGGTTTGGGTTATGGTTTGGGTTATGGTTTGGGTTATGGTTTGGGTTATGGTTTGGGTTATGGTTTGGGTTATGGTTTGGGTTATGGTTTGGGTTATGGTTTGGGTTATGGTTTGGGTTATGGTTTGGGTTATGGTTTGGGTTATGGTTTGGGTTATGGTTTGGGTTATGGTTTGGGTTATGGTTTGGGTTAGGGTTATGGTTTGGGTTATGGGTTGGGTTATGGGTTGGGTTATGGTTTGGGTTTGGGTTCGGGTTATGGTTTGGGTTAGGGTTATTGTTAGGGGTTGGGGGTTATGGTTTGGGTTATGGTTATGGTTGGGGTTATGGTTTAGGTTAGGGTTATTGTTAGGGGTTGGGGTTATGGTTTGGGTTAGGGTTATCTTAAGGGATTAGGGGTTATGGTTTGGGTTAGGGTTCTTGTTAGGGGTTTGGGTTAGGGTTATTGTTAGAAGTTAGGGGTTATGGTTTGGGTTATGGTTGGGGTTATGGTTTAGGTTAGGGTTATTGTTAGGGGTTGGGGTTATGGTTTGGGTTAGGGTTATTTTAAGGGATTAGGGGTTATGGTTTGGGTTTTGGTTATGGTTGGGGTTATGGTTTGGGTTAGGGTTATTGTTAGGGGTTGGAGTTATGGTTTGGTTTAGGGTTAATGTTGGGAGTTAGGGGTTATGTTTTGGGTTATGGTTATGGTTTGGGTTATGGTTATGGTTGGGGTTATGGTTTAGGTTAGGGTTATTGTTAGGGGTTGGGGTTATGGTTTGGGTTAGGGTTATTGTAAGGGGTTATGGTTTGGGTTATGGTTATGGTTGGGGTTATGGTTATGGTTTGGGTTAAGTTTTGGGTTAGGTTTTGGTTTAGGTTTTGGGTGAGGTTTTGGGTGAGGTTTTGGGTGAGGTTTTGGGTGAGGTTTTGGGTGAGGTTTTGGGTGAGGTTTTGGGTGAGGTTTTGGGTGAGGTTTTGGGTTAGGTTTTGGGTTAGGTTTTGGGTTAGGTTTATTGTTAGGGGTTGGGGTTATGGTTTGGGTTAGGGTTATTGTTAGGGGTTAGGGGTTATGGTTTGGGTTATGGTAATGGTTGGGGTTATGGTTTAGGTTAGGGTTATTGTTAGGGGTTGGGGTTATGGTTTGGGTTAGGGTTATTATTAGGGGTTATGGTTTGGGTTAGGGATATTGTTAGGGGTTAGGGGTTATGGTTTGGGTTAGGGTTATTGTTAGGGGTTGGGGTTATGGTTTGGGTTATGGTTGGGGTTATGGTTGGGGTTATGGTTGGGGTTATGGTTGGAGTTATGGTTGGGGTTATGGTTAGGGTTATGGTTAGGGTTGGGGTTATGGTTGGGGTTATGGCTAAGGTTGGGAATATGGTTTTGGTTGGGGTTATGTTTATGGTTGGGAATCTGGTTATGGTTGGGGTTATGGTTTACGTTAGGGTTATTGTTAGGGGTTGGGGTTATGGTTTGGGTTAGGAATATTGTAAGGGATAAGGGGTTATGGTTTGGGTTTTGGTTATGGTTGGGGTTATGGTTCGGGTTAGGGTTATTGTTAGGGGTTGGGGTTATGGTTTGGGTTAGGGTTATTGTTAGGGGTTGGGGTTATGGTTTGGGTTAGGGTTATTGCTAGGGGTTATGTTTTGGGTTATGGTTATGGGTTGGTGTTACGGCTGGCAGCCTGGACACACACTATGTAGGAGGTGTGTGCTTTCCTTTCTTTACCGGTATCTGCCACTGTGGCTCCACCCCTGTGACAGAGCCCTGCCCAGGCCAACACGGCTGTAATTAATTCCCCAATCATCCCTCCTGCCCTTATTTAAAGCCTTTTCAGTTGTCAGTTCACCCTTTGCCCTTGCCCTGGCCTTTGCCCTTGTCCTTGATGCCTTGCTGAGTTGCAGGCTTGTGAGTATGTTACTCCCTGTTATATTTTGTATGTGTTGTTAATGATTTTGGGTTGCATAGGGGGACTTCTTGAGATAATTTTAGACACCCATGGGTATACATATAGTTTGTGCATTTAGACACAGTTATTCCCCTGTCTAGATTATATTACATCAGTTTAACAGTGGCATCCTTCGGTCTTATTTCCTGTATTTTGTGGGTGTTCATTTGAACACCTGTCTGGGAGGGGTTTTTTACCGTGTTTATTTGAGGGTGCCACTTTAATATCTCGTGCTTCCCCTATGTTATCCCGTAGTCTGTTTTATTGACTTTATTGTAAATAAAAATAACTGAAGGCTACTTGCAATGTGTGTCCGAACTCATCTTTGACCGAACCTGTCTGCTGTGATAGTTGCGACTCCCTGGTATATCATACCCCAGGGGGAGTCGTAACAGTTGGGTTAGGGTTATTGTTTGTGGTTGGGGTTATGGTTTGGGTTAGAGTTATTGTTAGGGGTTGGGGTAATAGTTTGTGTTAGGGTTATTGTTAGGGTTTAGGGGTTATGGTTTGGTTTACGGTTATGGTTAAGGTTATGGTTGGGGTTATGGTTTGGGTTAGCGTTATTTTTAGGGGTTAGGGGTTATGGTTTGGGTTATGGTTATTGTTGGGGTTACTGTTTTGGATGGGATTATGGTTTGGGTTAGGGTTATTGTTAGGGGTTGGGGTAATAGTTTGTGTTAGGGTTATTGTTAGGGTTTAGGCGTTATGGTTTGGTTTACGGTTATGATTAAGGTTATGGTTGGGGTTATGGTTGGGGTTATGGTTTGGGTTAGCGTTATTTTTAGGATTTAGGGGTTGTGGTTTGGGTTATAGTTATTGTTGGGGTTATGGTTATGGATGGGATTATGGTTTGGGTTAGGGTTATTGTTGGGGGTTGGGTGTTATGGTTTGGGTTATGGTTAGGGTTATGGTTATGGTTGGGGTTATGGTTGGGGTTATGGTTGGGGTTATGGTTGGGGTTATGGTTGGGGTTATGGTTGCGGTTATGGCTATGGTTGGGAATATGGTTTTGGTTGGGGTTATGGTTATGGTTGGGAATCTGGTTATGGTTGGGGTTATGGTTAGGGTTATGGTTATGGTTGGGGTTATGGTTGGGGTTATGGTTATGGTTGGGGTTATGGTTGGGGTTATGGTTGGGGTTATGGTTGGGGTTTATGGCTATGGTTGGGAATATGGTTTTGGTTGGGGTTATGGTTATGGTTGGGAATCTGGTTATGGTTGGGGTTATGGTTTGGGTTAGGGTTATGGTTTGGGTTAGGGTTATGGTTTGGGTTAGGGTTATGGTTTGGGTTAGGGTTATGGTTTGGGTTAGGGTTAGTGTTCGGGGTTGGGGTTATGGTTTGGGTTAAGGTTGGGGTTATGGTTAGGGTTATGGTTAGGGTTATGGTTTAGGTTAGGTTTATTGTTAGGGGTTGGGGTTATGGTTTAGGTTAAGGTTATTGTTTGGCGTTGGGGTTATGGTTTGGGTTAGAGTTATTGTTAGGCGTTGGGGTAATAGTTTGTGTTAGGGTTATTGTTAGGGTTTAGGGGTTATGGTTTGGTTTATGGTTATTGTTAAGGTTATGGTTGGGGTTATGGTTTGGTTTTTGGTTATTGTTAAGGTTATGGTTGGGGTTATGGTTTGGGTTAGTGTTATTTTTAGGGGTTAGGGGTTATGGTTTGGGTTATGGTTATTGTTGGGGTTATGGTTGGGGTTATGGTTGGGCTTATGGTTGGGGTTATGGTTGCGGTTATGGCTATGGTTGGGAATATGGTTTTGGTTGGGGTTATGGTTATGGTTGGGAATCTGGTTATGGTTGGGGTTATGGTTAGGGTTATGGTTATGGTTGGGGTTATGGTTGGGGTTATGGTTGGGGTTATGGCTATGGTTGGGAATATGGTTTTGGTTGGGGTTATGGTTGGGAATCTGGTTATGGTTGGGGTTATGGTTTGGGTTAGGGTTATGGTTTGGGTTAGGGTTATGGTTTGGGTTAGGGTTATGGTTTGGGTTATGGTTTGGGTTATGGTTTGGGTTCGGGTTATGGTTTGGGTTAGGGTTATGGTTTGGGTTATGGTTTGGGTAATGGTTATGGTTGGGGTTATGGTTTGGGTTATGGTCGGGGTTATGGTCGGGGTTATGGTTGGGGTTATGGTTGGGGTTATGGTTGGGGTTATGGTTGGAGTTATTGTTGGGGTTATGGTTAGGGTTATGGTTAGGGTTGGGGTTATGGTTGGGGTTATGGCTATGGTTGGGAATATGGTTTTGGTTGGGGTTATGTTTATGGTCGGGAATCTGGTTATGGTTGGGGTTATGGTTTAGGTTAGGGTTATTGTTAGGGGTTGGGGTTGTGGTTTGGGTTAGGAATATTGTAAGGGATAAGGGGTTATGGTTATGGTTATGGGTTGGGTTAGGGTTATTGTTTGTGGTTGGGGTTATGGTTTGGGTTAGGGTTATTGTTAGGGGTTATGGTTTGGGTTATGGTTATGGTTTGGGTTAGGGTTATTGTTAGGGGTTGGGGTTATGGTTTGGGTTATGGTTTGGGTTATGGTTTGGGTTATGGTTTGGGTTATGGTTTGGGTTATGGTTTGGGTTATGGTTATTGTTAGGGGTTGGGGTTATGGTTTGGGTTAGGGTTATTGCTAGGGGTTATGGTTACTGTTAGGGTTATGGTTATGGTTTGGGTTAGAGTTATTGTTAGGGGTTGGGGTTATGGTTTGGGTTAGGGTTATTGTTAGGGGTTATGATGATGGTTTGGGTTATGGTGATGGTTTGGTTTATGGTTATGGTTGGGGTTAGGGTTATGGTTTAGGTTAGGTTTATTGTTAGGGGTTGGGGTTATGGTTTGGGTTAAGGTTATTGTTTGGCGTTGCGGTTATGGTTTGGGTTAGGGTTATTGTTAGGCGTTGGGGTAATAGTTTGTGTTAGGGTTATTGTTAGGGTTTAGGGGTTATGGTTTGGTTTACCGTTATGGTTAAGGTTATGGTTGGGGTTATGGTTTGGGTTAGCGTTATTTTTAGGTGTTAGGGGTTATGGTTTGGGTTATGGTTATTGTTGGGGTTATGGTTATGGATGGAATTATGGTTTGGGTTAGGGTTATTGATGGGGGTTTGGTGTTATGGTTTGGGTTATGGTTATGGTTTGGGTTATGGTTATGGTTATGGTTTGGGTTATGGTTATGGTTGGGGTTATGGTTGGGGTTATGGTTTGGGTTAGGGTTATTGTTAGGGGTTATGGTTTGGATTAGGGATATTGTTAGGGGTTAGGGGTTATGGTTTGGGTAAGGGTTGGGGTTATGGTTGGGGTTATGGTTGGGGTAAGGGGTTGGGGTTATGGTTTGGGTTAGGGTTATTTTTAGGGGTTGGGGTTATGGTTTGGGTTAGAGTCATTGCTAGGGGTTATGTTTTGGGTTATGGTTATGGTTATGGGTTGGGTTAGGGTTATTGTTTGTGGTTGGGGTTATGGTTTGGGTTAGGGTTATTGTTAGGGGTTATGGTTTGGGTTATGGTTACTGTTAGGGTTATGGTTATGGTTTGGGTTAGAGTTATTGTTAGGGGTTGGGGTTATGGTTTGGGTTAGGGTTAGGGTTATTGTTAGGGGTTAGTGTGATGGTTTGGGTTATGGTGATGGTTTGGTTTATTGTTATGGTTGGGATTATGGTTAGGGTTATGGTTTAGGTTAGGTTTATTGTTAGGGGTTGGGGTTATGGTTTGGGTTAAGGTTATTGTTTGGCGTTGGGGTTATGGTTTGGGTTAGGGTTATTGTTAGGCGTTGGGGTAATAGTTTGTGTTAGGGTTATTGTTAGGGTTTAGGGGTTATGGTTTGGTTTACGGTTATGGTTAAGGTTATGGTTGGGGTTATGGTTTGGGTTAGCGTTATTTTTAGGGGTTAGGGGTTATGGTTTGGGTTATGGTTATTGTTGGGGTTATGGTTATGGATGGGATAATGGTTTGGGTTAGGGTTATTGTTAGGGGTTGGGGTAATAGTTTGTGTTAGGGTTATTGTTAGGGTTTAGGGGTTATGATTTGGTTTACGGTTATGGTTAAGGTTATGGTTGGGGTTATGGTTTGGGTTAGCGTTATTTTTAGGAGTTAGGGGTTATGGTTTGGGTTATGGTTATTGTTGGGGTTACTGTTATGGATGGGATTATGGTTTGGGTTAGGGTTATTGTTAGGGTTTAGGGGTTATGGTTTGGTTTACAGTTATGGTTAAGGTTATGGTTGGGGTTATGGTTTGGTTTACAGTTATGGTTAAGGTTATGGTTGGGGTTATGGTTTGGGTTAGGGTTATTGTTAGGGGTTGGGGTTATGGTTTGGGTTAGGGTTATTGTTAGGGGTTATGGTTTGGGTTATGGTTATGGTTGGGGTTATGGTTATGGTTTGGGTTAGGTTTTGGGTTAGGTTTTGGGTTAGGTTTTGGGTTAGGTTTTGGGTTAGGTTTTGGGTTAGGGTTATTGTTAGGGGTTGGGGTTATGGTTTGGGTTAGGGTTATTGTTAGGGGTTAGGGGTTATGGTTTGGGTTATGGTTGGGGTTATGGTTGGGGTTATGGTTTGGGTTATGATTGGAGTTATGGTTGGGGTTATGGTTAGGGTTATGGTTAGGGTTGGGGTTATGGTTGGGGTTATGGCTATGGTTCGGAATATGGTTTTGGTTCGGGTTATGTTTATGGTTGGGAATCTGGTTATGGTTGGGGTTATGGTTTGGGTTTGGGTTATGGTTATGGTTTAGGTTAGGGTTATTGTTAGGGGTTGGGGTTATGGTTTGGGTTATGGTTTGGGTTATGGTTTGGGTTATGGTTTGGGTTATGGTTTTGGTTATGGTTTGGGTTATGGTTTGGGTTATGGTTTGGGTTATGGTTTGGGTTATGGTTTGGGTTATGGTTTGGGTTATGGTTTGGGTTATGGTTTGGGTTATGGTTTGGGTTATGGTTTGGGTTATGGTTTGGGTTATGGTTTGGGTTATGGTTTGGGTTATGGTTTGGGTTATGGTTTGGGTTATGGTTTGGGTTATGGTTTGGGTTATGGTTTGGGTTATGGTTTGGGTTATGGTTTGGGTTATGGTTTGGGTTATGGTTTGGGTTATGGTTTGGGTTAGCATTATTGTTAGGGGTTGGGGTTATGGTTTTGGTTAGGGTTATTGCTAGGGGTTATGTTTTGGGTTATGGTTATGGTTATGGGTTGGGTTAGGGTTATTGTTTGTGGTTGGGGTTATGGTTTGGGTTAGGGTTATTGTTAGGGGTTATGGTTTGGTTTATGGTTATGGTTTGGGTTAGGGTTATTGTTAGGGGTTGGGGTTATGGTTTGGGTTATGGTTTGGGTTATGGTTTGGGTTATGGTTTGGGTTATGGTTTGGGTTATGGTTTGGGTTATGGTTTGGGTTATGGTTTGGGTTATGGTTTGGGTTAGGGTTATTGCTAGGGGTTATGTTTTGGGTTATGGTTATGGGTTTGGTTAGGGTTATTGTTTGTGGTTGGGGTTATGGTTTGGGTTAGGGTTATGGTTTGAGTTAGGGTTATTGTTAGGGGTTATGGTTTGGGTTATGGTTACTGTTAGGGTTATGGTTATGGTTTGGGTTAGAGTTATTGTTAGGGGTTGGGGTTATGGTTTGGGTTAGGGTTATTGTTAGGGGTTATGGTGATGGTTTGGGTTATGGTGATGGTTTGGTTTATGGTTATGGTTGGGGTTAGGGTTATGGTTTAGGTTAGGTTTATTGTTAGGGGTTGGGGTTATGGTTTGGGTTAAGGTTATTGTTTGGCGTTGGGGTTATGGTTTGGGTTAGGGTTATTGTTAGGCGTTGGGGTAATAGTTTGTGTTAGGGTTATTGTTAGGGTTTAGGAGTTATGGTTTGGTTTACGGTTATTGTTAGGGTTTAGGGGTTATGGTTTGGTTTACGGTTATGGTTAAGGTTATGGTTGGGGTTATGGTTTGGGTTAGCGTTATTTTTAGGGGTTAGGGGTTATGGTTTGGGTTATGGTTATTGTTGGGGTTACTGTTATGAATGTGATTATGGTTTGGGTTAGGGTTATTGTTAGGGGTTGGGGTAATAGTTTGTGTTAGGGTTATTGTTAGGGTTTAGGGGTTATGGTTTGGTTTACGGTTATGGTTAAGGTTATGGTTGGGGTTATGGTTTGGGTTTTGTTTATGGTTGGGGTTATGGTTTGGGTTAGGGTTATTGTTAGGGGTTGGGGTTATGGTTTGGGTTAGGGTTATCTTAAGGGATTAGGGGTTATGGTTTGGGTTTTGGTTATGGTTGGGGTTATGGTTTGGGTTAGGGTTATTGTTAGGGGTTGGAGTTATGGTTTCGTTTAGGGTTAATGTTGGGAGTTAGGGGTTATGTTTTGGGTTATGGTTATGTTTTGGGTTATGGTTATGGTTTGGGTTATGGTTATGGTTGGGGTTATGGTTTAGGTTAGGGTTATTGTTAGGGGTTGGGGTTATGGTTTGGGTTAGGGTTATTGTTAGGGGTTATGGTTTGGGTTATGGTTATGGTTGGGGTTATGGTTATGGTTTGGGTTAAGTTTTGGGTTAGGTTTTGGGTTAGGTTTTGTTTGAGGTTTTGGGTGAGGTTTTGGGTTAGGTTTTGGGTTAGGTTTTGGGTTAGGGTTATTGTTAGGGGTTGGGGTTATGGTTTGGGTTAGGGTTATTGTTAGGGGTTATGGTTTGGGTTATGGTAATGGTTAGGGTTATGGGTTAGGTTAGGGTTATTGTTAGGGGTTGGGGTTATGGTTTGGGTTAGGGTTATTATTAGGGGTTATGGTTTGGGTTAGGGATATTGTTAGGGGTTAGGGGTTATGGTTTGGGTTAGGGTTATTGTTAGGGGTTGGGGTTATGGTTCTGGTTATGGTTGGGGGTATGGTTGGGGTTATGGTTGGGGTTATGGTTGGAGTTATGGTTGGGGTAATGGTTAGGGTTATGGTTGGGGTTATGGCTATGGTTGGGAATATGGTTTTGGTTGGGGTTATGTTTATGGTTGGGAATCTGGTTATGGTTGGGGTTATGGTTTAGGTTAGGGTTATTATTAGGGGTTGGGGTTATGGTTTGGGTTAGGAATATTGTAAGGGATAACGGGTTATGGTTTGGGTTTTGGTTATGGTTGGGGTTATGGTTCGGGTTAGGGTTATTGTTAGGGGTTGGGGTTATGGTTTGGGTTATGGTTTGGGTTAGGGTTATTGTTAGGGGTTGGGGTTATGGTTTGTGTTAGGGTTATTTCTAGGGGTTATGTTTTGGGTTATGGCTATGGTTGGGAATATGGTTTTGGTTGGGGTTATGGTTATGGTTGGGAATCTGGTTATGGTTGGGGTTATGGTTTGGGTTAGGGTTACGGTTTGGGTTATGGTTTGGGTTATGGTTTGGGTTATGGTTTGGGTTATGGTTTGGGTTAGGGTTATGGTTTGGGTTATGGGTTGGGTTATGGGTTGGGTTATGGGTTGGGTTATGGTTTGGGTTTGGGTTCGGGTTATGGTTTGGGTTAGGGTTATTGTTAGGGGTTGGGGGTTATGGTTTGGGTTATGGTTATGGTTGGGGTTATGGCTATGGATGGGATTATGGTTTGGGTTAGGGTTCTTGTTAGGGGTTTGGGTTAGGGTTATTGTTAGAAGTTAGGCGTTATGGTTTAGGTTATGGTTGGGGTTATGGTTTAGGTTAGGGTTATTGTTAGGGGTTGGGGTTATGGTTTGGGTTAGGGTTATCTTAAGGGATTAGGGGTTATGGTTTGGGTTAGGGTTCTTGTTAGGGGTTTGGGTTAGGGTTATTGTTAGAAGTTAGGGGTTATGGTTTGGGTTATGGTTGGGGTTATGGTTTAGGTTAGGGTTATTGTTAGGGGTTGGGGTTATGGTTTGGGTTAGGGTTATTTTAAGGGATTAGGGGTTATGGTTTGGGTTTTGGTTATGGTTGGGGTTATGGTTTGGGTTAGGGTTATTGTTAGGGGTTGGAGTTATGGTTTGGTTTAGGGTTAATGTTGGGAGTTAGGGGTTATGTTTTGGGTTATGGTTATGGTTTGGGTTATGGTTATGGTTGGGGTTATGGTTTAGGTTAGGGTTATTGTTAGGGGTTGGGGTTATGGTTTGGGTTAGGGTTATTGTAAGGGGTTATGGTTTGGGTTATGGTTATGGTTGGGGTTATGGTTATGGTTTGGGTTAAGTTTTGGGTTAGGTTTTGGTTTAGGTTTTGGGTGAGGTTTTGGGTGAGGTTTTGGGTGAGGTTTTGGGTGAGGTTTTGGGTGAGGTTTTGGGTGAGGTTTTGGGTGAGGTTTTGGGTTAGGTTTTGGGTTAGGTTTTGGGTTAGGTTTATTGTTAGGGGTTGGGGTTATGGTTTGGGTTAGGGTTATTGTTAGGGGTTAGGGGTTATGGTTTGGGTTATGGTAATGGTTGGGGTTATGGTTTAGGTTAGGGTTATTGTTAGGGGTTGGGGTTATGGTTTGGGTTAGGGTTATTATTAGGGGTTATGGTTTGGGTTAGGGATATTGTTAGGGGTTAGGGGTTATGGTTTGGGTTAGGGTTATTGTTAGGGGTTTGGGTTATGGTTTGGGTTATGGTTGGGGTTATGGTTGGGGTTATGGTTGGGGTTATGGTTGGAGTTATGGTTGGGGTTATGGTTAGGGTTATGGTTAGGGTTGGGGTTATGGTTGGGGTTATGGCTAAGGTTGGGAATATGGTTTTGGTTGGGGTTATGTTTATGGTTGGGAATCTGGTTATGGTTGGGGTTATGGTTTACGTTAGGGTTATTGTTAGGGGTTGGGGTTATGGTTTGGGTTAGGAATATTGTAAGGGATAAGGGGTTATGGTTTGGGTTTTGGTTATGGTTGGGGTTATGGTTCGGGTTAGGGTTATTGTTAGGGGTTGGGGTTATGGTTTGGGTTAGGGTTATTGTTAGGGGTTGGGGTTATGGTTTGGGTTAGGGTTATTGCTAGGGGTTATGTTTTGGGTTATGGTTATGGGTTGGTGTTACGGCTGGCAGCCTGGACACACACTATGTAGGACGTGTGTGCTTTCCTTTCTTTACCGGTATCTGCCACTGTGGCTCCACCCCTGTGACAGAGCCCTGCCCAGGCCAACACGGCTGTAATTAATTCCCCAATCATCCCTCCTGCCCTTATTTAAAGCCTTTTCAGTTGTCAGTTCACCCTTTGCCCTTGCCCTGGCCTTTGCCCTTGTCCTTGATGCCTTGCTGAGTTGCAGGCTTGTGAGTATGTTACTCCCTGTTATATTTTGTATGTGTTGTTAATGATTTTGGGTTGCATAGGGGGACTTCTTGAGATAATTTTAGACACCCATGGGTATACATATAGTTTGTGCATTTAGACACAGTTATTCCCCTGTCTAGATTATATTACATCAGTTTAACAGTGGCATCCTTCGGTCTTATTTCCTGTATTTTGTGGGTGTTCATTTGAACACCTGTCTGGGAGGGGTTTTTTACCGTGTTTATTTGAGGGTGCCACTTTAATATCTCGTGCTTCCCCTATGTTATCCCGTAGTCTGTTTTATTGACTTTATTGTAAATAAAAATAACTGAAGGCTACTTGCAATGTGTGTCCGAACTCATCTTTGACCGAACCTGTCTGCTGTGATAGTTGCGACTCCCTGGTATATCATACCCCAGGGGGAGTCGTAACAGTTGGGTTAGGGTTATTGTTTGTGGTTGGGGTTATGGTTTGGGTTAGGGTTATTGTTAGGGTTATGGTTATGGTTTGGGTTAGAGTTATTGTTAGGGGTTGGGGTAATAGTTTGTGTTAGGGTTATTGTTAGGGTTTAGGGGTTATGGTTTGGTTTACGGTTATGGTTAAGGTTATGGTTGGGGTTATGGTTTGGGTTAGCGTTATTTTTAGGGGTTAGGGGTTATGGTTTGGGTTATGGTTATTGTTGGGGTTACTGTTTTGGATGGGATTATGGTTTGGGTTAGGGTTATTGTTAGGGGTTGGGGTAATAGTTTGTGTTAGGGTTATTGTTAGGGTTTAGGCGTTATGGTTTGGTTTACGGTTATGATTAAGGTTATGGTTGGGGTTATGGTTGGGGTTATGGTTTGGGTTAGCGTTATTTTTAGGATTTAGGGGTTGTGGTTTGGGTTATAGTTATTGTTGGGGTTATGGTTATGGATGGGATTATGGTTTGGGTTAGGGTTATTGTTGGGGGTTGGGTGTTATGGTTTGGGTTATGGTTAGGGTTATGGTTATGGTTGGGGTTATGGTTGGGGTTATGGTTGGGGTTATGGTTGGGGTTATGGTTGCGGTTATGGCTATGGTTGGGAATATGGTTTTGGTTGGGGTTATGGTTATGGTTGGGAATCTGGTTATGGTTGGGGTTATGGTTAGGGTTATGGTTATGGTTGGGGTTATGGTTGGGGTTTATGGCTATGGTTGGGAATATGGTTTTGGTTGGGGTTATGGTTATGGTTGGGAATCTGGTTATGGTTGGGGTTATGGTTTGGGTTAGGGTTATGGTTTGGGTTAGGGTTATGGTTTGGGTTAGGGTTATGGTTTGGGTTAGGGTTAATGTTCGGGGTTGGGGTTATGGTTTGGGTTAAGGTTGGGGTTATGGTTAGGGTTATGGTTAGGGTTATGGTTTAGGTTAGGTTTATTGTTAGGGGTTGGGGTTATGGTTTGGGTTAAGGTTATTGTTTGGCGTTGGGGTTATGGTTTGGGTTAGGGTTATTGTTAGGCGTTGGGGTAATAGTTTGTGTTAGGGTTATTGTTAGGGTTTAGGGGTTATGGTTTGGTTTATGGTTATTGTTAAGGTTATGGTTGGGGTTATGGTTTGGTTTTTGGTTATTGTTAAGGTTATGGTTGGGGTTATGGTTTGGGTTAGTGTTATTTTTAGGGGTTAGGGGTTATGGTTTGGGTTATGGTTATTGTTGGGGTTATGGTTGGGGTTATGGTTGGGCTTATGGTTGGGGTTATGGTTGCGGTTATGGCTATGGTTGGGAATATGGTTTTGGTTGGGGTTATGGTTATGGTTGGGAATCTGGTTATGGTTGGGGTTATGGTTAGGGTTATGGTTATGGTTGGGGTTATGGTTGGGGTTATGGTTGGGGTTATGGCTATGGTTGGGAATATGGTTTTGGTTGGGGTTATGGTTATGGTTGGGAATCTGGTTATGGTTGGGGTTATGGTTTGGGTTAGGGTTATGGTTTGGGTTAGGGTTATGGTTTGGGTTAGGGTTATGGTTTGGGTTATGGTTTGGGTTATGGTTTGGGTTATGGTTTGGGTTATGGTTTGGGTTCGGGTTATGGTTTGGGTTAGGGTTATGGTTTGGGTTATGGTTTGGGTAATGGTTATGGTTGGGGTTATGGCTATGGATGGGATTATGGTTTGGGTTAGGGTTTTTGTTAGGGGTTTTGGTTAGGGTTATTGTTAGAAGTTAGGGGTTATGGTTTGGGTTATGGTTGGGGTTATGGTTTAGGTTAGGGTTATTGTTAGGGGTTGGGGGTATGGTTTGGGTTAGGGTTATTTTAAGGGATTAGGGGTTATGGTTTGGGTTTTGTTTATGGTTGGGGTTATGGTTTGGGTTAGGGTTATTGTTAGGGGTTGGGGTTATGGTTTGGGTTATGGTCGGGGTTATGGTCGGGGTTATGGTTGGGGTTATGGTTGGGGTTATGGTTGGGGTTATGGTTGGAGTTATGGTTGGGGTTATGGTTAGGGTTATGGTTAGGGTTGGGGTTATGGTTGGGGTTATGGCTATGGTTGGGAATATGGTTTTGGTTGGGGTTATGTTTATGGTCGGGAATCTGGTTATGGTTGGGGTTATGGTTTAGGTTAGGGTTATTGTTAGGGGTTGGGGTTGTGGTTTGGGTTAGGAATATTGTAAGGGATAAGGGGTTATGGTTATGGTTATGGGTTGGGTTAGGGTTATTGTTTGTGGTTGGGGTTATGGTTTGGGTTAGGGTTATTGTTAGGGGTTATGGTTTGGGTTATGGTTATGGTTTGGGTTAGGGTTATTGTTAGGGGTTGGGGTTATGGTTTGGGTTATGGTTTGGGTTATGGTTTGGGTTATGGTTTGGGTTATGGTTTGGGTTATGGTTTGGGTTATGGTTTGGGTTATGGTTTGGGTTATGGTTTGGGTTATGGTTTGGGTTATGGTTATTGTTAGGGGTTGGGGTTATGGTTTGGGTTAGGGTTATTGCTAGGGGTTATGGTTACTGTTAGGGTTATGGTTATGGTTTGGGTTAGAGTTATTGTTAGGGGTTGGGGTTATGGTTTGGGTTAGGGTTATTGTTAGGGGTTATGGTGATGGTTTGGGTTATGGTGATGGTTTGGTTTATGGTTATGGTTGGGGTTAGGGTTATGGTTTAGGTTAGGTTTATTGTTAGGGGTTGGGGTTATGGTTTGGGTTAAGGTTATTGTTTGGCGTTGGGGTTATGGTTTGGGTTAGGGTTATTGTTAGGCGTTGGGGTAATAGTTTGTGTTAGGGTTATTGTTAGGGTTTAGGGGTTATGGTTTGGTTTACCGTTATGGTTAAGGTTATGGTTGGGGTTATGGTTTGGGTTAGCGTTATTTTTAGGTGTTAGGGGTTATGGTTTGGGTTATGGTTATTGTTGGGGTTATGGTTATGGATGGAATTATGGTTTGGGTTAGGGTTATTGATGGGGGTTTGGTGTTATGGTTTGGGTTATGGTTATGGTTTGGGTTATGGTTATGGTTATGGTTTGGGTTATGGTTATGGTTGGGGTTATGGTTGGGGTTATGGTTTGGGTTAGGGTTATTGTTAGGGGTTATGGTTTGGGTTAGGGATATTGTTAGGGGTTAGGGGTTATGGTTTGGGTAAGGGTTGGGGTTATGGTTGGGGTTATGGTTGGGGTAAGGGGTTGGGGTTATGGTTTGGGTTAGGGTTATTTTTAGGGGTTGGGGTTATGGTTTGGGTTAGAGTCATTGCTAGGGGTTATGTTTTGGGTTATGGTTATGGTTATGGGTTGGGTTAGGGTTATTGTTTGTGGTTGGGGTTATGGTTTGGGTTAGGGTTATTGTTAGGGGTTATGGTTTGGGTTATGGTTACTGTTAGGGTTATGGTTATGGTTTGGGTTAGAGTTATTGTTAGGGGTTGGGGTTATGGTTTGGGTTAGGGTTAGGGTTATTGTTAGGGGTTAGTGTGATGGTTTGGGTTATGGTGATGGTTTGGTTTATTGTTATGGTTGGGGTTATGGTTAGGGTTATGGTTTAGGTTAGGTTTATTGTTAGGGGTTGGGGTTATGGTTTGGGTTAAGGTTATTGTTTGGCGTTGGGGTTATGGTTTAGGTTAGGTTTATTGTTAGGGGTTGGGGTTATGGTTTAGGTTAGGGTTATTGTTAGGCGTTGGGGTAATAGTTTGTGTTAGGGTTATTGTTAGGGTTTAGGGGTTATGGTTTGGTTTACGGTTATGGTTAAGGTTATGGTTGGGGTTATGGTTTGGGTTAGCGATATTTTTAGGGGTTAGGGGTTATGGTTTGGGTTATGGTTATTGTTGGGGTTATGGTTATGGATGGGATAATGGTTTGGGTTAGGGTTATTGTTAGGGGTTGGGGTAATAGTTTGTGTTAGGGTTATTGTTAGGGTTTAGGGGTTATGATTTGGTTTACGGTTATGGTTAAGGTTATGGTTGGGGTTATGGTTTGGGTTAGCGTTATTTTTAGGAGTTAGGGGTTATGGTTTGGGTTATGGTTATTGTTGGGGTTACTGTTATGGATGGGATTATGGTTTGGGTTAGGGTTATTGTTAGGGTTTAGGGGTTATGGTTTGGTTTACAGTTATGGTTAAGGTTATGGTTGGGGTTATGGTTTGGTTTACAGTTATGGTTAAGGTTATGGTTGGGGTTATGGTTTGGGTTAGGGTTATTGTTAGGGGTTGGGGTTATGGTTTGGGTTAGGGTTATTGTTAGGGGTTATGGTTTGGGTTATGGTTATGGTTGGGGTTATGGTTATGGTTTGGGTTAGGTTTTGGGTTAGGTTTTGGGTTAGGGTTATTGTTAGGGGTTCGGGTTATGGTTTGGGTTAGGGTTATTGTTAGGGGTTAGGGGTTATGGTTTGGGTTATGGTTGGGGTTATGGTTGGGGTTATGGTTTGGGTTATGATTGGAGTTATGGTTGGGGTTATGGTTAGGGTTATGGTTAGGGTTGGGGTTATGGTTGGGGTTATGGCTATGGTTCGGAATATGGTTTTGGTTCGGGTTATGTTTATGGTTGGGAATCTGGTTATGGTTGGGGTTATGGTTTGGGTTTGGGTTATGGTTATGGTTTAGGTTAGGGTTATTGTTAGGGGTTGGGGTTATGGTTTGGGTTATGGTTTGGGTTATGGTTTGGGTTATGGTTTGGGTTATGGTTTGGGTTATGGTTTGGGTTATGGTTTGGGTTATGGTTTGGGTTATGGTTTGGGTTATGGTTTGGGTTATGGTTTGGGTTATGGTTTGGGTTATGGTTTGGGTTATGGTTTGGGTTATGGTTTGGGTTATGGTTTGGGTTATGGTTTGGGTTATGATTTGGGTTATGGTTTGGGTTATGGTTTGGGTTATGGTTTGGGTTATGGTTTGGGTTATGGTTTGGGTTATGGTTTGGGTTAGCATTATTGTTAGGGGTTGGGGTTATGGTTTTGGTTAGGGTTATTGCTAGGGGTTATGTTTTGGGTTATGGTTATGGTTATGGGTTGGGTTAGGGTTATTGTTTGTGGTTGGGGTTATGGTTTGGGTTAGGGTTAATGTTAGGGGTTATGGTTTGGTTTATGGTTATGGTTTGGGTTAGGGTTATTGTTAGGGGTTGGGGTTATGGTTTGGGTTATGGTTTGGGTTATGGTTTGGGTTATGGTTTGGGTTATGGTTTGGGTTATGGCTTGGGTTATGGTTTGGGTTATGGTTTGGGTTATGGTTTGGGTTATGGTTTGGGTTAGGGTTATTGTTAGGGGTTGGGGTTATGGTTTGGGTTAGGGTTATTGCTAGGGGTTATGTTTTGGGTTATGGTTATGGGTTTGGTTAGGGTTATTGTTTGTGGTTGGGGTTATGGTTTGGGTTAGGGTTATGGTTTGGGTTAGGGTTATTGTTAGGGGTTATGGTTTGGGTTATGGTTACTGTTAGGGTTATGGTTATGGTTTGGGTTAGAGTTATTGTTAGGGGTTGGGGTTATGGTTTGGGTTAGGGTTATTGTTAGGGGTTATGGTGATGGTTTGGGTTATGGTGATGGTTTGGTTTATGGTTATGGTTGGGGTTAGGGTTATGGTTTAGGTTAGGTTTATTGTTAGGGGTTGGGGTTATGGTTTGGGTTAAGGTTATTGTTTGGCGTTGGGGTTATGGTTTGGGTTAGGGTTATTGTTAGGCGTTGGGGTAATAGTTTGTGTTAGGGTTATTGTTAGGGTTTAGGAGTTATGGTTTGGTTTACGGTTATTGTTAGGGTTTAGGGGTTATGGTTTGGTTTACGGTTATGGTTAAGGTTATGGTTGGGGTTATGGTTTGGGTTAGCGTTATTTTTAGGGGTTAGGGGTTATGGTTTGGGTTATGGTTATTGTTGGGGTTACTGTTATGAATGTGATTATGGTTTGGGTTAGGGTTATTGTTAGGGGTTGGGGTAATAGTTTGTGTTAGGGTTATTGTTAGGGTTTAGGGGTTATGGTTTGGTTTACGGTTATGGTTAAGGTTATGGTTGGGGTTATGGTTTGGGTTTTGTTTATGGTTGGGGTTATGGTTTGGGTTAGGGTTATTGTTAGGGGTTGGGGTTATGGTTTGGGTTAGGGTTATCTTAAGGGATTAGGGGTTATGGTTTGGGTTTTGGTTATGGTTGGGGTTATGGTTTGGGTTAGGGTTATTGTTAGGGGTTGGAGTTATGGTTTCGTTTAGGGTTAATGTTGGGAGTTAGGGGTTATGTTTTGGGTTATGGTTATGGTTTGGGTTATGGTTATGGTTGGGGTTATGGTTTAGGTTAGGGTTATTGTTAGGGGTTGGGGTTATGGTTTGGGTTAGGGTTATTGTTAGGGGTTATGGTTTGGGTTATGGTTATGGTTGGGGTTATGGTTATGGTTTGGGTTAAGTTTTGGGTTAGGTTTTGGGTTAGGTTTTGTTTGAGGTTTTAGGTGAGGTTTTGGGTTAGGTTTTGGGTTAGGGTTATTGTTAGGGGTTGGGGTTATGGTTTGGGTTATGGTTGGGGTTATGGTTGGGGTTATGGTTGGGGTTATGGTTGGAGTTATGGTTGGGGTAATGGTTAGGGTTATGGTTGGGGTTATGGCTATGGTTGGGAATATGGTTTTGGTTGGGGTTATGTTTATGGTTGGGAATCTGGTTATGGTTGGGGTTATGGTTTAGGTTAGGGTTATTATTAGGGGTTGGGGTTATGGTTTGGGTTAGGAATATTGTAAGGGATAACGGGTTATGGTTTGGGTTTTGGTTATGGTTGGGGTTATGGTTCGGGTTAGGGTTATTGTTAGGGGTTGGGGTTATGGTTTGGGTTATGGTTTGGGTTAGGGTTATTGTTAGGGGTTGGGGTTATGGTTTGTGTTAGGGTTATTTCTAGGGGTTATGTTTTGGGTTATGGCTATGGTTGGGAATATGGTTTTGGTTGGGGTTATGGTTATGGTTGGGAATCTGGTTATGGTTGGGGTTATGGTTTGGGTTAGGGTTACGGTTTGGGTTATGGTTTGGGTTATGGTTTGGGTTATGGTTTGGGTTATGGTTTGGGTTATGGTTTGGGTTATGGTTTGGGTTAGGGTTATGGTTTGGGTTATGGGTTGGGTTATGGGTTGGGTTATGGTTTGGGTTTGGGTTCGGGTTATGGTTTGGGTTAGGGTTATTGTTAGGGGTTGGGGGTTATGGTTTGGGTTATGGTTATGGTTGGGGTTATGGCTATGGATGGGATTATGGTTTGGGTTAGGGTTCTTGTTAGGGGTTTGGGTTAGGGTTATTGTTAGAAGTTAGGCGTTATGGTTTAGGTTATGGTTGGGGTTATGGTTTAGGTTAGGGTTATTGTTAGGGGTTGGGGTTATGGTTTGGGTTAGGGTTATCTTAAGGGATTAGGGGTTATGGTTTGGGTTAGGGTTCTTGTTAGGGGTTTGGGTTAGGGTTATTGTTAGAAGTTAGGGGTTATGGTTTGGGTTATGGTTGGGGTTATGGTTTAGGTTAGGGTTATTGTTAGGGGTTGGGGTTATGGTTTGGGTTAGGGTTATTTTAAGGGATTAGGGGTTATGGTTTGGGTTTTGGTTATGGTTGGGGTTATGGTTTGGGTTAGGGTTATTGTTAGGGGTTGGAGTTATGGTTTGGTTTAGGGTTAATGTTGGGAGTTAGGGGTTATGTTTTGGGTTATGGTTATGGTTTGGGTTATGGTTATGGTTGGGGTTATGGTTTAGGTTAGGGTTATTGTTAGGGGTTGGGGTTATGGTTTGGGTTAGGGTTATTGTAAGGGGTTATGGTTTGGGTTATGGTTATGGTTGGGGTTATGGTTATGGTTTGGGTTAAGTTTTGGGTTAGGTTTTGGGTTAGGTTTTGGGTTAGGTTTTGGGTGAGGTTTTGGGTGAGGTTTTGGGTGAGGTTTTGGGTGAGGTTTTGGGTTAGGTTTTGGGTTAGGTTTTGGGTTAGGTTTATTGTTAGGGGTTGGGGTTATGGTTTGGGTTATGGTTGGGGTTATGGTTGGGGTTATGGTTGGAGTTATGGTTGGGGTTATGGTTAGGGTTATGGTTAGGGTTGGGGTTATGGTTGGGGTTATGGCTAAGGTTGGGAATATGGTTTTGGTTGGGGTTATGTTTATGGTTGGGAATCTGGTTATGGTTTACGTTAGGGTTATTGTTAGGGGTTGGGGTTATGGTTTGGGTTAGGAATATTGTAAGGGATAAGGGGTTATGGTTTGGGTTTTGGTTATGGTTGGGGTTATGGTTCGGGTTAGGGTTATTGTTAGGGGTTGGGGTTATGGTTTGGGTTAGGGTTATTGTTAGGGGTTGGGGTTATGGTTTGGGTTAGGGTTATTGCTAGGGGTTATGTTTTGGGTTATGGTTATGGGTTGGTGTTACGGCTGGCAGCCTGGACACACACTATGTAGGAGGTGTGTGCTTTCCTTTCTTTACCGGTATCTGCCACTGTGGCTCCACCCCTGTGACAGAGCCCTGCCCAGGCCAACACGGCTGTAATTAATTCCCCAATCATCCCTCCTGCCCTTATTTAAAGCCTTTTCAGTTGTCAGTTCACCCTTTGCCCTTGCCCTGGCCTTTGCCCTTGTCCTTGATGCCTTGCTGAGTTGCAGGCTTGAGTATGTTACTCCCTGTTATATTTTGTATGTGTTGTTAATGATTTTGGGTTGCATAGGGGGACTTCTTGAGATAATTTTAGACACCCATGGGTATACGTATAGTTTGTGCATTTAGACACAGTTATTCCCCTGTCTAGATTATATTACATCAGTTTAACAGTGGCATCCTTCGGTCTTATTTCCTGTATTTTGTGGGTGTTCATTTGAACACCTGTCTGGGAGGGGTTTTTTACCGTGTTTATTTGAGGGTGCCACTTTAATATCTCGTGCTTCCCCTATGTTATCCCGTAGTCTGTTTTATTGACTTTATTGTAAATAAAAATAACTGAAGGCTACTTGCAATGTGTGTCCGAACTCATCTTTGACCGAACCTGTCTGCTGTGATAGTTGCGACTCCCTGGTATATCATACCCCAGGGGGAGTCGTAACAGTTGGGTTAGGGTTATTGTTTGTGGTTGGGGTTATGGTTTGGGTTAGGGTTATTGTTAGGGTTATGGTTATGGTTTGGGTTAGAGTTATTGTTAGGGGTTGGGGTAATAGTTTGTGTTAGGGTTATTGTTAGGGTTTAGGGGTTATGGTTTGGTTTACGGTTATGGTTAAGGTTATGGTTGGGGTTATGGTTTGGGTTAGCGTTATTTTTAGGGGTTAGGGGTTATGGTTTGGGTTATGGTTATTGTTGGGGTTACTGTTTTGGATGGGATTATGGTTTGGGTTAGGGTTATTGTTAGGGGTTGGGGTAATAGTTTGTGTTAGGGTTATTGTTAGGGTTTAGGCGTTATGGTTTGGTTTACGGTTATGATTAAGGTTATGGTTGGGGTTATGGTTGGGGTTATGGTTTGGGTTAGCGTTATTTTTAGGATTTAGGGGTTGTGGTTTGGGTTATAGTTATTGTTGGGGTTATGGTTATGGATGGGATTATGGTTTGGGTTAGGGTTATTGTTGGGGGTTGGGTGTTATGGTTTGGGTTATGGTTAGGGTTATGGTTATGGTTGGGGTTATGGTTGGGGTTATGGTTGGGGTTATGGTTGGGGTTATGGTTGGGGTTATGGTTGGGGTTATGGTTGCGGTTATGGCTATGGTTGGGAATATGGTTTTGGTTGGGGTTATGGTTATGGTTGGGAATCTGGTTATGGTTGGGGTTATGGTTAGGGTTATGGTTATGGTTGGGGTTATGGTTGGGGTTATGGTTATGGTTGGGGTTATGGTTGGGGTTATGGTTGGGGTTATGGTTGGGGTTTATGGCTATGGTTGGGAATATGGTTTTGAATGGGGTTATGGTTATGGTTGGGAATCTGGTTATGGTTGGGGTTATGGTTTGGGTTAGGGTTATGGTTTGGGTTAGGGTTATGGTTTGGGTTAGGGTTATGGTTTGGGTTAGGGTTAGTGTTCGGGGTTGGGGTTATGGTTTGGGTTAAGGTTGGGGTTATGGTTAGGGTTATGGTTAGGGTTATGGTTTAGGTTAGGTTTATTGTTAGGGGTTGGGGTTATGGTTTAGGTTAAGGTTATTGTTTGGCGTTGGGGTTATGGTTTGGGTTAGGGTTATTGTTAGGCGTTGGGGTAATAGTTTGTGTTAGGGTTATTGTTAGGGTTTAGGGGTTATGGTTTGGTTTATGGTTATTGTTAAGGTTATGGTTGGGGTTATGGTTTGGTTTTTGGTTATTGTTAAGGTTATGGTTGGGGTTATGGTTTGGGTTAGTGTTATTTTTAGGGGTTAGGGGTTATGGTTTGGGTTAGGGTTATTGTTAGGGGTTGGGGTTATGGTTTGGGTTAGGGTTATTGTTAGGGGTTGGGGTTATGGTTTGGGTTAGGGTTATTGCTAGGGGTTATGTTTTGGGTTATGGTTATGGGTTGGTGTTACGGCTGGCAGCCTGGACACACACTATGTAGGAGGTGTGTGCTTTCCTTTCTTTACCGGTATCTGCCACTGTGGCTCCACCCCTGTGACAGAGCCCTGCCCAGGCCAACACGGCTGTAATTAATTCCCCAATCATCCCTCCTGCCCTTATTTAAAGCCTTTTCAGTTGTCAGTTCACCCTTTGCCCTTGCCCTGGCCTTTGCCCTTGTCCTTGATGCCTTGCTGAGTTGCAGGCTTGAGTATGTTACTCCCTGTTATATTTTGTATGTGTTGTTAATGATTTTGGGTTGCATAGGGGGACTTCTTGAGATAATTTTAGACACCCATGGGTATACGTATAGTTTGTGCATTTAGACACAGTTATTCCCCTGTCTAGATTATATTACATCAGTTTAACAGTGGCATCCTTCGGTCTTATTTCCTGTATTTTGTGGGTGTTCATTTGAACACCTGTCTGGGAGGGGTTTTTTACCGTGTTTATTTGAGGGTGCCACTTTAATATCTCGTGCTTCCCCTATGTTATCCCGTAGTCTGTTTTATTGACTTTATTGTAAATAAAAATAACTGAAGGCTACTTGCAATGTGTGTCCGAACTCATCTTTGACCGAACCTGTCTGCTGTGATAGTTGCGACTCCCTGGTATATCATACCCCAGGGGGAGTCGTAACAGTTGGGTTAGGGTTATTGTTTGTGGTTGGGGTTATGGTTTGGGTTAGGGTTATTGTTAGGGTTATGGTTATGGTTTGGGTTAGAGTTATTGTTAGGGGTTGGGGTAATAGTTTGTGTTAGGGTTATTGTTAGGGTTTAGGGGTTATGGTTTGGTTTACGGTTATGGTTAAGGTTATGGTTGGGGTTATGGTTTGGGTTAGCGTTATTTTTAGGGGTTAGGGGTTATGGTTTGGGTTATGGTTATTGTTGGGGTTACTGTTTTGGATGGGATTATGGTTTGGGTTAGGGTTATTGTTAGGGGTTGGGGTAATAGTTTGTGTTAGGGTTATTGTTAGGGTTTAGGCGTTATGGTTTGGTTTACGGTTATGATTAAGGTTATGGTTGGGGTTATGGTTGGGGTTATGGTTTGGGTTAGCGTTATTTTTAGGATTTAGGGGTTGTGGTTTGGGTTATAGTTATTGTTGGGGTTATGGTTATGGATGGGATTATGGTTTGGGTTAGGGTTATTGTTGGGGGTTGGGTGTTATGGTTTGGGTTATGGTTAGGGTTATGGTTATGGTTGGGGTTATGGTTGGGGTTATGGTTGGGGTTATGGTTGGGGTTATGGTTGGGGTTATGGTTGGGGTTATGGTTGCGGTTATGGCTATGGTTGGGAATATGGTTTTGGTTGGGGTTATGGTTATGGTTGGGAATCTGGTTATGGTTGGGGTTATGGTTAGGGTTATGGTTATGGTTGGGGTTATGGTTGGGGTTATGGTTATGGTTGGGGTTATGGTTGGGGTTATGGTTGGGGTTATGGTTGGGGTTTATGGCTATGGTTGGGAATATGGTTTTGAATGGGGTTATGGTTATGGTTGGGAATCTGGTTATGGTTGGGGTTATGGTTTGGGTTAGGGTTATGGTTTGGGTTAGGGTTATGGTTTGGGTTAGGGTTATGGTTTGGGTTAGGGTTAGTGTTCGGGGTTGGGGTTATGGTTTGGGTTAAGGTTGGGGTTATGGTTAGGGTTATGGTTAGGGTTATGGTTTAGGTTAGGTTTATTGTTAGGGGTTGGGGTTATGGTTTAGGTTAAGGTTATTGTTTGGCGTTGGGGTTATGGTTTGGGTTAGGGTTATTGTTAGGCGTTGGGGTAATAGTTTGTGTTAGGGTTATTGTTAGGGTTTAGGGGTTATGGTTTGGTTTATGGTTATTGTTAAGGTTATGGTTGGGGTTATGGTTTGGTTTTTGGTTATTGTTAAGGTTATGGTTGGGGTTATGGTTTGGGTTAGTGTTATTTTTAGGGGTTAGGGGTTATGGTTTGGGTTAGGGTTATTGTTAGGGGTTATGGTTTGGGTTATGGTTATGGTTGGGGTTATGGTTTGGGTTAAGTTTTGGGTTAGGTTTTGGGTTAGGTTTTGTTTGAGGTTTTGGGTGAGGTTTTGGGTTAGGTTTTGGGTTAGGGTTATTGTTAGGGGTTGGGGTTATGGTTTGGGTTAGGGTTATTGTTAGGGGTTATGGTTTGGGTTATGGTAATGGTTAGGGTTATGGGTTAGGTTAGGGTTATTGTTAGGGGTTGGGGTTATGGTTTGGGTTAGGGTTATTATTAGGGGTTATGGTTTGGGTTAGGGATATTGTTAGGGGTTAGGGGTTATGGTTTGGGTTAGGGTTATTGTTAGGGGTTGGGGTTATGGTTCTGGTTATGGTTGGGGTTATGTTTGGGGTTATGGTTGGGGTTATGGTTGGAGTTATGGTTGGGGTAATGGTTAGGGTTATGGTTGGGGTTATGGCTATGGTTGGGAATATGGTTTTGGTTGGGGTTATGTTTATGGTTGGGAATCTGGTTATGGTTGGGGTTATGGTTTAGGTTAGGGTTATTATTAGGGGTTGGGGTTATGGTTTGGGTTAGGAATATTGTAAGGGATAACGGGTTATGGTTTGGGTTTTGGTTATGGTTGGGGTTATGGTTCGGGTTAGGGTTATTGTTAGGGGTTGGGGTTATGGTTTGGGTTATGGTTTGGGTTAGGGTTATTGTTAGGGGTTGGGGTTATGGTTTGTGTTAGGGTTATTTCTAGGGGTTATGTTTTGGGTTATGGCTATGGTTGGGAATATGGTTTTGGTTGGGGTTATGGTTATGGTTGGGAATCTGGTTATGGTTGGGGTTATGGTTTGGGTTAGGGTTACGGTTTGGGTTATGGTTTGGGTTATGGTTTGGGTTAGGGTTATGGTTTGGGTTATGGTTTGGGTTATGGGTTGGGTTATGGGTTGGGTTATGGTTTGGGTTTGGGTTCGGGTTATGGTTTGGGTTAGGGTTATTGTTAGGGGTTGGGGGTTATGGTTTGGGTTATGGTTATGGTTGGGGTTATGGCTATGGATGGGATTATGGTTTGGGTTAGGGTTCTTGTTAGGGGATTGGGTTAGGGTTATTGTTAGAAGTTAGGCGTTATGGTTTAGGTTATGGTTGGGGTTATGGTTTAGGTTAGGGTTATTGTTAGGGGTTGGGGTTATGGTTTGGGTTAGGGTTATCTTAAGGGATTAGGGGTTATGGTTTGGGTTAGGGTTCTTGTTAGGGGTTTGGGTTAGGGTTATTGTTAGAAGTTAGGGGTTATGGTTTGGGTTATGGTTGGGGTTATGGTTTAGGTTAGGGTTATTGTTAGGGGTTGGGGTTATGGTTTGGGTTAGGGTTATTTTAAGGGATTAGGGGTTATGGTTTGGGTTTTGGTTATGGTTGGGGTTATGGTTTGGGTTAGGGTTATTGTTAGGGGTTGGAGTTATGGTTTGGTTTAGGGTTAATGTTGGGAGTTAGGGGTTATGTTTTGGGTTATGGTTATGGTTTGGGTTATGGTTATGGTTGGGGTTATGGTTTAGGTTAGGGTTATTGTTAGGGGTTGGGGTTATGGTTTGGGTTAGGGTTATTGTAAGGGGTTATGGTTTGGGTTATGGTTATGGTTGGGGTTATGGTTATGGTTTGGGTTAAGTTTTGGGTTAGGTTTTGGTTTAGGTTTTGGGTGAGGTTTTGGGTGAGGTTTTGGGTGAGGTTTTGGGTGAGGTTTTGGGTGAGGTTTTGGGTGAGGTTTTGGGTGAGGTTTTGGGTTAGGTTTTGGGTTAGGTTTTGGGTTAGGTTTATTGTTAGGGGTTGGGGTTATGGTTTGGGTTAGGGTTATTGTTAGGGGTTAGGGGTTATGGTTTGGGTTATGGTAATGGTTGGGGTTATGGTTTAGGTTAGGGTTATTGTTAGGGGTTGGGGTTATGGTTTGGGTTAGGGTTATTATTAGGGGTTATGGTTTGGGTTAGGGATATTGTTAGGGGTTAGGGGTTATGGTTTGGGTTAGGGTTATTGTTAGGGGTTGGGGTTATGGTTTGGGTTATGGTTGGGGTTATGGTTGGGGTTATGGTTGGGGTTATGGTTGGAGTTATGGTTGGGGTTATGGTTGGGGTTATGGTTAGGGTTATGGTTAGGGTTGGGGTTATGGTTGGGGTTATGGCTAAGGTTGGGAATATGGTTTTGGTTGGGGTTATGTTTATGGTTGGGAATCTGGTTATGGTTGGGGTTATGGTTTACGTTAGGGTTATTGTTAGGGGTTGGGGTTATGGTTTGGGTTAGGAATATTGTAAGGGATAAGGGGTTATGGTTTGGGTTTTGGTTATGGTTGGGGTTATGGTTCGGGTTAGGGTTATTGTTAGGGGTTGGGGTTATGGTTTGGGTTAGGGTTATTGTTAGGGGTTGGGGTTATGGTTTGGGTTAGGGTTATTGCTAGGGGTTATGTTTTGGGTTATGGTTATGGGTTGGTGTTACGGCTGGCAGCCTGGACACACACTATGTAGGAGGTGTGTGCTTTCCTTTCTTTACCGGTATCTGCCACTGTGGCTCCACCCCTGTGACAGAGCCCTGCCCAGGCCAACACGGCTGTAATTAATTCCCCAATCATCCCTCCTGCCCTTATTTAAAGCCTTTTCAGTTGTCAGTTCACCCTTTGCCCTTGCCCTGGCCTTTGCCCTTGTCCTTGATGCCTTGCTGAGTTGCAGGCTTGTGAGTATGTTACTCCCTGTTATATTTTGTATGTGTTGTTAATGATTTTGGGTTGCATAGGGGGACTTCTTGAGATAATTTTAGACACCCATGGGTATACATATAGTTTGTGCATTTAGACACAGTTATTCCCCTGTCTAGATTATATTACATCAGTTTAACAGTGGCATCCTTCGGTCTTATTTCCTGTATTTTGTGGGTGTTCATTTGAACACCTGTCTGGGAGGGGTTTTTTACCGTGTTTATTTGAGGGTGCCACTTTAATATCTCGTGCTTCCCCTATGTTATCCCGTAGTCTGTTTTATTGACTTTATTGTAAATAAAAATAACTGAAGGCTACTTGCAATGTGTGTCCGAACTCATCTTTGACCGAACCTGTCTGCTGTGATAGTTGCGACTCCCTGGTATATCATACCCCAGGGGGAGTCGTAACAGTTGGGTTAGGGTTATTGTTTGTGGTTGGGGTTATGGTTTGGGTTAGGGTTATTGTTAGGGTTATGGTTATGGTTTGGGTTAGAGTTATTGTTAGGGGTTGGGGTAATAGTTTGTGTTAGGGTTATTGTTAGGGTTTAGGGGTTATGGTTTGGTTTACGGTTATGGTTAAGGTTATGGTTGGGGTTATGGTTTGGGTTAGCGTTATTTTTAGGGGTTAGGGGTTATGGTTTGGGTTATGGTTATTGTTGGGGTTACTGTTTTGGATGGGATTATGGTTTGGGTTAGGGTTATTGTTAGGGGTTGGGGTAATAGTTTGTGTTAGGGTTATTGTTAGGGTTTAGGCGTTATGGTTTGGTTTACGGTTATGATTAAGGTTATGGTTGGGGTTATGGTTGGGGTTATGGTTTGGGTTAGCGTTATTTTTAGGATTTAGGGGTTGTGGTTTGGGTTATAGTTATTGTTGGGGTTATGGTTATGGATGGGATTATGGTTTGGGTTAGGGTTATTGTTGGGGGTTGGGTGTTATGGTTTGGGTTATGGTTAGGGTTATGGTTATGGTTGGGGTTATGGTTGGGGTTATGGTTGGGGTTATGGTTGGGGTTATGGTTGGGGTTATGGTTGGGGTTATGGTTGCGGTTAGGCTATGGTTGGGAATATGGTTTTGGTTGGGGTTATGGTTATGGTTGGGAATCTGGTTATGGTTGGGGTTATGGTTAGGGTTATGGTTATGGTTGGGGTTATGGTTGGGGTTATGGTTATGGTTGGGGTTATGGTTGGGGTTATGGTTGGGGTTATGGTTGGGGTTTATGGCTATGGTTGGGAATATGGTTTTGGTTGGGGTTATGGTTATGGTTGGGAATCTGGTTATGGTTGGGGTTATGGTTTGGGTTAGGGTTATGGTTTGGGTTAGGGTTATGGTTTGGGTTAGGGTTATGGTTTGGGTTAGGGTTAGTGTTCGGGGTTGGGGTTATGGTTTGGGTTAAGGTTGGGGTTATGGTTAGGGTTATGGTTAGGGTTATGGTTTAGGTTAGGTTTATTGTTAGGGGTTGGGGTTATGGTTTAGGTTAAGGTTATTGTTTGGCGTTGGGGTTATGGTTTGGGTTAGGGTTATTGTTAGGCGTTGGGGTAATAGTTTGTGTTAGGGTTATTGTTAGGGTTTAGGGGTTATGGTTTGGTTTATGGTTATTGTTAAGGTTATGGTTGGGGTTATGGTTTGGTTTTTGGTTATTGTTAAGGTTATGGTTGGGGTTATGGTTTGGGTTAGTGTTATTTTTAGGGGTTAGGGGTTATGGTTTGGGTTATGGTTATTGTTGGGGTTATGGTTGGGGTTATGGTTGGGCTTATGGTTGGGGTTATGGTTGCGGTTATGGCTATGGTTGGGAATATGGTTTTGGTTGGGGTTATGGTTATGGTTGGGAATCTGGTTATGGTTGGGGTTATGGTTAGGGTTATGGTTATGGTTGGGGTTATGGTTGGGGTTATGGTTGGGGTTATGGCTATGGTTGGGAATATGGTTTTGGTTGGGGTTATGGTTATGGTTGGGAATCTGGTTATGGTTGGGGTTATGGTTTGGGTTAGGGTTATGGTTTGGGTTAGGGTTATGGTTTGGGTTAGGGTTATGGTTTGGGTTATGGTTTGGGTTATGGTTTGGGTTATGGTTTGGGTTCGGGTTATGGTTTGGGTTAGGGTTATGGTTTGGGTTATGGTTTGGGTAATGGTTATGGTTGGGGTTATGGCTATGGATGGGATTATGGTTTGGGTTAGGGTTTTTGTTAGGGGTTTTGGTTAGGGTTATTGTTAGAAGTTAGGGGTTATGGTTTGGGTTATGGTTGGGGTTATGGTTTAGGTTAGGGTTATTGTTAGGGGTTGGGGGTATGGTTTGGGTTAGGGTTATTTTAAGGGATTAGGGGTTATGGTTTGGGTTTTGTTTATGGTTGGGGTTATGGTTTGGGTTAGGGTTATTGTTAGGGGTTGGGGTTATGGTTTGGGTTATGGTCGGGGTTATGGTCGGGGTTATGGTTGGGGTTATGGTTGGGGTTATGGTTGGGGTTATGGTTGGAGTTATTGTTGGGGTTATGGTTAGGGTTATGGTTAGGGTTGGGGTTATGGTTGGGGTTATGGCTATGGTTGGGAATATGGTTTTGGTTGGGGTTATGTTTATGGTCGGGAATCTGGTTATGGTTGGGGTTATGGTTTAGGTTAGGGTTATTGTTAGGGGTTGGGGTTGTGGTTTGGGTTAGGAATATTGTAAGGGATAAGGGGTTATGGTTATGGTTATGGGTTGGGTTAGGGTTATTGTTTGTGGTTGGGGTTATGGTTTGGGTTAGGGTTATTGTTAGGGGTTATGGTTTGGGTTATGGTTATGGTTTGGGTTAGGGTTATTGTTAGGGGTTGGGGTTATGGTTTGGGTTATGGTTTGGGTTATGGTTTGGGTTATGGTTTGGGTTATGGTTTGGGTTATGGTTTGGGTTATGGTTTGGGTTATGGTTTGGGTTATGGTTATTGTTAGGGGTTGGGGTTATGGTTTGGGTTAGGGTTATTGCTAGGGGTTATGGTTACTGTTAGGGTTATGGTTATGGTTTGGGTTAGAGTTATTGTTAGGGGTTGGGGTTATGGTTTGGGTTAGGGTTATTGTTAGGGGTTATGATGATGGTTTGGGTTATGGTGATGGTTTGGTTTATGGTTATGGTTGGGGTTAGGGTTATGGTTTAGGTTAGGTTTATTGTTAGGGGTTGGGGTTATGGTTTGGGTTAAGGTTATTGTTTGGCGTTGCGGTTATGGTTTGGGTTAGGGTTATTGTTAGGCGTTGGGGTAATAGTTTGTGTTAGGGTTATTGTTAGGGTTTAGGGGTTATGGTTTGGTTTACCGTTATGGTTAAGGTTATGGTTGGGGTTATGGTTTGGGTTAGCGTTATTATTAGGTGTTAGGGGTTATGGTTTGGGTTATGGTTATTGTTGGGGTTATGGTTATGGATGGAATTATGGTTTGGGTTAGGGTTATTGATGGGGGTTTGGTGTTATGGTTTGGGTTATGGTTATGGTTTGGGTTATGGTTATGGTTATGGTTTGGGTTATGGTTATGGTTGGGGTTATGGTTGGGGTTATGGTTTGGGTTAGGGTTATTGTTAGGGGTTATGGTTTGGATTAGGGATATTGTTAGGGGTTAGGGGTTATGGTTTGGGTAAGGGTTGGGGTTATGGTTGGGGTTATGGTTGGGGTTATGGTTGGGGTAAGGGGTTGGGGTTATGGTTTGGGTTAGGGTTATTTTTAGGGGTTGGGGTTATGGTTTGGGTTAGAGTCATTGCTAGGGGTTATGTTTTGGGTTATGGTTATGGTTATGGGTTGGGTTAGGGTTATTGTTTGTGGTTGGGGTTGTGGTTTGGGTTAGGGTTATTGTTAGGGGTTATGGTTTGGGTTATGGTTACTGTTAGGGTTATGGTTATGGTTTGGGTTAGAGTTATTGTTAGGGGTTGGGGTTATGGTTTGGGTTAGGGTTAGGGTTATTGTTAGGGGTTAGTGTGATGGTTTGGGTTATGGTGATGGTTTGGTTTATTGTTATGGTTGGGATTATGGTTAGGGTTATGGTTTAGGTTAGGTTTATTGTTAGGGGTTGGGGTTATGGTTTGGGTTAAGGTTATTGTTTGGCGTTGGGGTTATGGTTTGGGTTAGGGTTATTGTTAGGCGTTGGGGTAATAGTTTGTGTTAGGGTTATTGTTAGGGTTTAGGGGTTATGGTTTGGTTTACGGTTATGGTTAAGGTTATGGTTGGGGTTATGGTTTGGGTTAGCGTTATTTTTAGGGGTTAGGGGTTATGGTTTGGGTTATGGTTATTGTTGGGGTTATGGTTATGGATGGGATAATGGTTTGGGTTAGGGTTATTGTTAGGGGTTGGGGTAATAGTTTGTGTTAGGGTTATTGTTAGGGTATAGGGGTTATGATTTGGTTTACGGTTATGGTTAAGGTTATGGTTGGGGTTATGGTTTGGGTTAGCGTTATTTTTAGGAGTTAGGGGTTATGGTTTGGGTTATGGTTATTGTTGGGGTTACTGTTATGGATGGGATTATGGTTTGGGTTAGGGTTATTGTTAGGGTTTAGGGGTTATTGTTTGGTTTACAGTTATGGTTAAGGTTATGGTTGGGGTTATGGTTTGGTTTACAGTTATGGTTAAGGTTATGGTTGGGGTTATGGTTTGGGTTAGGGTTATTGTTAGGGGTTGGGGTTATGGTTTGGGTTAGGGTTATTGTTAGGGGTTATGGTTTGGGTTATGGTTATGGTTGGGGTTATGGTTATGGTTTGGGTTAGGTTTTGGGTTAGGTTTTGGGTTAGGTTTTGGGTTAGGTTTTGGGTTAGGTTTTGGGTTAGGGTTATTGTTAGGGGTTGGGGTTATGGTTTGGGTTAGGGTTATTGTTAGGGGTTAGGGGTTATGGTTTGGGTTATGGTTGGGGTTATGGTTTGGGTTATGGTTTGGGTTATGATTGGAGTTATGGTTGGGGTTATGGTTAGGGTTATGGTTAGGGTTGGGGTTATGGTTGGGGTTATGGCTATGGTTCGGAATATGGTTTTGGTTCGGGTTATGTTTATGGTTGGGAATCTGGTTATGGTTGGGGTTATGGTTTGGGTTTGGGTTATGGTTATGGTTTAGGTTAGGGTTATTGTTAGGGGTTGGGGTTATGGTTTGGGTTATGGTTTGGGTTATGGTTTGGGTTATGGTTTGGGTTATGGTTTGGGTTATGGTTTGGGTTATGGTTTGGGTTATGGTTTGGGTTATGGTTTGGGTTATGGTTTGGGTTATGGTTTGGGTTATGGTTTGGGTTATGGTTTGGGTTATGGTTTGGGTTATGGTTTGGGTTATGGTTTGGGTTATGGTTTGGGTTATGGTTTGGGTTATGGTTTGGGTTATGGTTTGGGTTATGGTTTGGGTTATGGTTTGGGTTATGGTTTGGGTTATGGTTTGGGTTATGGTTTGGGTTATGGTTTGGGTTATGGTTTGGGTTAGCATTATTGTTAGGGGTTGGGGTTATGGTTTTGGTTAGGGTTATTGCTAGGGGTTATGTTTTGGGTTATGGTTATGGTTATGGGTTGGGTTAGGGTTATTGTTTGTGGTTGGGGTTATGGTTTGGGTTAGGGTTATTGTTAGGGGTTATGGTTTGGTTTATGGTTATGGTTTGGGTTAGGGTTATTGTTAGGGGTTGGGGTTATGGTTTGGGTTATGGTTTGGGTTATGGTTTGGGTTATGGTTTGGGTTATGGTTTGGGTTATGGTTTGGGTTAGGGTTATTGTTAGGGGTTGGGGTTATGGTTTGGGTTAGGGTTATTGCTAGGGGTTATGTTTTGGGTCATGGTTATGGGTTTGGTTAGGGTTATTGTTTGTGGTTGGGGTTATGGTTTGGGTTAGGGTTATGGTTTGAGTTAGGGTTATTGTTAGGGGTTATGGTTTGGGTTATGGTTACTGTTAGGGTTATGGTTATGGTTTGGGTTAGAGTTATTGTTAGGGGTTGGGGTTATGGTTTGGGTTAGGGTTATTGTTAGGGGTTATGGTGATGGTTTGGGTTATGGTGATGGTTTGGTTTATGGTTATGGTTGGGGTTAGGGTTATGGTTTAGGTTAGGTTTATTGTTAGGGGTTGGGGTTATGGTTTGGGTTAAGGTTATTGTTTGGCGTTGGGGTTATGGTTTGGGTTAGGGTTATTGTTAGGCGTTGGGGTAATAGTTTGTGTTAGGGTTATTGTTAGGGTTTAGGAGTTATGGTTTGGTTTACGGTTATTGATAGGGTTTAGGGGTTATGGTTTGGTTTACGGTTATGGTTAAGGTTATGGTTGGGGTTATGGTTTGGGTTAGCGTTATTTTTAGGGGTTAGGGGTTATGGTTTGGGTTATGGTTATTGTTGGGGTTACTGTTATGAATGTGATTATGGTTTGGGTTAGGGTTATTGTTAGGGGTTGGGGTAATAGTTTGTGTTAGGGTTATTGTTAGGGTTTAGGGGTTATGGTTTGGTTTACGGTTATGGTTAAGGTTATGGTTGGGGTTATGGTTTGGGTTTTGTTTATGGTTGGGGTTATGGTTTGGGTTAGGGTTATTGTTAGGGGTTGGGGTTATGGTTTGGGTTAGGGTTATCTTAAGGGATTAGGGGTTATGGTTTGGGTTTTGGTTATGGTTGGGGTTATGGTTTGGGTTAGGGTTATTGTTAGGGGTTGGAGTTATGGTTTCGTTTAGGGTTAATGTTGGGAGTTAGGGGTTATGTTTTGGGTTATGGTTATGTTTTGGGTTATGGTTATGGTTTGGGTTATGGTTATGGTTGGGGTTATGGTTTAGGTTAGGGTTATTGTTAGGGGTTGGGGTTATGGTTTGGGTTAGGGTTATTGTTAGGGGTTATGGTTTGGGTTATGGTTATGGTTGGGGTTATGGTTATGGTTTGGGTTAAGTTTTGGGTTAGGTTTTGGGTTAGGTTTTGTTTGAGGTTTTGGGTGAGGTTTTGGGTTAGGTTTTGGGTTAGGGTTATTGTTAGGGGTTGGGGTTATGGTTTGGGTTAGGGTTATTGTTAGGGGTTATGGTTTGGGTTATGGTAATGGTTAGGGTTATGGGTTAGGTTAGGGTTATTGTTAGGGGTTGGGGTTATGGTTTGGGTTAGGGTTATTATTAGGGGTTATGGTTTGGGTTAGGGATATTGTTAGGGGTTAGGGGTTATGGTTTGGGTTAGGGTTATTGTTAGGGGTTGGGGTTATGGTTCTGGTTATGGTTGGGGTTATGTTTGGGGTTATGGTTGGGGTTATGGTTGGAGTTATGGTTGGGGTAATGGTTAGGGTTATGGTTGGGGTTATGGCTATGGTTGGGAATATGGTTTTGGTTGGGGTTATGTTTATGGTTGGGAATCTGGTTATGGTTGGGGTTATGGTTCGGGTTAGGGTTATTGTTAGGGGTTGGGGTTATGGTTATGGTTATGGTTTGGGTTAGGGTTATTGTTAGGGGTTGGGGTTATGGTTTGTGTTAGGGTTATTTCTAGGGGTTATGTTTTGGGTTATGGCTATGGTTGGGAATATGGTTTTGGTTGGGGTTATGGTTATGGTTGGGAATCTGGTTATGGTTGGGGTTATGGTTTGGGTTAGGGTTACGGTTTGGGTTATGGTTTGGGTTATGGTTTGGGTTATGGTTTGGGTTATGGTTTGGGTTAGGGTTATGGTTTGGGTTAGGGTTATGGTTTGGGTTATGGGTTGGGTTATGGGTTGGGTTATGGTTTGGGTTTGGGTTCGGGTTATGGTTTGGGTTAGGGTTATTGTTAGGGGTTGGGGGTTATGGTTTGGGTTATGGTTATGGTTGGGGTTATGGCTATGGATGGGATTATGGTTTGGGTTAGGGTTCTTGTTAGGGGTTTGGGTTAGGGTTATTGTTAGAAGTTAGGCGTTATGGTTTAGGTTATGGTTGGGGTTATGGTTTAGGTTAGGGTTATTGTTAGGGGTTGGGGTTATGGTTTGGGTTAGGGTTATCTTAAGGGATTAGGGGTTATGGTTTGGGTTAGGGTTCTTGTTAGGGGTTTGGGTTAGGGTTATTGTTAGAAGTTAGGGGTTATGGTTTGGGTTATGGTTGGGGTTATGGTTTAGGTTAGGGTTATTGTTAGGGGTTGGGGTTATGGTTTGGGTTAGGGTTATTTTAAGGGATTAGGGGTTATGGTTTGGGTTTTGGTTATGGTTGGGGTTATGGTTTGGGTTAGGGTTATTGTTAGGGGTTGGAGTTATGGTTTGGTTTAGGGTTAATGTTGGGAGTTAGGGGTTATGTTTTGGGTTATGGTTATGGTTTGGGTTATGGTTATGGTTGGGGTTATGGTTTAGGTTAGGGTTATTGTTAGGGGTTGGGGTTATGGTTTGGGTTAGGGTTATTGTAAGGGGTTATGGTTTGGGTTATGGTTATGGTTGGGGTTATGGTTATGGTTTGGGTTAAGTTTTGGGTTAGGTTTTGGGTTAGGTTTTGGGTTAGGTTTTGGGTGAGGTTTTGGGTGAGGTTTTGGGTGAGGTTTTGGGTGAGGTTTTGGGTTAGGTTTTGGGTTAGGTTTTGGGTTAGGTTTATTGTTAGGGGTTGGGGTTATGGTTTGGGTTATGGTTGGGGTTATGGTTGGGGTTATGGTTGGAGTTATGGTTGGGGTTATGGTTAGGGTTATGGTTAGGGTTGGGGTTATGGTTGGGGTTATGGCTAAGGTTGGGAATATGGTTTTGGTTGGGGTTATGTTTATGGTTGGGAATCTGGTTATGGTTGGGGTTATGGTTTACGTTAGGGTTATTGTTAGGGGTTGGGGTTATGGTTTGGGTTAGGAATATTGTAAGGGATAAGGGGTTATGGTTTGGGTTTTGGTTATGGTTGGGGTTATGGTTCGGGTTAGGGTTATTGTTAGGGGTTGGGGTTATGGTTTGGGTTAGGGTTATTGTTAGGGGTTGGGGTTATGGTTTGGGTTAGGGTTATTGCTAGGGGTTATGTTTTGGGTTATGGTTATGGGTTGGTGTTACGGCTGGCAGCCTGGACACACACTATGTAGGAGGTGTGTGCTTTCCTTTCTTTACCGGTATCTGCCACTGTGGCTCCACCCCTGTGACAGAGCCCTGCCCAGGCCAACACGGCTGTAATTAATTCCCCAATCATCCCTCCTGCCCTTATTTAAAGCCTTTTCAGTTGTCAGTTCACCCTTTGCCCTTGCCCTGGCCTTTGCCCTTGTCCTTGATGCCTTGCTGAGTTGCAGGCTTGAGTATGTTACTCCCTGTTATATTTTGTATGTGTTGTTAATGATTTTGGGTTGCATAGGGGGACTTCTTGAGATAATTTTAGACACCCATGGGTATACGTATAGTTTGTGCATTTAGACACAGTTATTCCCCTGTCTAGATTATATTACATCAGTTTAACAGTGGCATCCTTCGGTCTTATTTCCTGTATTTTGTGGGTGTTCATTTGAACACCTGTCTGGGAGGGGTTTTTTACCGTGTTTATTTGAGGGTGCCACTTTAATATCTCGTGCTTCCCCTATGTTATCCCGTAGTCTGTTTTATTGACTTTATTGTAAATAAAAATAACTGAAGGCTACTTGCAATGTGTGTCCGAACTCATCTTTGACCGAACCTGTCTGCTGTGATAGTTGCGACTCCCTGGTATATCATACCCCAGGGGGAGTCGTAACAGTTGGGTTAGGGTTATTGTTTGTGGTTGGGGTTATGGTTTGGGTTAGGGTTATTGTTAGGGTTATGGTTATGGTTTGGGTTAGAGTTATTGTTAGGGGTTGGGGTAATAGTTTGTGTTAGGGTTATTGTTAGGGTTTAGGGGTTATGGTTTGGTTTACGGTTATGGTTAAGGTTATGGTTGGGGTTATGGTTTGGGTTAGCGTTATTTTTAGGGGTTAGGGGTTATGGTTTGGGTTATGGTTATTGTTGGGGTTACTGTTTTGGATGGGATTATGGTTTGGGTTAGGGTTATTGTTAGGGGTTGGGGTAATAGTTTGTGTTAGGGTTATTGTTAGGGTTTAGGCGTTATGGTTTGGTTTACGGTTATGATTAAGGTTATGGTTGGGGTTATGGTTGGGGTTATGGTTTGGGTTAGCGTTATTTTTAGGATTTAGGGGTTGTGGTTTGGGTTATAGTTATTGTTGGGGTTATGGTTATGGATGGGATTATGGTTTGGGTTAGGGTTATTGTTGGGGGTTGGGTGTTATGGTTTGGGTTATGGTTAGGGTTATGGTTATGGTTGGGGTTATGGTTGGGGTTATGGTTGGGGTTATGGTTGGGGTTATGGTTGGGGTTATGGTTGGGGTTATGGTTGCGGTTATGGCTATGGTTGGGAATATGGTTTTGGTTGGGGTTATGGTTATGGTTGGGAATCTGGTTATGGTTGGGGTTATGGTTAGGGTTATGGTTATGGTTGGGGTTATGGTTGGGGTTATGGTTATGGTTGGGGTTATGGTTGGGGTTATGGTTGGGGTTATGGTTGGGGTTTATGGCTATGGTTGGGAATATGGTTTTGAATGGGGTTATGGTTATGGTTGGGAATCTGGTTATGGTTGGGGTTATGGTTTGGGTTAGGGTTATGGTTTGGGTTAGGGTTATGGTTTGGGTTAGGGTTATGGTTTGGGTTAGGGTTAGTGTTCGGGGTTGGGGTTATGGTTTGGGTTAAGGTTGGGGTTATGGTTAGGGTTATGGTTAGGGTTATGGTTTAGGTTAGGTTTATTGTTAGGGGTTGGGGTTATGGTTTAGGTTAAGGTTATTGTTTGGCGTTGGGGTTATGGTTTGGGTTAGGGTTATTGTTAGGCGTTGGGGTAATAGTTTGTGTTAGGGTTATTGTTAGGGTTTAGGGGTTATGGTTTGGTTTATGGTTATTGTTAAGGTTATGGTTGGGGTTATGGTTTGGTTTTTGGTTATTGTTAAGGTTATGGTTGGGGTTATGGTTTGGGTTAGTGTTATTTTTAGGGGTTAGGGGTTATGGTTTGGGTTAGGGTTATTGTTAGGGGTTATGGTTTGGGTTATGGTTATGGTTGGGGTTATGGTTATGGTTTGGGTTAAGTTTTGGGTTAGGTTTTGGGTTAGGTTTTGTTTGAGGTTTTGGGTGAGGTTTTGGGTTAGGTTTTGGGTTAGGGTTATTGTTAGGGGTTGGGGTTATGGTTTGGGTTAGGGTTATTGTTAGGGGTTATGGTTTGGGTTATGGTAATGGTTAGGGTTATGGGTTAGGTTAGGGTTATTGTTAGGGGTTGGGGTTATGGTTTGGGTTAGGGTTATTATTAGGGGTTATGGTTTGGGTTAGGGATATTGTTAGGGGTTAGGGGTTATGGTTTGGGTTAGGGTTATTGTTAGGGGTTGGGGTTATGGTTCTGGTTATGGTTGGGGTTATGTTTGGGGTTATGGTTGGGGTTATGGTTGGAGTTATGGTTGGGGTAATGGTTAGGGTTATGGTTGGGGTTATGGCTATGGTTGGGAATATGGTTTTGGTTGGGGTTATGTTTATGGTTGGGAATCTGGTTATGGTTGGGGTTATGGTTTAGGTTAGGGTTATTATTAGGGGTTGGGGTTATGGTTTGGGTTAGGAATATTGTAAGGGATAACGGGTTATGGTTTGGGTTTTGGTTATGGTTGGGGTTATGGTTCGGGTTAGGGTTATTGTTAGGGGTTGGGGTTATGGTTTGGGTTATGGTTTGGGTTAGGGTTATTGTTAGGGGTTGGGGTTATGGTTTGTGTTAGGGTTATTTCTAGGGGTTATGTTTTGGGTTATGGCTATGGTTGGGAATATGGTTTTGGTTGGGGTTATGGTTATGGTTGGGAATCTGGTTATGGTTGGGGTTATGGTTTGGGTTAGGGTTACGGTTTGGGTTATGGTTTGGGTTATGGTTTGGGTTATGGTTTGGGTTATGGTTTGGGTTAGGGTTATGGTTTGGGTTATGGTTTGGGTTATGGGTTGGGTTATGGGTTGGGTTATGGTTTGGGTTTGGGTTCGGGTTATGGTTTGGGTTAGGGTTATTGTTAGGGGTTGGGGGTTATGGTTTGGGTTATGGTTATGGTTGGGGTTATGGCTATGGATGGGATTATGGTTTGGGTTAGGGTTCTTGTTAGGGGTTTGGGTTAGGGTTATTGTTAGAAGTTAGGCGTTATGGTTTAGGTTATGGTTGGGGTTATGGTTTAGGTTAGGGTTATTGTTAGGGGTTGGGGTTATGGTTTGGGTTAGGGTTATCTTAAGGGATTAGGGGTTATGGTTTGGGTTAGGGTTCTTGTTAGGGGTTTGGGTTAGGGTTATTGTTAGAAGTTAGGGGTTATGGTTTGGGTTATGGTTGGGGTTATGGTTTAGGTTAGGGTTATTGTTAGGGGTTGGGGTTATGGTTTGGGTTAGGGTTATTTTAAGGGATTAGAGGTTATGGTTTGGGTTTTGGTTATGGTTGGGGTTATGGTTTGGGTTAGGGTTATTGTTAGGGGTTGGAGTTATGGTTTGGTTTAGGGTTAATGTTGGGAGTTAGGGGTTATGTTTTGGGTTATGGTTATGGTTTGGGTTATGGTTATGGTTGGGGTTATGGTTTAGGTTAGGGTTATTGTTAGGGGTTGGGGTTATGGTTTGGGTTAGGGTTATTGTAAGGGGTTATGGTTTGGGTTATGGTTATGGTTGGGGTTATGGTTATGGTTTGGGTTAAGTTTTGGGTTAGGTTTTGGTTTAGGTTTTGGGTGAGGTTTTGGGTGAGGTTTTGGGTGAGGTTTTGGGTGAGGTTTTGGGTGAGGTTTTGGGTGAGGTTTTGGGTTAGGTTTTGGGTTAGGTTTTGGGTTAGGTTTATTGTTAGGGGTTGGGGTTATGGTTTGGGTTAGGGTTATTGTTAGGGGTTAGGGGTTATGGTTTGGGTTATGGTAATGGTTGGGGTTATGGTTTAGGTTAGGGTTATTGTTAGGGGTTGGGGTTATGGTTTGGGTTAGGGTTATTATTAGGGGTTATGGTTTGGGTTAGGGATATTGTTAGGGGTTAGGGGTTATGGTTTGGGTTAGGGTTATTGTTAGGGGTTGGGGTTATGGTTTGGGTTATGGTTGGGGTTATGGTTGGGGTTATGGTTGGGGTTATGGTTGGAGTTATGGTTGGGGTTATGGTTGGGGTTATGGTTAGGGTTATGGTTAGGGTTGGGGTTATGGTTGGGGTTATGGCTAAGGTTGGGAATATGGTTTTGGTTGGGGTTATGTTTATGGTTGGGAATCTGGTTATGGTTGGGGTTATGGTTTACGTTAGGGTTATTGTTAGGGGTTGGGGTTATGGTTTGGGTTAGGAATATTGTAAGGGATAAGGGGTTATGGTTTGGGTTTTGGTTATGGTTGGGGTTATGGTTCGGGTTAGGGTTATTGTTAGGGGTTGGGGTTATGGTTTGGGTTAGGGTTATTGTTAGGGGTTGGGGTTATGGTTTGGGTTAGGGTTATTGCTAGGGGTTATGTTTTGGGTTATGGTTATGGGTTGGTGTTACGGCTGGCAGCCTGGACACACACTATGTAGGAGGTGTGTGCTTTCCTTTCTTTACCGGTATCTGCCACTGTGGCTCCACCCCTGTGACAGAGCCCTGCCCAGGCCAACACGGCTGTAATTAATTCCCCAATCATCCCTCCTGCCCTTATTTAAAGCCTTTTCAGTTGTCAGTTCACCCTTTGCCCTTGCCCTGGCATTTGCCCTTGTCCTTGATGCCTTGCTGAGTTGCAGGCTTGTGAGTATGTTACTCCCTGTTATATTTTGTATGTGTTGTTAATGATTTTGGGTTGCATAGGGGGACTTCTTGAGATAATTTTAGACACCCATGGGTATACATATAGTTTGTGCATTTAGACACAGTTATTCCCCTGTCTAGATTATATTACATCAGTTTAACAGTGGCATCCTTCGGTCTTATTTCCTGTATTTTGTGGGTGTTCATTTGAACACCTGTCTGGGAGGGGTTTTTTACCGTGTTTATTTGAGGGTGCCACTTTAATATCTCGTGCTTCCCCTATGTTATCCCGTAGTCTGTTTTATTGACTTTATTGTAAATAAAAATAACTGAAGGCTACTTGCAATGTGTGTCCGAACTCATCTTTGACCGAACCTGTCTGCTGTGATAGTTGCGACTCCCTGGTATATCATACCCCAGGGGGAGTCGTAACAGTTGGGTTAGGGTTATTGTTTGTGGTTGGGGTTATGGTTTGGGTTAGGGTTATTGTTAGGGTTATGGTTATGGTTTGGGTTAGAGTTATTGTTAGGGGTTGGGGTAATAGTTTGTGTTAGGGTTATTGTTAGGGTTTAGGGGTTATGGTTTGGTTTACGGTTATGGTTAAGGTTATGGTTGGGGTTATGGTTTGGGTTAGCGTTATTTTTAGGGGTTAGGGGTTATGGTTTGGGTTATGGTTATTGTTGGGGTTACTGTTTTGGATGGGATTATGGTTTGGGTTAGGGTTATTGTTAGGGGTTGGGGTAATAGTTTGTGTTAGGGTTATTGTTAGGGTTTAGGCGTTATGGTTTGGTTTACGGTTATGATTAAGGTTATGGTTGGGGTTATGGTTGGGGTTATGGTTTGGGTTAGCGTTATTTTTAGGATTTAGGGGTTGTGGTTTGGGTTATAGTTATTGTTGGGGTTATGGTTATGGATGGGATTATGGTTTGGGTTAGGGTTATTGTTGGGGGTTGGGTGTTATGGTTTGGGTTATGGTTAGGGTTATGGTTATGGTTGGGGTTATGGTTGGGGTTATGGTTGGGGTTATGGTTGGGGTTATGGTTGGGGTTATGGTTGGGGTTATGGTTGCGGTTATGGCTATGGTTGGGAATATGGTTTTGGTTGGGGTTATGGTTATGGTTGGGAATCTGGTTATGGTTGGGGTTATGGTTAGGGTTATGGTTATGGTTGGGGTTATGGTTGGGGTTATGGTTATGGTTGGGGTTATGGTTGGGGTTATGGTTGGGGTTATGGTTGGGGTTTATGGCTATGGTTGGGAATATGGTTTTGGTTGGGGTTATGGTTATGGTTGGGAATCTGGTTATGGTTGGGGTTATGGTTTGGGTTAGGGTTAGGGTTATGGTTTGGGTTAGGGTTATGGTTTGGGTTAGGGTTATGGTTTGGGTTAGGGTTAGTGTTCGGGGTTGGGGTTATGGTTTGGGTTAAGGTTGGGGTTATGGTTAGGGTTATGGTTAGGGTTATGGTTTAGGTTAGGTTTATTGTTAGGGGTTGGGGTTATGGTTTAGGTTAAGGTTATTGTTTGGCGTTGGGGTTATGGTTTGGGTTAGGGTTATTGTTAGGCGTTGGGGTAATAGTTTGTGTTAGGGTTATTGTTAGGGTTTAGGGGTTATGGTTTGGTTTATGGTTATTGTTAAGGTTATGGTTGGGGTTATGGTTTGGTTTTTGGTTATTGTTAAGGTTATGGTTGGGGTTATGGTTTGGGTTAGTGTTATTTTTAGGGGTTAGGGGTTATGAATTGGGTTATGGTTATTGTTGGGGTTATGGTTGGGGTTATGGTTGGGCTTATGGTTGGGGTTATGGTTGCGGTTATGGCTATGGTTGGGAATATGGTTTTGGTTGGGGTTATGGTTATGGTTGGGAATCTGGTTATGGTTGGGGTTATGGTTAGGGTTATGGTTATGGTTGGGGTTATGGTTGGGGTTATGGTTGGGGTTATGGCTATGGTTGGGAATATGGTTTTGGTTGGGGTTATGGTTATGGTTGGGAATCTGGTTATGGTTGGGGTTATGGTTTGGGTTAGGGTTATGGTTTGGGTTAGGGTTATGGTTTGGGTTAGGGTTATGGTTTGGGTTATGGTTTGGGTTATGGTTTGGGTTCGGGTTATGGTTTGGGTTAGGGTTATGGTTTGGGTTATGGTTTGGGTAATGGTTATGGTTGGGGTTATGGCTATGGATGGGATTATGGTTTGGGTTAGGGTTTTTGTTAGGGGTTTTGGTTAGGGTTATTGTTAGAAGTTAGGGGTTATGGTTTGGGTTATGGTTGGGGTTATGGTTTAGGTTAGGGTTATTGTTAGGGGTTGGGGGTATGGTTTGGGTTAGGGTTATTTTAAGGGATTAGGGGTTATGGTTTGGGTTTTGTTTATGGTTGGGGTTATGGTTTGGGTTAGGGTTATTGTTAGGGGTTGGGGTTATGGTTTGGGTTATGGTCGGGGTTATGGTCGGGGTTATGGTTGGGGTTATGGTTGGGGTTATGGTTGGGGTTATGGTTGGAGTTATTGTTGGGGTTATGGTTAGGGTTATGGTTAGGGTTGGGGTTATGGTTGGGGTTATGGCTATGGTTGGGAATATGGTTTTGGTTGGGGTTATGTTTATGGTCGGGAATCTGGTTATGGTTGGGGTTATGGTTTAGGTTAGGGTTATTGTTAGGGGTTGGGGTTGTGGTTTGGGTTAGGAATATTGTAAGGGATAAGGGGTTATGGTTATGGTTATGGGTTGGGTTAGGGTTATTGTTTGTGGTTGGGGTTATGGTTTGGGTTAGGGTTATTGTTAGGGGTTATGGTTTGGGTTATGGTTATGGTTTGGGTTAGGGTTATTGTTAGGGGTTGGGGTTATGGTTTGGGTTATGGTTTGGGTTATGGTTTGGGTTATGGTTTGGGTTATGGTTTGGGTTATGGTTTGGGTTATGGTTTGGGTTATGGTTATTGTTAGGGGTTGGGGTTATGGTTTGGGTTAGGGTTATTGCTAGGGGTTATGGTTACTGTTAGGGTTATGGTTATGGTTTGGGTTAGAGTTATTGTTAGGGGTTGGGGTTATGGTTTGGGTTAGGGTTATTGTTAGGGGTTATGATGATGGTTTGGGTTATGGTGATGGTTTGGTTTATGGTTATGGTTGGGGTTAGGGTTATGGTTTAGGTTAGGTTTATTGTTAGGGGTTGGGGTTATGGTTTGGGTTAAGGTTATTGTTTGGCGTTGCGGTTATGGTTTGGGTTAGGGTTATTGTTAGGCGTTGGGGTAATAGTTTGTGTTAGGGTTATTGTTAGGGTTTAGGGGTTATGGTTTGGTTTACCGTTATGGTTAAGGTTATGGTTGGGGTTATGGTTTGGGTTAGCGTTATTATTAGGTGTTAGGGGTTATGGTTTGGGTTATGGTTATTGTTGGGGTTATGGTTATGGATGGAATTATGGTTTGGGTTAGGGTTATTGATGGGGGTTTGGTGTTATGGTTTGGGTTATGGTTATGGTTTGGGTTATGGTTATGGTTATGGTTTGGGTTATGGTTATGGTTGGGGTTATGGTTGGGGTTATGGTTTGGGTTAGGGTTATTGTTAGGGGTTATGGTTTGGATTAGGGATATTGTTAGGGGTTAGGGGTTATGGTTTGGGTAAGGGTTGGGGTTATGGTTGGGGTTATGGTTGGGGTAAGGGGTTGGGGTTATGGTTTGGGTTAGGGTTATTTTTAGGGGTTGGGGTTATGGTTTGGGTTAGAGTCATTGCTAGGGGTTATGTTTTGGGTTATGGTTATGGTTATGGGTTGGGTTAGGGTTATTGTTTGTGGTTGGGGTTATGGTTTGGGTTAGGGTTATTGTTAGGGGTTATGGTTTGGGTTATGGTTACTGTTAGGGTTATGGTTATGGTTTGGGTTAGAGTTATTGTTAGGGGTTGGGGTTATGGTTTGGGTTAGGGTTAGGGTTATTGTTAGGGGTTAGTGTGATGGTTTGGGTTATGGTGATGGTTTGGTTTATTGTTATGGTTGGGATTATGGTTAGGGTTATGGTTTAGGTTAGGTTTATTGTTAGGGGTTGGGGTTATGGTTTGGGTTAAGGTTATTGTTTGGCGTTGGGGTTATGGTTTGGGTTAGGGTTATTGTTAGGCGTTGGGGTAATAGTTTGTGTTAGGGTTATTGTTAGGGTTTAGGGGTTATGGTTTGGTTTACGGTTATGGTTAAGGTTATGGTTGGGGTTATGGTTTGGGTTAGCGTTATTTTTAGGGGTTAGGGGTTATGGTTTGGGTTAGCGTTATTTTTAGGGGTTAGGGGTTATGGTTTGGGTTATGGTTATTGTTGGGGTTATGGTTATGGATGGGATAATGGTTTGGGTTAGGGTTATTGTTAGGGGTTGGGGTAATAGTTTGTGTTAGGGTTATTGTTAGGGTTTAGGGGTTATGATTTGGTTTACGGTTATGGTTAAGGTTATGGTTGGGGTTATGGTTTGGGTTAGCGTTATTTTTAGGAGTTAGGGGTTATGGTTTGGGTTATGGTTATTGTTGGGGTTACTGTTATGGATGGGATTATGGTTTGGGTTAGGGTTATTGTTAGGGTTTAGGGGTTATGGTTTGGTTTACAGTTATGGTTAAGGTTATGGTTGGGGTTATGGTTTGGTTTACAGTTATGGTTAAGGTTATGGTTGGGGTTATGGTTTGGGTTAGGGTTATTGTTAGGGGTTGGGGTTATGGTTTGGGTTAGGGTTATTGTTAGGGGTTATGGTTTGGGTTATGGTTATGGTTGGGGTTATGGTTATGGTTTGGGTTAGGTTTTGGGTTAGGTTTTGGGTTAGGTTTTGGGTTAGGTTTTGGGTTAGGGTTATTGTTAGGGGTTGGGGTTATGGTTTGGGTTAGGGTTATTGTTAGGGGTTAGGGGTTATGGTTTGGGTTATGGTTGGGGTTATGGTTGGGGTTATGGTTTGGGTTATGATTGGAGTTATGGTTGGGGTTATGGTTAGGGTTATGGTTAGGGTTGGGGTTATGGTTGGGGTTATGGCTATGGTTCGGAATATGGTTTTGGTTCGGGTTATGTTTATGGTTGGGAATCTGGTTATGGTTGGGGTTATGGTTTGGGTTTGGGTTATGGTTATGGTTTAGGTTAGGGTTATTGTTAGGGGTTGGGGTTATGGTTTGGGTTATGGTTTGGGTTATGGTTTGGGTTATGGTTTGGGTTATGGTTTGGGTTATGGTTTGGGTTATGGTTTGGGTTATGGTTTGGGTTATGGTTTGGGTTATGGTTTGGGTTATGGTTTGGGTTATGGTTTGGGTTATGGTTTGGGTTATGGTTTGGGTTATGGTTTGGGTTATGGTTTGGGTTATGGTTTGGGTTATGGTTTGGGTTATGGTTTGGGTTATGGTTTGGGTTATGGTTTGGGTTATGGTTTGGGTTATGGTTTGGGTTATGGTTTGGGTTATGGTTTGGGTTATGGTTTGGGTTATGGTTTGGGTTATGGTTTGGGTTATGGTTTGGGTTATGGTTTGGGTTAGCATTATTGTTAGGGGTTGGGGTTATGGTTTTGGTTAGGGTTATTGCTAGGGGTTATGTTTTGGGTTATGGTTATGGTTATGGGTTGGGTTAGGGTTATTGTTTGTGGTTGGGGTTATGGTTTGGGTTAGGGTTATTGTTAGGGGTTATGGTTTGGTTTATGGTTATGGTTTGGGTTAGGGTTATTGTTAGGGGTTGGGGTTATGGTTTGGGTTATGGTTTGGGTTATGGTTTGGGTTATGGTTTGGGTTATGGTTTGGGTTATGGTTTGGGTTATGGTTTGGGTTAGGGTTATTGTTAGGGGTTGGGGTTATGGTTTGGGTTAGGGTTATTGCTAGGGGTTATGTTTTGGGTCATGGTTATGGGTTTGGTTAGGGTTATTGTTTGTGGTTGGGGTTATGGTTTGGGTTAGGGTTATGGTTTGAGTTAGGGTTATTGTTAGGGGTTATGGTTTGGGTTATGGTTACTGTTAGGGTTATGGTTATGGTTTGGGTTAGAGTTATTGTTAGGGGTTGGGGTTATGGTTTGGGTTAGGGTTATTGTTAGGGGTTATGGTGATGGTTTGGGTTATGGTGATGGTTTGGTTTATGGTTATGGTTGGGGTTAGGGTTATGGTTTAGGTTAGGTTTATTGTTAGGGGTTGGGGTTATGGTTTGGGTTAAGGTTATTGTTTGGCGTTGGGGTTATGGTTTGGGTTAGGGTTATTGTTAGGCGTTGGGGTAATAGTTTGTGTTAGGGTTATTGTTAGGGTTTAGGAGTTATGGTTTGGTTTACGGTTATTGATAGGGTTTAGGGGTTATGGTTTGGTTTACGGTTATGGTTAAGGTTATGGTTGGGGTTATGGTTTGGGTTAGCGTTATTTTTAGGGGTTAGGGGTTATGGTTTGGGTTATGGTTATTGTTGGGGTTACTGTTATGAATGTGATTATGGTTTGGGTTAGGGTTATTGTTAGGGGTTGGGGTAATAGTTTGTGTTAGGGTTATTGTTAGGGTTTAGGGGTTATGGTTTGGTTTACGGTTATGGTTAAGGTTATGGTTGGGGTTATGGTTTGGGTTTTGTTTATGGTTGGGGTTATGGTTTGGGTTAGGGTTATTGTTAGGGGTTGGGGTTATGGTTTGGGTTAGGGTTATCTTAAGGGATTAGGGGTTATGGTTTGGGTTTTGGTTATGGTTGGGGTTATGGTTTGGGTTAGGGTTATTGTTAGGGGTTGGAGTTATGGTTTCGTTTAGGGTTAATGTTGGGAGTTAGGGGTTATGTTTTGGGTTATGGTTATGTTTTGGGTTATGGTTATGGTTTGGGTTATGGTTATGGTTGGGGTTATGGTTTAGGTTAGGGTTATTGTTAGGGGTTGGGGTTATGGTTTGGGTTAGGGTTATTGTTAGGGGTTATGGTTTGGGTTATGGTTATGGTTGGGGTTATGGTTATGGTTTGGGTTAAGTTTTGGGTTAGGTTTTGGGTTAGGTTTTGTTTGAGGTTTTGGGTGAGGTTTTGGGTTAGGTTTTGGGTTAGGGTTATTGTTAGGGGTTGGGGTTATGGTTTGGGTTAGGGTTATTGTTAGGGGTTATGGTTTGGGTTATGGTAATGGTTAGGGTTATGGGTTAGGTTAGGGTTATTGTTAGGGGTTGGGGTTATGGTTTGGGTTAGGGTTATTATTAGGGGTTATGGTTTGGGTTAGGGATATTGTTAGGGGTTAGGGGTTATGGTTTGGGTTAGGGTTATTGTTAGGGGTTGGGGTTATGGTTCTGGTTATGGTTGGGGTTATGTTTGGGGTTATGGTTGGGGTTATGGTTGGAGTTATGGTTGGGGTAATGGTTAGGGTTATGGTTGGGGTTATGGCTATGGTTGGGAATATGGTTTTGGTTGGGGTTATGTTTATGGTTGGGAATCTGGTTATGGTTGGGGTTATGGTTTAGGTTAGGGTTATTATTAGGGGTTGGGGTTATGGTTTGGGTTAGGAATATTGTAAGGGATAACGGGTTATGGTTTGGGTTTTGGTTATGGTTGGGGTTATGGTTCGGGTTAGGGTTATTGTTAGGGGTTGGGGTTATGGTTTGGGTTATGCTTTGGGTTAGGGTTATTGTTAGGGGTTGGGGTTATGGTTTGTGTTAGGGTTATTTCTAGGGGTTATGTTTTGGGTTATGGCTATGGTTGGGAATATGGTTTTGGTTGGGGTTATGGTTATGGTTGGGAATCTGGTTATGGTTGGGGTTATGGTTTGGGTTAGGGTTACGGTTTGGGTTATGGTTTGGGTTATGGTTTGGGTTATGGTTTGGGTTATGGTTTGGGTTAGGGTTATGGTTTGGGTTATGGGTTGGGTTATGGGTTGGGTTATGGTTTGGGTTTGGGTTCGGGTTATGGTTTGGGTTAGGGTTATTGTTAGGGGTTGGGGGTTATGGTTTGGGTTATGGTTATGGTTGGGGTTATGGCTATGGATGGGATTATGGTTTGGGTTAGGGTTCTTGTTAGGGGTTTGGGTTAGGGTTATTGTTAGAAGTTAGGCGTTATGGTTTAGGTTATGGTTGGGGTTATGGTTTAGGTTAGGGTTATTGTTAGGGGTTGGGGTTATGGTTTGGGTTAGGGTTATCTTAAGGGATTAGGGGTTATGGTTTGGGTTAGGGTTCTTGTTAGGGGTTTGGGTTAGGGTTATTGTTAGAAGTTAGGGGTTATGGTTTGGGTTATGGTTGGGGTTATGGTTTAGGTTAGGGTTATTGTTAGGGGTTGGGGTTATGGTTTGGGTTAGGGTTATTTTAAGGGATTAGGGGTTATGGTTTGGGTTTTGGTTATGGTTGGGGTTATGGTTTGGGTTAGGGTTATTGTTAGGGGTTGGAGTTATGGTTTGGTTTAGGGTTAATGTTGGGAGTTAGGGGTTATGTTTTGGGTTATGGTTATGGTTTGGGTTATGGTTATGGTTGGGGTTATGGTTTAGGTTAGGGTTATTGTTAGGGGTTGGGGTTATGGTTTGGGTTAGGGTTATTGTAAGGGGTTATGGTTTGGGTTATGGTTATGGTTGGGGTTATGGTTATGGTTTGGGTTAAGTTTTGGGTTAGGTTTTGGTTTAGGTTTTGGGTGAGGTTTTGGGTGAGGTTTTGGGTGAGGTTTTGGGTGAGGTTTTGGGTGAGGTTTTGGGTGAGGTTTTGGGTGAGGTTTTGGGTTAGGTTTTGGGTTAGGTTTTGGGTTAGGTTTATTGTTAGGGGTTGGGGTTATGGTTTGGGTTAGGGTTATTGTTAGGGGTTAGGGGTTATGGTTTGGGTTATGGTAATGGTTGGGGTTATGGTTTAGGTTAGGGTTATTGTTAGGGGTTGGGGTTATGGTTTGGGTTAGGGTTATTATTAGGGGTTATGGTTTGGGTTAGGGATATTGTTAGGGGTTAGGGGTTATGGTTTGGGTTAGGGTTATTGTTAGGGGTTGGGGTTATGGTTTGGGTTATGGTTGGGGTTATGGTTGGGGTTATGGTTGGGGTTATGGTTGGAGTTATGGTTGGGGTTATGGTTGGGGTTATGGTTAGGGTTATGGTTAGGGTTGGGGTTATGGTTGGGGTTATGGCTAAGGTTGGGAATATGGTTTTGGTTGGGGTTATGTTTATGGTTGGGAATCTGGTTATGGTTGGGGTTATGGTTTACGTTAGGGTTATTGTTAGGGGTTGGGGTTATGGTTTGGGTTAGGAATATTGTAAGGGATAAGGGGTTATGGTTTGGGTTTTGGTTATGGTTGGGGTTATGGTTCGGGTTAGGGTTATTGTTAGGGGTTGGGGTTATGGTTTGGGTTAGGGTTATTGTTAGGGGTTGGGGTTATGGTTTGGGTTAGGGTTATTGCTAGGGGTTATGTTTTGGGTTATGGTTATGGGTTGGTGTTACGGCTGGCAGCCTGGACACACACTATGTAGGAGGTGTGTGCTTTCCTTTCTTTACCGGTATCTGCCACTGTGGCTCCACCCCTGTGACAGAGCCCTGCCCAGGCCAACACGGCTGTAATTAATTCCCCAATCATCCCTCCTGCCCTTATTTAAAGCCTTTTCAGTTGTCAGTTCACCCTTTGCCCTTGCCCTGGCCTTTGCCCTTGTCCTTGATGCCTTGCTGAGTTGCAGGCTTGTGAGTATGTTACTCCCTGTTATATTTTGTATGTGTTGTTAATGATTTTGGGTTGCATAGGGGGACTTCTTGAGATAATTTTAGACACCCATGGGTATACATATAGTTTGTGCATTTAGACACAGTTATTCCCCTGTCTAGATTATATTACATCAGTTTAACAGTGGCATCCTTCGGTCTTATTTCCTGTATTTTGTGGGTGTTCATTTGAACACCTGTCTGGGAGGGGTTTTTTACCGTGTTTATTTGAGGGTGCCACTTTAATATCTCGTGCTTCCCCTATGTTATCCCGTAGTCTGTTTTATTGACTTTATTGTAAATAAAAATAACTGAAGGCTACTTGCAATGTGTGTCCGAACTCATCTTTGACCGAACCTGTCTGCTGTGATAGTTGCGACTCCCTGGTATATCATACCCCAGGGGGAGTCGTAACAGTTGGGTTAGGGTTATTGTTTGTGGTTGGGGTTATGGTTTGGGTTAGGGTTATTGTTAGGGTTATGGTTATGGTTTGGGTTAGAGTTATTGTTAGGGGTTGGGGTAATAGTTTGTGTTAGGGTTATTGTTAGGGTTTAGGGGTTATGGTTTGGTTTACGGTTATGGTTAAGGTTATGGTTGGGGTTATGGTTTGGGTTAGCGTTATTTTTAGGGGTTAGGGGTTATGGTTTGGGTTATGGTTATTGTTGGGGTTACTGTTTTGGATGGGATTATGGTTTGGGTTAGGGTTATTGTTAGGGGTTGGGGTAATAGTTTGTGTTAGGGTTATTGTTAGGGTTTAGGCGTTATGGTTTGGTTTACGGTTATGATTAAGGTTATGGTTGGGGTTATGGTTGGGGTTATGGTTTGGGTTAGCGTTATTTTTAGGATTTAGGGGTTGTGGTTTGGGTTATAGTTATTGTTGGGGTTATGGTTATGGATGGGATTATGGTTTGGGTTAGGGTTATTGTTGGGGGTTGGGTGTTATGGTTTGGGTTATGGTTAGGGTTATGGTTATGGTTGGGGTTATGGTTGGGGTTATGGTTGGGGTTATGGTTGGGGTTATGGTTGGGGTTATGGTTGCGGTTATGGCTATGGTTGGGAATATGGTTTTGGTTGGGGTTATGGTTATGGTTGGGAATCTGGTTATGGTTGGGGTTATGGTTAGGGTTATGGTTATGGTTGGGGTTATGGTTGGGGTTTATGGCTATGGTTGGGAATATGGTTTTGGTTGGGGTTATGGTTATGGTTGGGAATCTGGTTATGGTTGGGGTTATGGTTTGGGTTAGGGTTATGGTTTGGGTTAGGGTTATGGTTTGGGTTAGGGTTATTGTTCGGGGTTGGGGTTATGGTTTGGGTTAAGGTTGGGGTTATGGTTAGGGTTATGGTTAGGGTTATGGTTTAGGTTAGGTTTATTGTTAGGGGTTGGGGTTATGGTTTGGGTTAAGGTTATTATTTGGCGTTGGGGTTATGGTTTGGGTTAGGGTTATTGTTAGGCGTTGGGGTAATAGTTTGTGTTAGGGTTATTGTTAGGGTTTAGGGGTTATGGTTTGGTTTATGGTTATTGTTAAGGTTATGGTTGGGGTTATGGTTTGGTTTTTGGTTATTGTTAAGGTTATGGTTGGGGTTATGGTTTGGGTTAGTGTTATTTTTAGGGGTTAGGGGTTATGGTTTGGGTTATGGTTATTGTTGGGGTTATGGTTGGGGTTATGGTTATGGTTGGGGTTATGGTTGGGGTTATGGTTGGGCTTATGGTTGGGGTTATGGTTGCGGTTATGGCTATGGTTGGGAATATGGTTTTGGTTGGGGTTATGGTTATGGTTGGGAATCTGGTTATGGTTGGGGTTATGGTTGGGCTTATGGTTGGGGTTATGGTTGCGGTTATGGCTATGGTTGGGAATATGGTTTTGGTTGGGGTTATGGTTAGGGTTATGGTTATGGTTGGGGTTATGGTTGGGGTTATGGTTGGGGTTATGGCTATGGTTGGGAATATGGTTTTGGTTGGGGTTATGGTTATGGTTGGGAATCTGGTTATGGTTGGGGTTATGGTTTGGGTTAGGGTTATGGTTTGGGTTAGGGTTATGGTTTGGGTTAGGGTTATGGTTTGGGTTAGGGTTATGGTTTGGGTTAGGGTTATGGTTTGGGTTGAGGTTTGGGTTATGGTTTGGGTTATGGTTTGGGTTCGGGTTATGGTTTGGGTTAGGGTTATTGTTAGGGGTTTGGGGTTATGGTTTGGGTAATGGTTATGGTTGGGGTTATGGCTATGGATGGGATTATGGTTTGGGTTAGGGTTTTTGTTAGGGGTTTTGGTTAGGGTTATTGTTAGAAGTTAGGGGTTATGGTTTGGGTTATGGTTGGGGTTATGGTTTAGGTTAGGGTTATTGTTAGGGGTTGGGGGTATGGTTTGGGTTAGGGTTATTTTAAGGGATTAGGGGTTATGGTTTGGGTTTCTTTTATGGTTGGGGTTATGGTTTGGGTTAGGGTTATTGTTAGGGGTTGGGGTTATGGTTTGGGTTATGGTCGGGGTTATGGTCGGGGTTATGGTTGGGGTTATGGTTGGGGTTATGGTTGGGGTTATGGTTGGAGTTATGGTTGGGGTTATGGTTAGGGTTATGGTTAGGGTTGGGGTTATGGTTGGGGTTATGGCTATGGTTGGGGTTATGGCTATGGTTGGGAATATGGTTTTGGTTGGGGTTATGTTTATGGTCGGGAATCTGGTTATGGTTGGGGTTATGGTTTAGGTTAGGGTTATTGTTAGGGGTTGGGGTTGTGGTTTGGGTTAGGAATATTGTAAGGGATAAGGGGTTATGGTTATGGTTATGGGTTGGGTTAGGGTTATTGTTTGTGGTTGGGGTTATGGTTTGGGTTAGGGTTATTGTTAGGGGTTATGGTTTGGGTTATGGTTATGGTTTGGGTTAGGGTTATTGTTAGGGGTTGGGGTTATGGTTTGGGTTATGGTTTGGGTTATGGTTTGGGTTATGGTTTGGGTTATGGTTATTGTTAGGGGTTGGGGTTATGGTTTGGGTTAGGGTTATTGCTAGGGGTTATGGTTACTGTTAGGGTTATGGTTATGGTTTGGGTTAGAGTTATTGTTAGGGGTTGGGGTTATGGTTTGGGTTAGGGTTATTGTTAGGGGTTATGGTGATGGTTTGGGTTATGGTGATGGTTTGGTTTATGGTTATGGTTGGGGTTAGGGTTATGGTTTAGGTTAGGTTTATTGTTAGGGGTTGGGGTTATGGTTTGGGCTAAGGTTATTGTTTGGCGTTGGGGTTATGGTTTGGGTTAGGGTTATTGTTAGGCGTTGGGGTAATAGTTTGTGTTAGGGTTATTGTTAGGGTTTAGGGGTTATGGTTTGGTTTACCGTTATGGTTAAGGTTATGGTTGGGGTTATGGTTTGGGTTAGCGTTATTTTTAGGTGTTAGGGGTTATGGTTTGGGTTATGGTTATTGTTGGGGTTATGGTTATGGATGGAATTATGGTTTGGGTTAGGGTTATTGATGGGGGTTTGGTGTTATGGTTTGGGTTATGGTTATGGTTTGGGTTATGGTTATGGTTATGGTTTGGGTTATGGTTATGGTTATGGTTTGGGTTATGGTTATGGTTGGGGTTATGGTTGGGGTTATGGTTTGGGTTAGGGTTATTGTTAGGGGTTATGGTTTGGGTTAGGGATATTGTTAGGGGTTAGGGGTTATGGTTTGGGTAAGGGTTGGGGTTATGGTTGGGGTTATGGTTGGGGTTATGGTTGGGGTAAGGGGTTGGGGTTATGGTTTGGGTTAGGGTTATTTTTAGGGGTTGGGGTTATGGTTTGGGTTAGAGTCATTGCTAGGGGTTATGTTTTGGGTTATGGTTATGGTTATGGGTTGGGTTAGGGTTATTGTTTGTGGTTGGGGTTATGGTTTGGGTTAGGGTTATTGTTAGGGGTTATGGTTTGGGTTATGGTTACTGTTAGGGTTATGGTTATGGTTTGGGTTAGAGTTATTGTTAGGGGTTGGGGTTATGGTTTGGGTTAGGGTTAGGGTTATTGTTAGGGGTTAGTGTGATGGTTTGGGTTATGGTGATGGTTTGGTTTATTGTTATGGTTGGGGTTATGGTTAGGGTTATGGTTTAGGTTAGGTTTATTGTTAGGGGTTGGGGTTATGGTTTGGGTTAAGGTTATTGTTTGGCGTTGGGGTTATGGTTTGGGTTAGGGTTATTGTTAGGCGTTGGGGTAATAGTTTGTGTTAGGGTTATTGTTAGGGTTTAGGGGTTATGGTTTGGTTTACGGTTATGGTTAAGGTTATGGTTGGGGTTATGGTTTGGGTTAGCGTTATTTTTAGGGGTTAGGGGTTATGGTTTGGGTTATGGTTATTGTTGGGGTTATGGTTATGGATGGGATAATGGTTTGGGTTAGAGTTATTGTTAGGGGTTGGGGTAATAGTTTGTGTTAGGGTTATTGTTAGGGTTTAGGGGTTATGATTTGGTTTACAGTTATGGTTAAGGTTATGGTTGGGGTTATGGTTTGGGTTAGCGTTATTTTTAGGAGTTAGGGGTTATGGTTTGGGTTATGGTTATTGTTGGGGTTACTGTTATGGATGGGATTATGGTTTGGGTTAGGGTTATTGTTAGGGTTTAGGGGTTATGGTTTGGTTTACAGTTATGGTTAAGGTTATGGTTGCGGTTATGGTTTGGTTTACAGTTATGGTTAAGGTTATGGTTGGGGTTATGGTTTGGGTTAGGGTTATTGTTAGGGGTTGGGGTTATGGTTTGGGTTAGGGTTATTGTTAGGGGTTATGGTTTGGGTTATGGTTATGGTTGGGGTTATGGTTGGGGTTATGGTTGGGCTTATGGTTGGGGTTATGGTTGCGGTTATGGCTATGGTTGGGAATATGGTTTTGGTTGGGGTTATGGTTATGGTTGGGAATCTGGTTATGGTTGGGGTTATGGTTTGGGTTAGGGTTATGGTTTGGGTTAGGGTTATGGTTTGGGTTAGGGTTATGGTTTGGGTTAGGGTTATGGTTTGGGTTATGGTTTGGGTTATGGTTTGGGTTATGGTTTGGGTTATGGTTTGGGTTCGGGTTATGGTTTGGGTTAGGGTTATTGTTAGGGGTTTGGGGTTATGGTTTGGGTAATGGTTATGGTTGGGGTTATGGCTATGGATGGGATTATGGTTTGGGTTAGGGTTTTTGTTAGGGGTTTTGGTTAGGGTTATTGTTAGAAGTTAGGGGTTATGGTTTGGGTTATGGTTGGGGTTATGGTTTAGGTTAGGGTTATTGTTAGGGGTTGGGGGTATGGTTTGGGTTAGGGTTATTTTAAGGGATTAGGGGTTATGGTTTGGGTTTTGTTTATGGTTGGGGTTATGGTTTGGGTTAGGGTTATTGTTAGGGGTTGGGGTTATGGTTTGGGTTATGGTCGGGGTTATGGTCGGGGTTATGGTTGGGGTTATGGTTGGGGTTATGGTTGGGGTTATGGTTGGAGTTATGGTTGGGGTTATGGTTAGGGTTATGGTTAGGGTTGGGGTTATGGTTGGGGTTATGGCTATGGTTGGGGTTATGGCTATGGTTGGGAATATGGTTTTGGTTGGGGTTATGTTTATGGTCGGGAATCTGGTTATGGTTGGGGTTATGGTTTAGGTTAGGGTTATTGTTAGGGGTTGGGGTTGTGGTTTGGGTTAGGAATATTGTAAGGGATAAGGGGTTATGGTTATGGTTATGGGTTGGGTTAGGGTTATTGTTTGTGGTTGGGGTTATGGTTTGGGTTAGGGTTATTGTTAGGGGTTATGGTTTGGGTTATGGTTATGGTTTGGGTTAGGGTTATTGTTAGGGGTTGGGGTTATGGTTTGGGTTATGGTTTGGGTTATGGTTTGGGTTATGGTTTGGGTTATGGTTTGGGTTATGGTTTGGGTTATGGTTATTGTTAGGGGTTGGGGTTATGGTTTGGGTTAGGGTTATTGCTAGGGGTTATGGTTACTGTTAGGGTTATGGTTTGGGTTAGAGTTATTGTTAGGGGTTGGGGTTATGGTTTGGGTTAGGGTTATTGTTAGGGGTTATGGTGATGGTTTGGGTTATGGTGATGGTTTGGTTTATGGTTATGGTTGGGGTTAGGGTTATGGTTTAGGTTAGGTTTATTGTTAGGGGTTGGGGTTATGGTTTGGGCTAAGGTTATTGTTTGGCGTTGGGGTTATGGTTTGGGTTAGGGTTATTGTTAGGCGTTGGGGTAATAGTTTGTGTTAGGGTTATTGTTAGGGTTTAGGGGTTATGGTTTGGTTTACCGTTATGGTTAAGGTTATGGTTGGGGTTATGGTTTGGGTTAGCGTTATTTTTAGGTGTTAGGGGTTATGGTTTGGGTTATGGTTATTGTTGGGGTTATGGTTATGGATGGAATTATGGTTTGGGTTAGGGTTATTGATGGGGGTTTGGTGTTATGGTTTGGGTTATGGTTATGGTTTGGGTTATGGTTATGGTTATGGTTTGGGTTATGGTTATGGTTATGGTTTGGGTTATGGTTATGGTTGGGGTTATGGTTGGGGTTATGGTTTGGGTTAGGGTTATTGTTAGGGGTTATGGTTTGGGTTAGGGATATTGTTAGGGGTTAGGGGTTATGGTTTGGGTAAGGGTTGGGGTTATGGTTGGGGTTATGGTTGGGGTTATGGTTGGGGTAAGGGGTTGGGGTTATGGTTTGGGTTAGGGTTATTTTTAGGGGTTGGGGTTATGGTTTGGGTTAGAGTCATTGCTAGGGGTTATGTTTTGGGTTATGGTTATGGTTATGGGTTGGGTTAGGGTTATTGTTTGTGGTTGGGGTTATGGTTTGGGTTAGGGTTATTGTTAGGGGTTATGGTTTGGGTTATGGTTACTGTTAGGGTTATGGTTATGGTTTGGGTTAGAGTTATTGTTAGGGGTTGGGGTTATGGTTTGGGTTAGGGTTAGGGTTATTGTTAGGGGTTAGTGTGATGGTTTGGGTTATGGTGATGGTTTGGTTTATTGTTATGGTTGGGGTTATGGTTAGGGTTATGGTTTAGGTTAGGTTTATTGTTAGGGGTTGGGGTTATGGTTTGGGTTAAGGTTATTGTTTGGCGTTGGGGTTATGGTTTGGGTTAGGGTTATTGTTAGGCGTTGGGGTAATAGTTTGTGTTAGGGTTATTGTTAGGGTTTAGGGGTTATGGTTTGGTTTACGGTTATGGTTAAGGTTATGGTTGGGGTTATGGTTTGGGTTAGCGTTATTTTTAGGGGTTAGGGGTTATGGTTTGGGTTATGGTTATTGTTGGGGTTATGGTTATGGATGGGATAATGGTTTGGGTTAGAGTTATTGTTAGGGGTTGGGGTAATAGTTTGTGTTAGGGTTATTGTTAGGGTTTAGGGGTTATGATTTGGTTTACAGTTATGGTTAAGGTTATGGTTGGGGTTATGGTTTGGGTTAGCGTTATTTTTAGGAGTTAGGGGTTATGGTTTGGGTTATGGTTATTGTTGAGGTTACTGTTATGGATGGGATTATGGTTTGGGTTAGGGTTATTGTTAGGGTTTAGGGGTTATGGTTTGGTTTACAGTTATGGTTAAGGTTATGGTTGCATACCTGTCAACTGGTACGTTCTCGCCGTAATTGGTACAACTGAAAGCCCATTTTTATATTGGTACGCTGTACACATGAAAATGGTACGCTAAACGGTGATTTTGAGAAAAAAAAATAAATTAAGGCACTTTCTAGCCATTTTTCACCATCCGCCATTGTTTCTTCCCGGAAACGCATGTCTGCCAAGTGATATATGTACCGGCGCCTCTGATTGGCTAAAAAAAAAAGATCATGATAAACATTTCGTTTTGTAACACTTTCACCATGTGATTTCCGTTTCCTGTTCCCTTGTTTATGTTTACTTTCATTTGATCAGCTGTTTCTGGCATTTTCTACTTGTTGTTCGTGATTTTTTACAAAAAAGTAAAGTGGTAAGATTTTCCATGTATTTATACATATGTGTAAGGGCGAAAACAAAATTTGGTAAGATCACAAATGGTTCGAGGTTGACAGGTATGTGGTTGGGGTTATGGTTTGGTTTACAGTTATGGTTAAGGTTATGGTTGGGGTTATGGTTTGGGTTAGGGTTATTGTTAGGGGTTGGGGTTATGGTTTGGGTTAGGGTTATTGTTAGGGGTTATGGTTTGGGTTATGGTTATGGTTGGGGTTATGGTTAGGTTTTGGGTTAGGGTTATTGTTAGGGGTTGGGGTTATGGTTTGGGTTAGGGTTATTGTTAGGGGTTAGGGGTTATGGTTTGGGTTATGGTTGGGGTTATGGTTGGGGTTATGGTTTGGGTTATGATTGGAGTTATGGTCTGGGTTATGGTCTGGGTTATGGTTAGGGTTATGGTTAGGGTTGGGGTTATGGTTGGGGTTATGGCTATGGTTCGGAATATGGTTTTGGTTCGGGTTATGTTTATGGTTGGGAATCTGGTTATGGTTGGGGTTATGGTTTGGGTTTGGGTTATGGTTATGGTTTAGGTTAGGGTTATTGTTAGGGGTTGGGGTTATGGTTTGGGTTATGGTTTGGGTTATGGTTTGGGTTATGGTTTGGGTTATGGTTTGGGTTATGGTTTGGGTTATGGTTATTGTTAGGGGTTGGGGTTATGGTTTGGGTTAGGGTTATTGCTAGGGGTTATGGTTACTGTTAGGGTTATGGTTATGGTTTGGGTTCGAGTTATTGTTAGGGGTTGGGGTTATGGTTTGGGTTAGGGTTATTGTTAGGGGTTATGGTGATGGTTTGGGTTATGGTGATGGTTTGGTTTATGGTTATGGTTTAGGTTAGGTTTATTGTTAGGGGTTGGGGTTATGGTTTGGGTTAAGGTTATTGTTTGGCGTTGGGGTTATGGTTTGGGTTAGGGTTATTGTTAGGCGTTGGGGTAATAGTTTGTGTTAGGGTTATTGTTAGGGTTTAGGGGTTATGGTTTGGTTTACGGTTATGGTTAAGGTTACGGTTGGGGTTATGGTTTGGGTTAGCGTTATTTTTAGGTGTTAGGGGTTATGGTTTGGGTTATGGTTATTGTTGGGGTTATGGTTATGGATGGAATTATGGTTTGGGTTAGGGTTATTGTTGGGGGTTTGGTGTTATGGTTTGGGTTATGGTTATGGTTTGGGTTATGGTTATGGTTTGGGTTATGGTTATGGTTATGGTTTGGGTTATGGTTATGGTTATGGTTTGGGTTATGGTTATGGTTATGGTTATGGTTATGGTTATGGTTATGGTTATGGTTATGGTTTGGGTTATGGTTATGGTTGGGGTTATGGTTTGGGTTAGGGTTATTGTTAGGGGTTATGGTTTGGGTTAGGGATATTGTTAGGGGTTAGGGGTTATGGTTTGGGTAAGGGTTGGGGTTATGGTTGGGGTTATGGTTGGGGTAAGGGGTTGGGGTTATGGTTTGGGTTAGGGTTATTTTTAGGGGTTGGGGTTATGGTTTGGGTTAGGGTCATTGCCAGGGGTTATGTTTTGGGTTATGGTTATGGTTATGGGTTGGGTTAGGGTTATTGTTTGTGGTTGGGGTTATGGTTTGGGTTAGGGTTATTGTTAGGGGTTATGGTTTGGGTTATGGTTACTGTTAGGGTTATGGTTATGGTTTGGGTTAGAGTTATTGTTAGGGGTTGGGGTTATGGTTTGGGTTAGGGTTAGGGTTATTGTTAGGGGTTATTGTGATGGTTTGGGTTATGGTGATGGTTTGGTTTATTGTTATGGTTGGGGTTAGGGTTATGGTTTAGGTTAGGTTTATTGTTAGGGGTTGGGGTTATGGTTTGGGTTAAGGTTATTGTTTGGCGTTGGGGTTATGGTTTGGGTTAGGGTTATTGTTAGGCGTTGGGGTAATAGTTTGTGTTAGGGTTATTGTTAGGGTTTAGGGGTTATGGTTTGGTTTACGGTTATGGTTAAGGTTATGGTTGGGGTTATGGTTTGGGTTAGCGTTATTTTTAGGGGTTAGGGGTTATGGTTTGGGTTATGGTTATTGTTGGGGTTATGGTTATGGATGGGATAATGGTTTGGGTTAGGGTTATTGTTAGGGTTTAGGGGTTATGGTTTGGTTTACAGTTATGGTTAAGGTTATGGTTGGGGTTATGGTTTGGTTTACAGTTATGGTTAAGGTTATGGTTGGGGTTATGGTTTGGGTTAGGGTTATTGTTAGGGGTTGGGGTTATGGTTTGGGTTAGGGTTATTGTTAGGGGTTATGGTTTGGGTTATGGTTATGGTTGGGCTTATGGTTATGGTTTGGGTTAGGTTTTGGGTTAGGTTTTGGGTTAGGTTTTGGGTTAGGTTTTGGGTTAGGGTTATTGTTAGGGGTTGGGGTTATGGTTTGGGTTAGGGTTATTGTTAGGGGTTAGGGGTTATGGTTTGGGTTATGGTTGGGGTTATGGTTTGGGTTATGATTGGAGTTATGGTTGGGTTTATGGTTAGGGTTATGGTTAGGGTTGGGGTTATGGTTGGGGTTATGGCTATGGTTCGGAATATGGTTTTGGTTCGGGTTATGTTTATGGTTGGGAATCTGGTTATGGTTGGGGTTATGGTTTGGGTTTGGGTTATGGTTATGGTTTAGGTTAGGGTTATTGTTAGGGGTTGGGGTTATGGTTTGGGTTATGGTTTGGGTTATGGTTTGGGTTATGGTTTGGGTTATGGTTTGGGTTATGGTTTGGGTTATGGTTTGGGTTATGGTTTGGGTTATGGTTTGGGTTATGGTTTGGGTTATGGTTTGGGTTATGGTTTGGGTTATGGTTTGGGTTATGGTTTGGGTTATGGTTTGGGTTATGGTTTGGGTTATGGTTTGGGTTATGGTTTGGGTTATGGTTTGGGTTATGGTTTGGGTTATGGTTTGGGTTATGGTTGGGGTTATGGTTTGGGTTAGGGTTATTGTTAGGGGTTATGGTTTGGGTTATGGTTATGGTTGGGCTTATGGTTATGGTTTGGGTTAGGTTTTGGGTTAGGTTTTGGGTTAGGTTTTGGGTTAGGGTTATTGTTAGGGGTTGGGGTTATGGTTTGGGTTAGGGTTATTGTTAGGGGTTAGGGGTTATGGTTTGGGTTATGGTTGGGGTTATGGTTTGGGTTATGATTGGAGTTATGGTTGGGTTTATGGTTAGGGTTATGGTTAGGGTTGGGGTTATGGTTGGGGTTATGGCTATGGTTCGGAATATGGTTTTGGTTCGGGTTATGTTTATGGTTGGGAATCTGGTTATGGTTGGGGTTATGGTTTGGGTTTGGGTTATGGTTATGGTTTAGGTTAGGGTTATTGTTAGGGGTTGGGGTTATGGTTTGGGTTATGGTTTGGGTTATGGTTTGGGTTATGGTTTGGGTTATGGTTTGGGTTATGGTTTGGGTTATGGTTTGGGTTATGGTTTGGGTTATGGTTTGGGTTATGGTTTGGGTTATGGTTTGGGTTATGGTTTGGGTTATGGTTTGGGTTATGGTTTGGGTTATGGTTTGGGTTATGGTTTGGGTTATGGTTTGGGTTATGGTTTGGGTTATGGTTTGGGTTATGGTTTGGGTTATGGTTTGGGTTATGGTTTGGGTTATGGTTTGGGTTATGGTTTGGGTTATGGTTTGGGTTATGGTTTGGGTTATGGTTTGGGTTATGGTTTGGGTTATGGTTTGGGTTATGGTTTGGGTTATGGTTTGGGTTATGGTTTGGGTTATGGTTTGGGTTATGGTTTGGGTTATGGTTTGGGTTATGGTTTGGGTTATGGTTTGGGTTATGGTTTGGGTTATGGTTTGGGTTATGGTTTGGGTTAGCGTTATTGTTAGGGGTTGGGGTTATGGTTTTGGTTAGGGTTATTGCTAGGGGTTATGTTTTGGGTTATGGTTATGGTTATGGGTTGGGTTAGGGTTATTGTTTGTGGTTGGGGTTATAGTTTGGGTTAGGGTTATTGTTAGGGGTTATGGTTTGGGTTATGGTTATGGTTTGGGTTAGGGTTATTGTTAGGGGTTGGGGTTATGGTTTGGGTTATGGTTTGGGTTATGGTTTGGGTTATGGTTTGGGTTATGGTTTGGGTTATGGTTTGGGTTATGGTTTGGGTTAGGGTTATTGTTAGGGGTTGGGGTTATGGTTTGGGTTAGGGTTATTGCTAGGGGTTATGTTTTGGGTTATGGTTATGGTTATGGGTTCGGTTAGGGTTATTGTTTGTGGTTGGGGTTATGGTTTGGGTTAGGGTTATTGTTAGGGGTTATGGTTTGGGTTATGGTTACTGTTAGGGTTATGGTTATGGTTTGGGTTAGAGTTATTGTTAGGGGTTGGGGTTATGGTTTGGGTTTGGGTTATTGTTAGGGGTTATGGTGATAGTTTGGGTTATGGTGATGGTTTGGTTTATGGTTATGGTTGGGGTTAGGGTTATGGTTTAGGTTAGGTTTATTGTTAGGGGTTGGGGTTAAGGTTTGGGTTAAGGTTATTGTTTGGCGTTGGGGTTATGGTTTGGGTTAGGGTTATTGTTAGGCGTTGGGGTAATAGTTTGCGTTAGGGTTATTGTTAGGGTTTAGGGGTTATGGTTTGGTTTACGGTTATGGTTAAGGTTAAGGTTATGGTTGGGGTTATGGTTTGGGTTAGCGTTATTTTTAGGTGTTAGGGGTTATGGTTTGGGTTATGGTTATTGTTGGGGTTATGGTTATGGATGGGATTATGGTTTGGGTTAGGGTTATTGTTGGGGGTTGGGTGTTATGGTTTGGGTTAGGGTTATTGTTGGGGGTTGGGTGTTATGGTTTGGGTTATGGTTATGGTTTGGGTTATGGTTTGGGTTATGGTTTGGGTTATGGTTATGGTTGGGGTTATGGTTTGGGTTAGGGTTATTGTTAGGGGTTATGGTTTGGGTTAGGGATATTGTTAGGGGTTAGGGGTTATGGTTTGGGTAAGGGTTGGGGTTATGGTTGGGGTTATGGTTGGGGTTATGGTTGGGGTTATGGTTGGGGTTATGGTTGGGGTTATGGTTGGGGTTATGGTTGGGGTTATGGTTGGGGTTATGGTTGGGGTTATGGTTGGGGTTATGGTTATGGTTGGGGTTATTGTTGGGGTTATGGTTGGGGTTATGGTTGGGGTTATGGTTGGGGTTATGGCTATGGTTGGGGTTATGGTTTTGGTTGGGGTTATGGTTATGGTTGGGAATATGGTTATGGTTGGGGTTATGGTTTGGGTTAGGGTTATGGTTTGGGTTAGGGTTATGGTTTGGGTTATGGTTTGGGTTATGGTTTGGGTTCGGGTGATTGTTTGGGTTAGGGTTAGGGTTAGGGTTATGGTTATGGTTTGGGTTATGGTTATGGTTGGGGTTATGGTTTAGTTTAGGGTTATTGTTAGGGGTTGGGGTTATGGTTTGGGTTAGGGTTATTGTTAGGGGTTATGGTTTGGGTTATGGTTTGGGTTATGGTTATGGTTGGGGTTATGGTTATGGTTTGGGTTAGGTTTTGGGTTAGGTTTTGGGTTAGGTTTTGGGTTAGGTTTTGGGTTATGTTTTGGGTTAGGTTTTGGGTTAGGTTTTGGGTTAGGGTTCTTGTTAGGGGTTGGGGTTATGGTTTGGGTTAGGGTTATTGTTAGGGGTTAGGGGTTATGGTTTGGGTTATGGTAATGGTTGGGGTTATGGTTTAGGTTAGGGTTATTGTTAGGGGTTGGGGTTTATGGTTTGGGTTAGGGTTATTATTAGGGGTTATGGTTTGGGTTGTTATGGTTTGGGTTAGGGATATTGTTAGGGGTTAGGGGTTATGGTTTGGGTTATGGTTATTGTTGGGGTTATGGTTATGGATGGGATAATGGTTTGGGTTAGGGTTATTGTTAGGGGTTATGGTGATGGTTTGGGTTATGGTGATGGTTTGGGTTATGGTGATGGTTTGGTTTATGGTTATGGTTGGGGTTATGGTTAGGGTTATGGTTAGGCTTATGGTTTAGGTTAGGTTTATTGTTAGGGGTTGGGGTTATGGTTTGGGTTAGGGTTATTGTTAGGCGTTGGGGTTATGGTTTGGGTTAGGGTTATGGTTTGGGTTAGGGTTATTGTTAGGCGTTGGGGTAATAGTTTGTGTTAGGGTTATTGTTAGGGTTTAGGGGTTATGGTTTGGTTTACGGTTATGGTTAAGGTTATGGTTGGGGTTATGGTTTGAGTTAGCGTTATTTTTAGGGGTTAGGGGTTATGGTTTGGGTTATGGTTATTGTTGGGGTTATGGTTGGGGTTATGGTTGGGGTTATGGTTGGGCTTATGGTTGGGGTTATGGTTGCTGTTATGGCTATGGTTGGGAATATGGTTTTGGTTGGGGTTATGGTTATGGTTGGGAATCTGGTTATGGTTGGGGTTATGGTTAGGGTTATGGTTATGGTTGGGGTTATGGTTGGGGTTATGGTTGGGGTTATGGTTGGGGTTATGGTTGGGGTTATGGTTGGGGTTATGGTTGGGGTTATGGTTGGGGTTATGGTTGGGGTTATGGTTGGGGTTATGGTTGGGGTTATGGCTATGGTTGGGAATATGGTTTTGGTTGGGGTTATGGTTATGGTTGGGAATCTGGTTATGGTTGGGGTTATGGTTTGGGTTAGGGTTATGGTTTGGGTTAGGGTTATGGTTTGGGTTAGGGTTATGGTTTGGGTTATGGTTTGGGTTATGGTTTGGGTTCGGGTTATGGTTTGGGTTAGGGTTATTGTTAGGGGTTTGGGGTTATGGTTTGGGTTAGGGTTATGGTTTGGGTTAGGGTTATGGTTTGGGTTAGGGTTATGGTTTGGGTTATGGTTTGGGTTCGGGTTATGGTTTGGGTTAGGGTTATTGTTAGGGGTTTGGGGTTATGGTTTGGGTAATGGTTATGGTTGGGGTTATGGCTATGGATGGGATTATGGTTTGGGTTAGGGTTTTTGGTTAGGGTTATTGTTAGAAGTTAGGGGTTATGGTTTGGGTTATGGTTGGGGTTATGGTTTAGGTTAGGGTTATTGTTAGGGGTTGGGGTTATGGTTTGGGTTAGGGTTATTTTAAGGGATTAGGGGTTATGGTTTGGGTTTTGTTTATGGTTGGGGTTATGGTTTGGGTTAGGGTTATTGTTAGGGGTTGGGGTTATGGTTTGGGTTATGGTCGGGGTTATGGTTGGGGTTATGGTTGGGGTTATGGTTGGGGTTATGGTTGGATTTATGGTTGGGGTTATGGTTAGGGTTATGGTTAGGGTTGGGGTTATGGTTGGGGTTATGGTTGGGGTTATGGTTGGGGTTATGGTTGGAGTTATGGTTGGGGTTATGGTTAGGGTTATGGTTAGGGTTGGGGTTATGGTTGGGGTTATGGCTATGGTTGGGAATATGGTTTTGGTTGGGGTTATGTTTATGGTCGGGAATCTGGTTGTGGTTGTGGTTATGGTTTAGGTTAGGGTTATTGTTAGGGGTTGGGGTTGTGGTTTGGGTTAGGAATATTGTAAGGGATAAGGGGTTATGGTTTAGGTTATGGTTTAGGTTATGGTTTGGGTTATGGTTTGGGTTATGGTTTGGGTTATGGTTTGGGTTAGCGTTATTGTTAGGGGTTGGGGTTATGGTTTTGGTTAGGGTTATTGCTAGGGGTTATGTTTTGGGTTATGGTTATGGTTATGGGTTGGGTTAGGGTTATTGTTTGTGGTTGGGGTTATGGTTTGGGTTAGGGTTATTGTTAGGGGTTATGGTTTGGGTTATGGTTATGGTTTGGGTTAGGGTTATTGTTAGGGGTTGGGGTTATGGTTTGGGTTATGGTTTGGGTTATGGTTTGGGTTATGGTTTGGGTTATGGTTTGGGTTATGGTTTGGGTTATGGTTTGGGTTATGGTTATTGTTAGGAGTTGGGGTTATGGTTTGGGTTAGGGTTATTGCTAGGGGTTATGGTTATGGTTTGGGTTAGAGTTATTGTTAGGGGTTGGGGTTATGGTTTGGGTTAGGGTTATTGTTAGGGGTTATGGTGATGGTTTGGGTTATGGTGATGGTTTGGTTTATGGTTATGGTTGGGTTTAGGGTTATGGTTTAGGTTAGGTTTATTGTTAGGGGTTGGGGTTATGGTTTGGGTTAAGGTTATTGTTTGGCGTTGGGGTTATGGTTTGGGTTAGGGTTATTGTTAGGCGTTGGGGTAATAGTTTGTGTTAGGGTTATTGTTAGGGTTTAGGGGTTATTGTTTGGTTTACGGTTATGGTTAAGGTTATGGTTGGGGTTATGGTTTGGGTTAGCGTTATTTTTAGGTGTTAGGGGTTATGGTTTGGGTTATGGTTATTGTTGGGGTTATGGTTATGGATGGAATTATGGTTTGGGTTAGGGTTATTGTTGGGGGTTTGGTGTTATGGTTTGGGTTATGGTTATGGTTTGGGTTATGGTTATGGTTATGGTTATGGTTTGGGTTATGGTTATGGTTATGGTTGGGGTTATGGTTTGGGTTAGGGTTATTGTTAGGGGTTATGGTTTGGGTTAGGGATATTGTTAGGGGTTAGGGGTTATGGTTTGGGTAAGGGTTGGGGTTATGGTTGGGGTTATGGTTGGGGTTATGGTTGGGGTAAGGGGTTGGGGTTATGGTTTGGGTTAGGGTTATTTTTAGGGGTTGGGGTTATGGTTTGGGTTAGGGTCATTGCCAGGGGTTATGTTTTGGGTTATGGTTATGGTTATGGGTTGGGTTAGGGTTATTGTTTGTGGTTGGGGTTATGGTTTGGGTTAGGGTTATTGTTAGGGGTTATGGTTTGGGTTATGGTTACTGTTAGGGTTATGGTTATGGTTTGGGTTAGAGTTATTGTTAGGGGTTGGGGTTATGGTTTGGGTTAGGGTTAGGGTTATTGTTAGGGGTTATTGTGATGGTTTGGGTTATGGTGATGGTTTGGTTTATTGTTATGGTTGGGGTTATGGTTAGGGTTATGGTTTAGGTTAGGTTTATTGTTAGGGGTTGGGGTTATGGTTTGGGTTAAGGTTATTGTTTGGCGTTGGTGTTATGGTTTGGGTTAGGGTTATTGTTAGGCGTTGGGGTAATAGTTTGTGTTAGGGTTATTGTTAGGGTTTAGGGGTTATGGTTTGGTTTACGGTTATGGTTATGGTTGGGGTTATGGTTTGGGTTAGCGTTATTTTTAGGGGTTAGGGGTAATGGTTTGGGTTATGGTTATTGTTGGGGTTATGGTTATGGATGGGATAATGGTTTGGGTTAGGGTTATTGTTAGGGGTTGGGGTAATAGTTTGTGTTAGGGTTATTGTTAGGGTTTAGGGGTTATGATTTGGTTTACGGTTATTTTTAAGGTTATGGTTGGGGTTATGGTTTGGGTTAGCGTTATTTTTAGGAGTTAGGGGTTATGGTTTGGGTTATGGTTATTGTTGGGGTTACTGTTATGGATGGGATTATGGTTTGGGTTAGGGTTATTGTTAGGGTTTAGGGGTTATGGTTTGGTTTACAGTTATGGTTAAGGTTATGGTTGGGGTTATGGTTTGGTTTACAGTTATGGTTAAGGTTATGGTTGGGGTTATGGTTTGGGTTAGGGTTATTGTTAGGGGTTGGGGTTATGGTTTGGGTTAGGGTTATTGTTAGGGGTTATGGTTTGGGTTATGGTTATAGTTGGGGTTATGGTTATGGTTTGGGTTAGGTTTTGGGTTAGGTTTTGGGTTAGGTTTTGGGTTAGGGTTATTGTTAGGGGTTGGGGTTATGGTTTGGGTTAGGGTTATTGTTAGGGGTTAGGGGTTATGGTTTGGGTTATGGTTGGGGTTATGGTTGGGGTTATGGTTTGGGTTATGATTGGAGTTATGGTTGGGGTTATGGTTAGGGTTATGGTTAGGGTTGGGGTTATGGTTGGGGTTAAGGCTATGGTTCGGAATATGGTTTTGGTTCGGGTTATGTTTATGGTTGGGAATCTGGTTATGGTTGGGGTTATGGTTTGGGTTTGGGTTATGGTTATGGTTTAGGTTAGGGTTATTGTTAGGGGTTGGGGATATGGTTTGGGTTTGGGTTATGGTTATGGTTTAGGTTAGGGTTATTGTTAGGGGTTGGGGTTATGGTTTGGGTTATGGTTTGGGTTATGGTTTGGGTTATGGTTTGGGTTATGGTTTGGGTTATGGTTTGGGTTATGGTTTGGGTTATGGTTTGGGTTATGGTTTGGGTTATGGTTTGGGTTATGGTTTGGGTTATGGTTTGGGTTATGGTTTGGGTTAGCGTTATTGTTAGGGGTTGGGGTTATGGTTTTGGTTAGGGTTATTGCTAGGGGTTATGTTTTGGGTTATGGTTATGGTTATGGGTTGGGTGAGGGTTATTGTTTGTGGTTGGGGTTATGGTTTGGGTTAGGGTTATTGTTAGGGGTTATGGTTTGGGTTATGGTTATGGTTTGGGTTAGGGTTATTGTTAGGGGTTGGGGTTATGGTTTGGGTTATGGTTTGGGTTATGGTTTGGGTTATGGTTTAGGTTATGGTTTGGGTTATGGTTTGGGTTATGGTTTGGGTTATGGTTTGGGTTATGGTTTGGGTTATGGTTTGGGTTAGGGTTATTGTTAGGGGTTGGGGTTATGGTTTGGGTTAGGGTTATTGCTAGGGGTTATGTTTTGGGTTATGGTTATGGTTATGGGTTCGGTTAGGGTTATTGTTTGTGGTTGGGGTTATGGTTTGGGTTAGGGTTATTGTTAGGGGTTATGGTTTGGGTTATGGTTACTGTTAGGGTTATTGTTATGGTTTGGGTTAGAGTTATTGTTAGGGGTTGGGGTTATGGTTTGGGTTAGGGTTATTGTTAGGGGTTATGGTGATAGTTTGGGTTATGGTGATGGTTTGGTTTGTGGTTATGGTTGGGGTTAGGGTTATGGTTTAGGTTAGGTTTATTGTTAGGGGTTGGGGTTAAGGTTTGGGTTAAGGTTATTGTTTGGCGTTGGGGTTATGGTTTGGGTTAGGGTTATTGTTAGGCGTTGGGGTAATAGTTTGTGTTAGGGTTATTGTTAGGGTTTAGGGGTTATGGTTTGGTTTACGGATATGGTTAAGGTTATGGTTGGGGTTATGGTTTGGGTTAGCGTTATTTTTAGGTGTTAGGGGTTATGGTTTGGGTTATGGTTATTGTTGGGGTTATGGTTATGGATGGGATTATGGTTTGGGTTAGGGTTATTGTTGGGGGTTGGGTGTTATGGTTTGGGTTATGGTTATGGTTTGGGTTATGGTTATGGTTTGGGTTATGGTTATGGTTTGGGTTATGGTTATGGTTGGGGTTATGGTTTGGGTTAGGGTTATTGTTAGGGGTTATGGTTTGGGTTAGGGATATTGTTAGGGGTTAGGGGTTATGGTTTGGGTAAGGGTTGGGGTTATGGTTGGGGTTATGGTTGGGGTTATGGTTGGGGTTATGGTTGGGGTTATGGTTGGGGTTATGGTTGGGGTTATGGTTGGGGTTATGGTTGGGGTTATGGTTGGGGTTATGGTTGGGGTTATGGTTGGGGTTATGGTTGGGGTTATGGTTGGGGTTATGGTTGGGGTTATGGTTGGGGTTATGGTTGGGGTTATGGTTGGGGTTATGGTTGGGGTTATGGTTGGGGTTATGGTTGGGGTTATGGTTATGGTTGGGGTTATTGTTGGGGTTATGGTTGGGGTTATGGTTGGGGTTATGGCTATGGTTTGGGTTATGGTTTTGGTTGGGGTTATGGTTATGGTTGGGAATATGGTTATGGTTTGGGTTATGGTTTGGGTTAGGGTTATGATTTGGGTTAGGGTTATGGTTTGGGTTATGGTTTGGGTTATGGTTTGGGTTATGGTTTGGGTTATGGTTTGGGTTCGGGTTATGGTTTGGGTTAGGGTTATGGTTTGGGTTATGGTTATGGTTGGGGTTATGGTTTAGGTTAGGGTTATTGTTAGGGGTTGGGGTTATGGTTTGGGTTAGGGTTATTGTTAGGGGTTATGGTTTGGGTTATGGTTATGGTTGGGGTTATGGTTATGGTTTGGGTTAGGTTTTGGGTTATGTTTTGGGTTAGGTTTTGGGTTAGGTTTTGGGTTAGGGTTCTTGTTAGGGGTTGGGGTTATGGTTTGGGTTAGGGTTATTGTTAGGGGTTAGGGGTTATGGTTTGGGTTATGGTAATGGTTGGGGTTATGGTTTAGGTTAGGGTTATTGTTAGGGGTTGGGGTTTATGGGTTGGGTTAGGGTTATTATTAGGGGTTATGGTTTGGGTTGTTATGGTTTGGGTTAGGGATATTGTTAGGGGTTAGGGGTTATGGTTTGGGTTATGGTTATTGTTGGGGTTATGGTTATGGATGGGATAATGGTTTGGGTTAGGGTTATTGTTAGGGGTTATGGTGATGGTTTGGGTTATGGTGATGGTTTGGTTTATGGTTATGGTTGGGGTTATGGTTAGGGTTATGGTTAGGGTTATGGTTTAGGTTAGGTTTATTGTTAGGGGTTGGGGTTATGGTTTGGGTTAGGGTTATTGTTAGGCGTTGGGGTTATGGTTTGGGTTAGGGTTATGGTTTGGGTTATGGTTGGGGTTATGGTTATGGTTGGGGTTATGGTTTGAGTTAGCGTTATTTTTAGGGGTTAGGGGTTATGGTTTGGGTTATGGTTATTGTTGGGGTTATGGTAATGGATGGGATAATGGTTTGGGTTAGGGTTATTGTTAGGGGTTGGGGTAATAGTTTGTGTTAGGGTTATTGTTAGGGTTTAGGGGTTATGGTTTTGTTTACGGTTATGGTTAAGGTTATGGTTGGGGTTATGGTTTGGGTTAGCGTTATTTTTAGGGGTTAGGGGTTATGGTTTGGGTTATGGTTATTGTTGGGGTTACTGTTATGGATGGGATTATGGTTTGGGTTAGGGTTATTGTTAGGGGTTGGGGTAATAGTTTGTGTTAGGGTTATTGTTAGGGTTTAGGCGTTATGGTTTGGTTTACGGTTATGATTAAGGTCATGGTTGGGGTTATGGTTGGGGTTATGGTTGGGGTTATGGTTTGGGTTAGCGTTATTTTTAGGATTTAGGGGTTGTGGTTTGGGTTATAGTTATTGTTGGGGTTATGGTTATGGATGGGATTATGGTTTGGGTTAGGGTTATTGTTGGGGGTTAGGTGTTATGGTTTGGGTTATGGTTAGGGTTATGGTTATGGTTGGGGTTATGGTTGGGGTTATGGTTGGGGTTATGGTTGGGGTTATGGTTGGGGTTATGGTTGGGGTTATGGTTGCGGTTATGGCTATGGTTGGGAATATGGTTTTGGTTGGGGTTATGGTTATGGTTGGGAATCTGGTTATGGTTGGGGTTATGGTTAGGGTTATGGTTATGGTTGGGGTTATGGTTGGGGTTATGGTTGGGGTTTATGGCTATGGTTGGGAATATGGTTTTGGTTGGGGTTATGGTTATGGTTGGGAATCTGGTTATGGTTGGGGTTATGGTTTGGGTTAGGGTTATGGTTTGGGTTAGGGTTATGGTTTGGGTTAGGGTTATGGTTTGGGTTCGGGTTATGGTTTAGGTTAGGTTTATTGTTCGGGGTTGGGGTTATGGTTTGGGTTATGGTTTGGGTTAAGGTTGGGGTTATGGTTAGGGTTATGGTTTAGGTTAGGTTTATTGTTAGGGGTTGGGGTTATGGTTTGGGTTAAGGTTATTGTTTGGCGTTGGGGTTATGGTTTGGGTTAGGGTTATTGTTAGGCGTTGGGGTAATAGTTTGTGTTAGGGTTATTGTTAGGGTTTAGGGGTTATGGTTTGGTTTATGGTTATTGTTAAGGTTATGGTTGGGGTTATGGTTTGGGTTAGTGTTATTTTTAGGGGTTAGGGGTTATGGTTTGGGTTATGGTTATTGTTGGGGTTATGGTTGGGGTTATGGTTATGGTTGGGGTTATGGTTGGGGTTATGGTTGGGCTTATGGTTGGGGTTATGGTTGCGGTTATGGCTATGGTTGGGAATATGGTTTTGGTTGGGGTTATGGTTATGGTTGGGAATCTGGTTATGGTTGGGGTTATTGTTAGGGTTATGGTTATGGTTGGGGTTATGGTTGGGGTTATGGCTATGGTTGGGAATATGGTTTTGGTTGGGGTTATGGTTTGGGTTAGGGTTATGGTTTGGGTTAGGGTTATGGTTTGGGTTATGGTTATGGTTTGGGTTAGGGTTATGGTTTGGGTTATGGTTTGGGTTCGGGTTATGGTTTGGGTTAGGGTTATTGTTAGGGGTTTGGGGTTATGGTTTGGGTAATGGTTATGGTTGGGGTTATGGCTATGGATGGGATTATGGTTTGGGTTAGGGTTTTTGTTAGGGGTTTTGGTTAGGGTTATTGTTAGAAGTTAGGGGTTATGGTTTGGGTTATGGTTGGGGTTATGGTTTAGGTTAGGGTTATTGTTAGGGGTTGGGGTTATGGTTTGGGTTAGGGTTATTTTAAGGGATTAGGGGTTATGGTTTGGGTTTTGTTTATGGTTGGGGTTATGGTTTGGGTTAGGGTTATTGTTAGGGGTTGGGGTTATGGTTTGGGTTATGGTCGGGGTTATGGTCGGGGTTATGGTTGGGGTTATGGTTGGGGTTATGGTTGGGGTTATGGTTGGGGTTATGGTTGGGGTTATGGTTGGGGTTATGGTTGGAGTTATGGTTGGGGTTATGGTTAGGGTTATGGTTATGGTTGGGGTTATGGTTGGGGTTATGGTTGGGGTTATGGTTGGGGTTATGGTTGGGGTTATGGTTGGAGTTATGGTTGGGGTTATGGTTAGGGTTATGGTTAGGGTTGGGGTTATGGTTGGGGTTATGGCTATGGTTGGGAATATGGTTTTGGTTGGGGTTATGTTTATGGTCGGGAATCTGGTTGTGGTTGGGGTTATGGTTTAGGTTAGGGTTATTGTTAGGGGTTGGGTTTGTGGTTTGGGTTAGGAATATTGTAAGGGATAAGGGGTTATGGTTTAGGTTATGGTTTGGGTTAGGGTTTGGGTTATGGTTTGGGTTAGCGTTATTGTTAGGGGTTGGGGTTATGGTTTTGGTTAGGGTTATTGCTAGGGGCTATGTTTTGGGTTATGGTTATGGGTTGGGTTAGGGTTATTGTTTGTGGTTGGGGTTATGGTTTGGGTTAGGGTTATTGTTAGGGGTTATGGTTTGGGTTATGGTTATGGTTTGGGTTAGGGTTATTGTTAGGGGTTGGGGTTGTGGTTTGGGTTATGGTTTGGGTTATGGTTTGGGTTATGGTTTGGGTTATGGTTTGGGTTATGGTTTGGGTTATGGTTTGGGTTATGGTTTGGGTTATGGTTTGGGTTATGGTTTGGGTTATGGTTTGGGTTATGGTTTGGGTTATGGTTTGGGTTATGGTTTGGGTTATGGTTTGGGTTATGGTTTGGGTTATGGTTTGGGTTATGGTTTGGGTTATGGTTTGGGTTATGGTTTGGGTTATGGTTTGGGTTATGGTTTGGGTTATGGTTTGGGTTATGGTTTGGGTTATGGTTTGGGTTATGGTTTGGGTTATGGTTTGGGTTATGGTTTGGGTTATGGTTTGGGTTATGGTTTGGGTTATGGTTTGGGTTATGGTTTGGGTTATGGTTTGGGTTATGGTTTGGGTTATGGTTTGGGTTATGGTTTGGGTTATGGTTTGGGTTATGGTTTGGGTTATGGTTTGGGTTATGGTTTGGGTTATGGTTTGGGTTATGGTTTGGGTTATGGTTTGGGTTATGGTTTGGGTTATGGTTTGGGTTATGGTTTGGGTTATGGTTTGGGTTATGGTTTGGGTTATGGTTTGGGTTATGGTTTGGGTTATGGTTTGGGTTATGGTTTGGGTTATGGTTTGGGTTATGGTTTGGGTTATGGTTTGGGTTATGGTTTGGGTTATGGTTTGGGTTATGGTTTGGGTTATGGTTTGGGTTAGGGTTATTTGGGTTAGGGTTATTTGGGTTAGGGTTATTTGGGTTAGGGTTATTTGGGTTAGGGTTATTTGGGTTAGGGTTATTTGGGTTAGGGTTATGACTGCCGCCGCTCTCTCTCTCTCTCTCTCTCTCTCTCTCTCTCTCTCTCTCCCCCCCCCCTACCGCCGCCGCTCTCCCTCCCTCCTCTTCTTCTCCTC